>NC_142692.1:5270000-5580000 GCF_029641045.1 Salvia hispanica | reverse complement strand
TTTTACAATATCTTGAATGTCGGAAAAAATATTTATGTCTGGTTGATTATTTATTATAGGGGAAAAAATTTCTTCATAATTGTGTTAATTATTTTGTCTTCATAAAATATTATCATAATATAATCTCAAAGTATAATTTTTTAGTTAGGGTAAACTGCCTCTAAAATCATGAACTTAACTCTCGTGTGCCGATTTCTCGAGTCGGGTATTCCGGCTAAGCAGTGTGATGATGTTGGCATTTAT
Organism: Salvia hispanica; assembly: GCF_029641045.1. Taxonomy (NCBI): domain Eukaryota; kingdom Viridiplantae; phylum Streptophyta; class Magnoliopsida; order Lamiales; family Lamiaceae; genus Salvia; species Salvia hispanica. The sequence goes on along the minus strand of NC_142692.1, from coordinate 5,579,757 downwards.
GCTAACATGAATGATGATTTGGATGTTGAGTGTGTTTATTCCCTTTCCACTTTCCAGTCACTCACTCTTCTTCCACTTCATTTACTCTAACCTTAATTTAAAAAAATAAGAAAGATCTGCTTCTTCACTCCAACGCCACCTCCAGTGCCACCGCCGGAGCGGCGTCATCTGCTCATCTCCCCTTCTTCTCTTTCTTTCCCTCCTTTCTCCCCCTTCTTCTCTTTCTTTCCCTCCTTTCTCCCTCTTCTTTCTCTCTCTTTCCCCCTCCTCTATCTCTCCCACTCTCGGCCTCTTTGCGCCGCCGCCGCTCCCACGCTTCGTCGCCCTCAGTCCCTTCCTCTCGCTGCTTCGCCCCCATCATCACCATCCACCGCCGACCACCCCAATTCATCTCCCTAGCGGCGGCGGTGGCACTCCGTCGCCCTCCGTCCCTTCCTCTCGCTGCTCATCTCCCCCTTCCAATTCACGTCCCCAATACACCTCCGTCGACTGTCTCTTCTGTCTCCCTTTGCCTCTCATCTCTAATTTTTTAATTTTTTTTCTCAACAAACACAAAACGGTGTTGTTTTGTGTTCCGGCTGCCACATAGGAACTGCTTATGCCGGAAAACTATCGGATCAGATCGAATGGGAAATTTGCACAATCCGGTAAAGTTAATGATTTTTTATGCAACATTTAAAGTTTACGAGAAAAATCAAACTTTTGTGAAAGTTCATAATTTTAAAGATAGTTTACCCTTTTAGTTACTAAGTACTCCCTCCGTTTCACTATAGTTGAGGCGAAACTTTTCGGCACGGAGTTTAAGAAAGAGGTGTTAAATGTGTTAAATAAATAAATAAAATAAGTAAGAGAGAGAAAAAAGGTGGTGAGAATAAATTAAAAAGTGAATAAAGTAGAGAGAAAAAAGTAAGAGAGAGTAAAGTAAGAAAGAGAAAATAATTACTATATTTGGAAATGACTCAACTATGAAGAAACTTTCCGAAATGGTAAAATGACTCAACTATGGCGAAACGGAGGGAGTATATGTTTAATGGATTAGCCCTCTTATTGGAAATAACTAAAAGGCTAGCCCAAAAGGTGACATATTGTGTCACGGACCCATAGCCCATTAACCAACTATTTTAATGGCTCCCCATTAATTAAGGATTTTCAATTATATTTCACGTATTTTTGTGAATTTGCAATTCTCTTTATTCATTTTCCCTTTTTTTAATTTTAGGTGAAATAAAAGAAATGGCAGGAGAAGAGCCTAATAAAGATGCAGAGATGAAGGAAGTTTCGCAATCTACAGAAAGAGAGGAGGTGAAAAATATGAAAAATATGGAAAACTTAATAAAAGAAAATGAAAAAAAAAACAAAAAACTAACATTGTTTATTTGGATTACTTGATTATAAATTCATGAACTAAATTTCTTACATTTTGGTTTTTACATATCAACTTTAAAAAGTGTGTTAATTAATAAATTATTAATTTGATATAATATTTGTAACGGTGGATGTTAAAGATGGAAGCAACTAATGAAGTGTGCATCTGCTATGGGATGAGCTAGAAGCATATTCGGTTAAAGCGGTTAGGGAGCGGGTTGGCTCAGGGGAGTATAGCCGTTGGGGACCACAAATGGTGTATAAATACACATGCATGAACAACTGGAGTTAGTTAGATTCATTATCTTCATCACACATTTTCTTTGTGAGGCATATAGCTCGAGAGTTTATTTGTAAAGCGAGAGCATAGCTTGAGTGTGTGAGTTCATCTTCATCTTGTAAATTCTCTGTTACATTCTTGAGAGTAATAATACAGTGTGATCGTTTTCCTGCGTAGACGTAGGTCTCTAAGGCCGAACCACGTAAATTGTTGTCTCTTGTTCTACTTTTGTGTAAGTTTCTCTTAGAGTTGTCAAAGATTCCAATAGTTCTTCATCTTCTTCCAATTCGAACCACAAATTGGTGCCGTCCGAGGGAAGTATGGCAGCCGCTAGATTTGATCTCGAAAAGTTCACTGGCACTAATGACTTCGGGTTATGGAGGATCAAGATGCGAGCAATCTTGATCCAGCAAGGGCTAGCGGATGCCCTGATCGAAGAGGCTGAGCCCAAGAAAGAGGGAGAAGGCGATGAGAAACCGGAATAGAAACTGGTAGCCAAGAAAAAGGAAGTTGCAGAGAAAGCGTACAATACATTGATCTTGAGTCTCTCCGATCGAGTACTCAGAGAAGTCTCGAAGGAGACCACAGCTGCAGGGATCTGGACCAAACTTGAAGGTATCTACTGTATTAAATCTTTAGCCAATCACTTGTATATGAAGCAAAAGCTCTAATCTTATAAGTTTGTAGAGGGAAAGTGGGCTACTGAGCAGTTAGAGGAGTTTAATAAATCGATAGATGATCTGGAGAATATTGATGCTAAGATTGAGGATGAAGACAAAGCCATTATGCTATTGAATGCACTGCCTAAGTCTTATGAGCACCTCAAGGATGCAATGTTGTTTGGAAGAGAGAATTCGATATCCTTTGAAGAAGTTCAGTCAGCCTTAAAGGCTAAGGAATTACAGAAGAATAATGCCAAGTTTGTAGATCTTACTGTAGAGAGCTTGAATGTAAGTGCCAATGAAAAGGGGCATCCCAAGAAGAAGGGAGCCAAGAAGCAGAAATGGCAAAAGGGGAAGAAAGATGATCAGAAGGAATCAAGGAGTTGTCACTGGTGCAAGAAACCAGGGCACCTCAAGAAAGATTGTTATGCTTTCAAGAGGAAGCAAGCAGAGGAGAATCAAGGACAAGCTGCTGCAGACCTAAATGAACTAGTTGAAGTGGCTGAAGTCTTGACCGTGGCAGAGGGAAGGATTCATAGTTCTTGGATCATGGATTCAGGATGTAGTTTTCATGTCACCTCGAATGCTGATTGGTTGGTGGACATGAAGGATGCTGAGGGCACTGTCTCTCTAGGGAATGATCATATCTGCTATGTCAAGGCTGTAGGCAGTGTAAGATTTCATATGGATGATGGCTCAGTGAAGATATTATCCGATGTGAGATATATACCAGAGATTAAGAGAAACTTGATCTCATTAGGCTTGCTGGAAAGAAAGGGGTTTAGTTTCACATCAGAGAATGGGATGATGCAGGTCAAGAAAGGAGCTGCAGTGGTGATGAAGGCTGCAAGACTCAATAGCCACTATTATCTGCAAGGAAAGGCTATCGGACCAGAGATGCACCTGACTGAGAATGTTAGCTCATCAACATGGCATAGAAAATTAGCTCATGTTGGGATGTCTGGACTTAAAGAATTGATGAAGGCAAGGATTATTTCTCATGACACAGATATGAGAGAGAAGGATTTTACTGGATGTAAGCAGTGTATCCTTGGCAAGAGCAAGAAGCTCAGTTTCCAGAAAGGCAAACATACCTCAGAGTCCCCTCTTAACTATGCTCACAGTGACATTTAGGGGCCAGCTCAAACTCAGAGTATAGGGGGTGGCAGATATTTCCTAACTATCATTGATGACTATTCAAGGAGAATATGGCTCTATGTAATGAAGGAGAAGTCAGATGCCTTTGCAAGATTCAAAGAGTGGTGTAGTGCAGTGGAAACTGAAAAGGGCAAATCTCTAAGGTGTTTGAGAACAGACAACGGGCTAGAATTCTTGTCCTCTCAGTTTGATGCTTTCTGTAAAGATAGAGGCATAAGAAGGCATAAAACCTTTCCCAACAACCCCCAGCAGAATGGGATGGCAGAGAGGGCAAATAGGACTTTGCTGGAGAGGATAAGATGTATGCTTTTTGACTCAGGTATGGCCAGGAATTTTTGGGGTGAGGCAGCAGCAACTGCAGCACTGTTGATGAACAAATGTCCATCCTCATCAATAGACTTTTCAACACCAGATAACAGATGGTATGGGTCCCCAGGTGACTACTCTAGGCTTAGAATATTTGGGTGCAGAGCCTTTGCACATGTAGGGCAGGGAAAACTGGAGCCTAGAGCTTTGAGATGTGTAATGCTTGACTATCAAAGAGATGTAAAAGGGTATAGACTCTGGTGCACAGAGCCTGGTAACAACAAGGTTGTAATCAGCAGGGATGTGGAGTTCAAAGAAAATGAGATGCCTTATCTGGCTGGGAAAGCATCTGCTACAAGGGTTGAGGTGGAGCCTCTGGTTGATGATTATGTACAAGATGAAGGGGTACAAAAGGATTCTGATATAAATGATGGAGATATGAGGCAGGAACCTCAGCTAGGAAGCACACCACATCAGAAGCCGCCAGTGAATATTCCCAGAAGAGTCCAACCTAAGAGACAGATTAAGTTGCCTAAGAAGTATCAAGACTATGACATGATGTACTATGCTTTGTGTGTGGCTGAACAGATCGAGTACCATGAGCCTTCCACATATAAGGAAGCAGTTAGGAGCCCTGAGAAGGATAGATGGCTAAGAGCTATGCAAGAAGAGATTGACTCTTTGTACAAGAACAGAACTTGGGTGCTGGTTTTGAGGCCACTAGATCAGAAGACCATTGGATGTAAATGGGTTTATAAGAAGAAAATAGAGGCCTTCAAGAATGACAGCATCAGATATAAGGCAAGGTTAGTTGCAAAGGGATATAATCAGATTGAAGGCATAGACTATAATGAAGTGTTTTCCCCGGTTGTGAAGCACAACTCAAAAGGATCCTGTTGGGGTTTGTATACTAAAAGATGCTTCGAGCGTACATGCCTTTGTACAGTCAGCTTGTGCACGTATACGAGAAACGCCACGTCCACTTGTTACCTAATTATGAGAATAAATAATATAATATAATGGTTTATTATTGAAATATGATAAACAAGTCTAAGGCTTTTTACTAAGAAGGTCAAGTAGGGAAATTCGTTGAATCTCCTCATGAGTTTTTCTAGTAGGGGACTTGGCCAGATCTAGTAAGAAGAAAAACGTATTCACAACCTAGATAGGCTTTGGCTACCTATTGGTACTGTAACAGCCCGGATTTCTAGGGTACAATAAATACCGCGACTGCTACTATGGCTGAACTTAAAAGCAACGAGACATAGACTAGGGTTTCATTTAAAGAGATTTGACCAAGTATTTAATGAGCTGACAAAGAAATAAGTCAACGGCTAAACGACGATAATCAAGATTTCATAAATATCTTAGGCTAGGCTCAAAAGTCAAGAGTTCAACGTATTCCAACCAAAAACATAATATTTCAAAGCAATCACAACACTAAGAATTTAGTTCAAAACAATTTCCAAAAGATAAGAGTTTCTAAAAATTTCAGCGGAAGCAGACCAAGAGAAAGTGAAGCCATGTATGAAGACACAACTACACTTAGAATTCCAAACATCCATTTCATCCAACACAACATCCTCAACACCACCGACCGCTCGACGCCGCTCAACCTGCACATAGGGAAAACACATGCAGGGCTGAGTAATTTGAATATACTCAGTGAACTCCTGCCAAAACATTTTATAGTTATGCCATCCTTACCATAGTGAACTCGAGATTTTTATTTGCACTATAAATACCTGCAAGTATACAGAGTAGGTATAGTATAGCAAAAGGTTAGTACCGGATATCGAACACGGGGAAGACGTACACAAAGTGTCTATCTCCTACTAGAACTCAATTACTATCTGGAGAAACAAGAATTTTTTGAAAACTTTTGAAAACAGAAAATATTAAAAGCAGTAAACAACTAAATGCAAGTAAATCACGGAGAGAAAAGTATAGAGATAAGGGAATTCCAGGGATGTGCTTTCACTTTTGTGGTTATACAAATTCCAAACTACAATATCCTAGCACAGTTAATACTTTGAAAGGACGAGTCACCTAGCTTATGCTCATGCGATACAAACGTTGATTACTAACATTAGGGTTGTCAATCCTAATACGTAACTCCAAAAAGCTCCTAAGACCCTTGAAAAGTCCTCACTCTCAATTAACAGTGCCGTTTTAAAGGAAGCTAACTGTAGTGTCTACTAAGTGGATCTAACTCGCTAGAACTCTGTCACAGTTATGAAGCAAGTTATATTAAATCATACATAATTGTGTCACTCAATTACGAAGCATCATGATTAACTTAGGGAAGAAACAAAGTAAAAACAAAACGGATATTAAATAGAAAACGGAATTGTATAACCAAAGTTGCTACTAACACATCCCTAGAATCCTATGAGTTTAGTTACACATAATTGAATAAACTAAAAACATAGATTGAAGGGAAAACAATTTGAACATAAAACTAAAGCAAATAAAACCCGTAGGTTGAATCCTTGTCGTTCTTGATGTTCTTGAAATCCTTCTCCAACTCCTTGCACAATTGAAGTACTCTAGCTTTTGATCTCTATGAATATTGCAAGTAGTAACTCTCTTTCTCTATGAATGTGTTCTTCTTTTGATGAAGCTTGAGGTCCTATTTATAGGGGAAAATTATTCCTCATCATAGAAGGAAAAGATCTTCAAAATTTGGTAAATCTTGGAGCAAATCTAGGGCTGGTCGGATTCGCCGCCTTTCTCCGGCGGGCCGCCGCACCTTGGCCGGCGGTCGCCGCGTTGGAGTCCAGAGACTCTGACCCTTCGGTGGCGGACCGCCACATGTCCTCCGGCGGTCGCCGGGCTCTTCTCCTAGCGTAAATTTCCGAGGCGGACCGCCACATGGCTCTGACCGCCGGGCGCCGGCGGTCGCCGTACAACTTCGCGGCGGTCGCTGGTCGCCGTCTGACTCTAGATTTCCAGACTATGCGTTTTTACTCCCCTTTTCGGCTCAAATATGCACATTTCTCACAAAACACGTCAAAATACCAAAATGTATAAAATATGCAAATAATGGACATGTAGAGTGATTTTGATATTAAAAACGGACCAAATAATGGCCTTAAAACAGTGCAAAATCCGAGCGTATCAACTCCCCCAAACTTACATTTTTGTTTGTCCTCGAACAAAACACTAAAGACACAAGAATAGACGCACGGAATGCACAAGGACTAGACGTCATAATTGCCTCAAAAGATGAAAGAATAGATTAAGCATGAATTAACACAATCAAATCAAGCAAGGCTTAATAGTGCACTTTCATTACTAACTCGTGGAACACCTTGAATTCAAGCACTCACATGTGGCAAACTTCCAAAGATGAGAAGTGTTCTTTCTCTCACTCTCAAAGTGTATAAAGGTAAAGTGTATATCACTCAAATCATGCATCATGCAAAGTTTACCATAGGCTTGCTCAAAGTCTAATCCCTCCTCTACTCAATGTGATTAAGCATCAAAAGTCCGAAAGGTCTTTATTTTCGGTTGTAACGTAGGCTCTTTGGTAGGTGAGGGATATTTGGCTAAAAAGTGACTCAAATACAAAAATATCCCAAGTAGAGTTAAGATGACTCCACTTTTCTAAAACTTAAGGCACTTCTAACACTTTATTTTTCTCCTTCAACTTACTTTCAATCCTTTGATTTTTTTTTCACAACCTTTCTTTCTCTTTTTTTTATAAGCATCCTTTCTAGAATCAAGCACATATTTTGAATTTTTTCACTATTTCACAACTTGTACTTTTCAACATTTAAGCACACTACTTTTCTCTAACTTTTCTCCTTATCTCTCCAATTCCTTTACAAAAGAAGATAACAAAAACTATACTAACCCAAGGAATTGTCCCCATTTATTTTGGCTTCCAAAGAAAAGGCTTAAAGGCTCAAAATTGGCTCCAAAGGAAAAATTTGAGAGGGTCGAAAATTTTGGATATAAAAGTAGCTAAGAAAAGACGGCCTAACATCCTCCTAAATCAACTTAAACACTATGTAAACTTAGGCAGACTAGGAGCAAGTTCTAGAAACATATACATGCATACAGATAAATCACACAAGAAAGAATTTAAGGCTCAAATCTCACAAGGTATACGCACGATTCAAGGCGAACAAGCAATTCACTAATTATGCACCTTTTCACCAAACCATCATATCAAAACGTTAAGCCACACTTAAACATAGATGGAATATAATATCATTGGCAACTCGGTCTAATGTGTCCCTAAGCATACGTGTTTCTAAGTTCTTCATGTTATGTTCATGACATGGATTCAAGAAAACATTTTTAGAACACAAAAATCTCCTACGGGATTTTGAAAAATTAAAGCAAAAACAAACTAAAAACAAAAAGAAAAACCTAAACTCACGGTCCACCACTTCATCCCCCCAAACCTAAACTAAACGTACCCTGAAAAATTTCGCGTAGAGGTTGAGCGGGGCGAAAATTCGCGCTGGAAAATTGTGCCCAGGTGGCGGTTCGCCGCAGCTGTTCGGCGGTCGCCGCACGTCAAAGATGCTTTCCAGCGTTCAGGTGGCGGACCGCCGCAGCGCTTGCGGCGGTCGCCACGGAGAGGTCAGAACCTGCGAAAATTTTTGCAAAGCACAAAATTAAACCAAAACCAAAAATACTTAAAATTAAAGCAAAAATTGTTAAAACAAGGAAATAAATTGTCTCAAAAATATCCAAAAACATGGTACAAATGCTCATTTAAAGTCATCGAGCTTGACTTCTTCAATCTTGAGGAGGTGGAGGGAAACGGGCGCTAAGATCCTCGAAAGCTCCAACGAGGTACGTGATATCACTCCTCATTGTCTCTCGTTCCTCTCTAGCTTCGGCGGCCATCCTTCGGAGCTCTTCATATTGTTGACGCCGATGAACGTCTTCCAAACGTTGTTGCTCCCAAAATTCTTGCTCCGCCGTGCGCCAATCGCCTTGAGCCGTCCACCCTTGGCGGTTGTAGGCATTCTCCGCTTGTTGCTCCGCCCATTGATTGTCCCAAGTGTTGGACATGTTTTGCATATAGGAGAAAATTTTTCCTAATTGGGCGGAGGTGTTGGCTTGAAACTCCACTCCCGGATTTGGCCTCCCGCGGCGGCGGTTCGTTCTTGTCCGGCGGCGATGTCCTTCCACTTCCTCTTCTTCTTCTTCCTCTTCTCGTCGTGGTTGGGGTGGCGGTGGTGGCGGTGCTTCACTCCCTTGAGCTTGTGAATGCTCCGCGCCCTCTTCATAGTTATCAATGGAATCAAACGCGGAATCCTCATCGGGCTCAAATTGAGGAATGCGAGAGGGAATGTTCCTCTTTCTAAATTCCCCATTGACGGGGTTAGCCTCGATAGCTCTCCGGTGGGCGGGTGTGTCGAGCTTCCAATTGGCTTGGTTCGCCCACACATCGACCTTGGTCAATTGCGGGAGTGGAACGGGAAAGTGATCCCCCGCTACTTGCATAAAATACCCTTGACCCCAATAATCGGTCTTCAAAAGCCCCACCGAAAATAGCACCTCATAGGTGATAAACCTTTCTCCACCATCCTCAGTCATACCGGCAAAAGAGACCTCCAAATGTTCGCCAATTGCCGTAATCAATCCCCCACAACAAATGACGCCCCCGTCTTTCTTCGTGATCCTATCCACATAGTAAGTAAAAAGGGTCCCATAATCGATTCCCTTCTTGTTGAGTAGGCACCACATCATGTTGAGCTCCGTTTGGGAGATACTTCCCCCATCGATACGAGCATACATAAGCTGAGTCATAGCACGATGGAGGTACCTCAAGACGGGGTTGCGAATCGATGAAGACTTGGCATAGCCCGCTGCATGCTCTTGCTCATTCGTCATCGCCCCCCAAACCTCGGAAAATTCATATTCATTGTCCTCTTCGGGGTTGGGGTCGAAGCAATGGAAGATCCCACTAAGCTCTTCCATGGTGAGCGAGTGCCAACGGTTCCCAAGGCGGAAATCGATGCTAAGTGGAATATTTTGGCGGCGATCCTTAGTGACCTTTAGCGAGCTGAGGAACTCGAGAGTATACTTTCGAAACGATGGCCACTTCCTTTGGAACATGTAGACGAGGCCATTCCCATCACCCACGTCGCACAACTTCCAAAAATCCTCCATGATCCCCAAAGTTTGGAGAGGGTAATCGTGGGGATATCTAGAAGGTGCCGTTTCTCGGGCCGAAACTTTCTTCCACATAGCCTTTTGCTCTTCCGTGGCAAGGCTAATGCCATAGTTCTTCGCATTCTCCGGTTTCCCTTTTGATCCCATTATCCTATACAAGAAATTACACTCTTAAAAGAGCACCAACAAGTAGGAGATCAAAAGTTCCCCCAAACTTGCATTCAACCAAGTAAAAATCAAGAGATAAGAACTTATATGCAAGCTTGGGTAAAATAGCATCCTAATTTTTAGCATAATAACATGTTAAGCAAAATCAACAAAATTAGGACACAACAATTCATCCCCCAACGTGAATTCATCCCCCATGCAGAGACGTATCAACCAAATATCCATAAAAACCAACAATCTCTACAAAATCACAAATATTGCAATTCATGAAAGTAATAATAGCCTCACAATGCTATGAACATGATTGCAACTTTTAAACTCTAAAAACCAAGAGAGAATCATCATTCACAACTCAATAATCACCAACCAAGCAAAATTTAAACCATAGAATTCAAAAATTCATACAAATAATCATCCCCCATCATGAATTAAGAGATTCTACCGAACAATTCACCCAAAATAAAGCACAATCCATGGAAGAAGTAAAGCAAAACTCAGAAATTGAGTTAGGATTCATACCTTTTTGTGGAGAGAATTTGTAGAAGAAGAGCTCTAAACTTGGAGAGAATTGAGAGAATGATAGTGTGGGTGTGTGAATTTGGTGATTTATATAGGTGGGGGTTGTGTGCAAGAAAAGAATTTGAGAAGGAATGGGAAAAGGAATGGAAAATATACCTTTTATGGAGCAATCCCGTCTCTGGACTGCGTGTGACGACCGCCGCGTCTCTCGTGGCGGGCCGCCACACGGGCCTTCGTAAACAGCAATCCTGGCGGGCCGCCGCGGCCCGTGCAGCGGTTACTCTGGCCCGCCCTAAGCCTGCCCTAGGCCCGATCCTCCCTGCACATGTTAACACACGTGTGGCGACCGCCGTGCTTTAAGTGCGGCGACCGCCACCAGTATAATTTTTTGTTTTTTTTTTTAAAAAAAAAAAACAGAACATAAATAAATAAAAAAAACGAGAGAAAAAAAAATAAGTAAAAGAAAATTGGGTTGCCTCTCAATAAGCGCTTTTGTTTAAAGTCGTTAGCTCGACTTGAAGTGGCCCACTAGTTGGGCGGATCAAAAACTCGAGTGTTGAAAATTGGCATAGGGAGCAACTTGGTCCCTAGCTTCTTCCACCACTTGTACTTCCCCTCTTTGGTTTTGATGACGTATATCTCGGGGTCCTCTTTGGGTGTTTTCTTTCCCTTCTGTTTCTTCTTCTGTGGAGCAGATGTAGAAGAATTAGCATCACCCTTTTTAGAAGAATGTCTTACCTCTTTGACAATGTAGATAGTGGAGGTAGAAGGATCCTCCGCTTCAAAGGGATCTTTGGACTTGGTCAAGTCGGTAGCCATGACTGCTCTGCACTGTTGTTCCATTTTTGCCCGCTTTGCCTCCTCAAATTTTAGCATCTCGCTCTCGATCTTATAGGTGGATTGACTATGATTATCACTGATTGTGATCTCGCCACGGCCTACATCAATCAAAGCTTTGCAAGTGGCAAGAAAATCTCTCCCTATAGAGGGACGTTCTTGTCTACTTTCATGTCAAGCACAATAAAGTCGGCGGGAAAAATAAAATCATCAACTTTAACTAGGACATCCTCAATCATACCTACAGTCTTGATGGACGAGTTATCGGCCAACCTGAGTGTTACGTCTGAATATTTGAGAGGCCCGATGTTGAGCTTTTCGTAGTACTTCAGTGGCATGAGATTGATGGACGATCCTAAGTCGCACAGTGCTTTGTCAACTTTCCCTTCTCCAATCCGGCATCTTATAATGAACTGGCCCGGATCCCTTTGCTTTACTGCCCTCTCTTTTTGGATGATTTCGCTACAATGATACGGTAGCTTAAGGTCGGCTTTGGTCGGCTTCCTCTTTCTCATCACCGCTTCCCTCAAAAGTTTTGCATATTTTGGAATTTCCTGCAATGATTCGACCAAGGGAATATTAGTATGAACTTTGCAAAACATATTCAAAAAATGTTTGAATTGCTCCTCGAGTTTAAACTTCCTCCTTGGTTGGAAAGGGAGCACAATTCCATTGTTCCGAACAAGCCCTTTCTGCGTGGTTGACTCTGCCGCCTCAGTGGCGGGCCGCTGCGGGGTGTGCGGCGGTCCGCCGGCGACTGAGCAGTCCCCAGATTTCTGCTTCGCCACCCACTTCTTGTTAATATCATCCACTCTTGCTGCTGCCTTTGCTCTATCCTCATCTAACTTCTTCTGAATTTGCTCCATTTGAGTGGTAATGTTGGTTATAGCTGCCGAGATCGTGTTCATTCCTTGCTCGAGGTTGTTTATCCTTGCTTCGACCACTGCGATCTTGGTGTCATTAATCTTCCTATCTTGCGTAATTACTTCCAAAATCTTCGTGATTCCTTGATCATACTTGTCTTCCTTCTTCATCGGCTCAACCACTCCTCCTTTGCTAACATTAAATCCTGCAGGGGGTTGCAAGTAATTATTGTTAGAATAAGAAAGATTTGGGTGCGGACGGTTCCCATTATAATTATTGAAATTACCGCCCCCCTGATTAGGACGATAATTGTTATTGTAATTTCTGGGACCGCCTCCTTGCACGTAGTTGATTTCTTCCACAGTTGACACGGCAGTTTCGGGTGCCGTGACCGCCACTATGGAAGTTGTCGGAATTGGATCTTCCTTCCTCGAGACGTCCATTTGATCAATCCTGACTCTAAGTTCTGCTAGCTCCTTAGCAAAAGAACTTTCTTCGGCCTCTTCTATGGCTGCTACTATTCTCGTGGCATGCCTTTCCTTCGACCACCCCCGACTGTTGGTGGCGAACTCCTCGATCACCGCCATGGCATCCTCTCCTGTCTTTCTTAGAAATCCTCCATTTTCCCCTGAATCAAGCATAACACATATTTTTTCATTAAATCCATTATAGAGGATTCCTACCTGATGGTCTATGGAAAAACCATGGTTTGGACACTTTCGAAGAAGAGCTTTGAAACGAGCAAATGCCTCATAGAGGGGCTCGTCATGGCCTTGTATAAACTGAAAGATCTCACTCTTGAGCTTCAAAATAGTGCCTGGCGGGTAGTATTTGTCGAGGAAGGTAGCTACGATGTCCTTCCATGTGGAGACCTTTTCTGGTGGCATACACTCACACCACTCCTTAGCAGAATCAATCAATGAGAATGGAAAAAGTCTTACCCGTATGGCATCGTCGTCGACACCATTTAATTTCAAAGTGTTTGCGATTTCCACGAATTTGGAGAGATGGCGGTTAGCATCTTCAGTCGCCCTACCTGCAAAAGGAGTTTGCTCGACCCTTTGGATAAGGGGCATGCGTAACTCAAAATTGTTAGCATCAATACGAGGACCGTCAAGAAAAGTGATCATATTCCCATGATTGAACATGTTCATCACAGGTAATGTTTCTCTGTTCTTCTTTTCCATGGCTTCTCGAGCTGCTCTTTCCGCATCTCTCTCATCCATCAGCAACTTCACCATCTCCTGCAGCTTCTCAATATCTGTTCGGTCACCCATTGTTCCTGATCCTTTTTCACTTCTTATTATTCTACGAGTTCTTTCAAGTTCTAAATCAAGCGGCTTTAAGATGTACTTCCCAGAACGCGTTCGCATACAAAACCTGCAGGACTCGAAAACAAAAACAAATTAAACTAAAAAAAAAAATTAAAACAGAAAGCAATAAAAATTCAAAGTAGTAAAATTATCCGTTTGAAGATATCACTCCAAAGTGAATTGTCTTCCCCGGCAACGGCGCCAAAAACTTGATGCACTTTTTTATTTGCACTATAAATACCTGCAAGTATACAGAGTAGGTATAGTATAGCAAAAGGTTAGTACCGGATATCGAACACGGGGAAGACGTACACAAAGTGTCTATCTCCTACTAGAACTCAATTACTATCTGGAGAAACAAGAATTTTTTGAAATTTTTTGAAAACAGAAAATATTAAAAGCAGTAAACAACTAAATGCAAGCAAATCACGGAGAGAAAAGTATAGAGATAAGGGAATTCCAGGGATGTGCTTTCACTTTTATGGTTATACAAATTCCAAAGTACAATACCCTAGCACAGTTAATACTTTGAAAGGACGAGTCACCTAGCTTATGCTCATAGGAATCATGCAATTAATTTCCCATAAATTTTACTCCACATATATCATAGCATTAAATGCAAAAATTTCCACGTTATAAAAATTAGGGTTCGAAAAAGTGGGGCGTTACATCCCACCACCCTTAAAAGAAATTTCGTCCCGAAATTTGGTACCTTTATGAAAAGAGTTCCGGGTACAGCTCCATCATTTTGTCCTCGAGCTCCCATGTGGCTTCTTCGGTACTCATGGTTTCTCCAAAGTACTTTCACACTGGCAATAGTTTTATTCAGCAAGGTTTGAACCTTACGGTCCAAGATCATCTGAGGTCGTTCCTCGTAGCTCAAATCCGGATTTAATACAACTTCTTCATAGTGGATCACGTGTTTTGGATCGAACACGTACTTCCGCAACTGTGACACATGAAAAACATTGTGCACATTTCCAAGGTTTGGCGGTAGCGCTAATCGATAGGCTACGGGTCCTACTTCTTCAAGAATTTCATAGGGACCAATAAAACGCGGTTTCAACTTTCCTTTTACACCAAAGCGCATTATCCCTTTCGACGGGGATACCTTGAGAAAAACTTTATCGCCGATTTGAAATTGCAAGTCGGTCCGTCGAACGTCAGCGTAAGACTTTTGTCTGTCTTGGGCTTCCTTCATTCTCACACGAATTTGTCGTACAATTCCAATCATTTCCTCGACCGCATCGGGTCCAAGTATCCTTCGCTCGCCCACTTCATCCCAGTAGAGCGGTGATCTACATTTTAATCGCCCACTTCATCGGGTCCAAGTATCTTCCGTAGAGTGCCTCATACGGCGCCATGTTAATCGTTGCTTGGAAACTGTTGTTGTAAGCGAATTCGATCAACGGTAATGCGGTCTCCCAACTTCCACCGCGGTCGAGCACCACAACTCTTAGCATATCCTCGAGAGTTTGTATCGTCCTCTCAGATTGCCCATCGGACTGCGGGTGAAACGCTGTACTAAAGTTCAATCGTGTTCCAAGCTCGCGCTGTAGACTAATCCAAAATTTTGACGTGAACTTCGGGTCACGATCAGACGTAATCGTCACTTGGACTCCATGCAATCATACTATTTCCCGTATGTAGATCCGAGCTAATCTATCCGATCCGTGAGTTATAGGAATGCGCACATTTGGTGAGTCGGTCTACAATCACCCAAATGGTAGTGTTCCCTTTGAGGGTCTTTGGCAACGCTGTCACGAAATCCATAGTAATGTGCTTCCATTTCCACTCGGGTATTTTCAACGGTTGTAGCTTTCCGTACGGCCGTTGATGTAAGGTCTTCACCTGTTGGCAGGCTAGGCAACGCTCCACGAATGTCGCAATATCTCTCTTCATGCCAGTCCACCAAAAGGACTTCTTCAAATCTTGGTACATTTTCGTGCTTCCAGGGTGAGCAGTGTATGGAGTTTCATGAGCTTCACTCATGATCTCGTTCTTGAGTTCTTCGTTGTCGGGTACGCATAGTCTCCCTTCGAAGACGAGTGCATTGTCGGACTCCTCATTAAATTTTTCTGATTTGCCCGTTCTCACCTCCACTCGAATCTCCTCGAGTTTCGCATCCATTCGTTGTGTTGCAACGATTCTTGTCTTCAAGTCTGGTTCAACTGTTAAGGTGGCAATTCGTCCTTCCACCGTTTCGGGTGCCCTTATCACTTCCAATCGCATTTTACTAAACTCTCGTATCAAACTTTCCTCTTCCGTTAGGAAAGCTAGTTGCGAATTGTCTTTACGGCTCAAAGCATCTGCCACTACGTTTGCCTTGTCGGGGTGGTAGTTGATGCCACAATCGTAGTCTTTTACCAATTCGAGCCATCTTCGTTGTTGCATATTCAAGTCCTTCTGCTCGAAGAAATATTTCAAGCTCTTGTGGTCCGTAAAGATTTCACATCGAACTCCATAGAGATGATGCCTCCAAATCTTTAGGGCATGTACTACTGCTGCTAACTCTAAATCGTGTGTTGGGTAGTTCAATTCGTGTGGTCTCAATTGCCGTGATGCGTATGCAATCACCTTGTTGTTCTGCATCAATACACATCCTAGTCCCACCTTCGACGCATTGGTGTAGACTACGTAGTTCACTCCAGATTCTGGCACGGCTAACACCGGCGCGGTAGTCAACTTCTCCTTTAAGAGTTGAAAACTTGCTTCACACTCCGGGGTCCAATTCACCTTGACTCCCTTCTTAAGCTGTTGGGTCATGGGTCTCGCTATCTTGGAGAACCCTTCTATAAACCTTCGGTAGTATCCCGCTAAGCCTAGGAAACTCCGAATCACGCTTGGTGTTGATGGCGACTTCCACTGTTGCACGGCTTCTACTTTGGCGGGGTCCACTCTGATCCCTTCTGCCGATACGATATGTCCAAGGAAATTCACTTCCTTTAGCCAAAATTCACACTTGCTGAATTTCGCGTATAACTTCTCATTCCGCAAGGTTTCTAGAGCGATTCGTAGATGCTCCTCATGCTCCTTCTCGTTCTTTGAGTAGACTAGAACGTCATCGATAAACACTAAGATGAACTTGTCCAAGTACGGGTGGAATACCCGATTCATCAAATCCATGAACACCGCTGGGGCATTCGTTAGTCCGAAAGGCATCACTATGAACTCGTAGTGTCCATATCTCGTACGGAACGCAGTCTTCGGTATGTCCTCCCTTCGAACTCTCAACTGGTGATATCCGGACCTCAAGTCCATCTTTGAAAATACTCCTGCTCCACGAGTTGATCAAACAGGTCATCGATTCTTGGCAGTGGATACTTGTTCTTAAGCGTCAACTTGTTCAATTCTCTATAGTCGATGCACATCCTCATCGATCCATCCTTCTTCTTCTTCACGAAAAGTACCGGTGCGCCCCATGGTGAAACGCTAGGCCTAATAAAACCTAGGTCCATGAGCTCTTGGAGTTGTATCTTGAGTTCTCCCAACTCCTTCGGCGCCATCCGATACGGTGCTTTAGATACCGGTGTAGCTCCCAGCTCGAGATCGATCGTAAACTCTAATTGTCGATCTGGCGGCGGTCCAGGTAACTCTTCGGGGAAAACATCCGGAAATTCTCGCACAACGGCGACGTCTTCTACTTTTCTTTCATCCTTCTCATCGCCGTGAAGATAAACGAGATAGGCAGGTCGTCCCTTCTTTATCATCGCGGTAGCTTGTAGCGCGGAAATTATCGCGGTTCGTCGGTTCATCGAGATACCATGATACACGATAGGTTCCCTTCCCGGCGCTTGTAGCGATATTTGTCTCTCCTTGCATCGAATCGTTGTGAAATTTGCGGCCAACCAATCCATTCCTAGGATTACGTCGGTATCCCTCATCGGTAAAATTCGTAGGTCGCGAGCAACTAGCTTAAGTTCTCCTAAAACGATTTCTACGTTCGAGCACGTTCGAGATAATTCTACTGTCCCAGCCACTGGTGAAGACACTATCATTTTATGTTCAGTTACTCTAACAGGTAAGCCCAAAGTGCGCACACATAAATCAGATATAAACGAGTGCGACGCGCCCGTATCAAACAACACAACAACAGGGGTGTTGAGAATTTCGCCCATACCTGTCAGATTCTTCTTCTCACGTTCACCTTCCTCATTATTCGGTTTCTTTTGCTCCAACGCGTACGCTCTTGCTGGAGGAGGAAGTCTTTGGTGGGGAGGTTGTTGCTGTCGCGACGATGGGTCACGATTTCCTCGTGGTTCGTTCTGCGATCCCCTTGCTGGCTGGCGGAATCCCGAATCATTTCGCCTCGATCCCGATCCTCTTGTCCTACTCGGGCACTCCCTTAAGTAGTGGCCATTTCCTCCGCAATTGTAGCATTTGAGGACGTTCGGTTGTCGACATTCACCGAAATGGTACTTAGTGCACACATTGCACTGCGGCGCTTTGGATCCGTAGTCTCTTCTCGGGGTGAACGTACGTTGCCTTCCTCCATAATGGGGTCGATGTCGACTTTCCTGATACCGTTTTCCGTCATAGGAAGTCCTAGAGTCCTCCCATTTCCTCTTCTCCCGGGAGTTATGCGATGGCGGCAGAGATAGTGTAGTGTTCTCCTTGGCTCTCTCTTTAGGCATTGCAGCCTCTATATCCAACGCAAGTGCCAATGCTTCGGCGTAGGGAAGTCTCCCTCTACTAGCCAATGACATTCCAATCTCATGCCTTAGTTCCTCTCGGAACTTGTCGGACAGCTTCGCGTCGGTGTCCACCTGATCGGGTGCATATCGAGTCATGCTATTGAGCGCACGATCGTACTCGGTCACGGTCATGCGTCCTTGGGTCAAATTGAAGAACTCGGATGCCTTCGCTTTCCGGTAGCTCTTAGGCACGTACTTGTTGTAGAGCTTCGCCTTGAATGCTTCCCACGTCATTGCTTTCACTTGTTCTCGCCGCAAGGTCTTTACTCTAGTATCCCACCAAAAGTCGGCTGCGTCAGTTAGTTGGTGAGTAACGCAGCTCATCCTTTCCCGGTCGTTGCAACCCAAGATTGAGAAGATACGCTCTATTGCGCGGATCCACGATTCAGCCTTGTCCGGCTCTCCAAGTCCATCGAACATGGGTGGTTTCTGTTCCAAGAACAGCTTCACTATCTTACGATTCACCGGAGGTGGCGGAGGCGGCGGCGGCATGGGTTGCGATACACTATCCTCGCTCGTGGGCTGAGGTGTTGGCTGACGGTTATTGCGTCTCGGCGGCATTCTGATTTATCAATACACGGGTTATTCACAAGGTTCCAACAACAATTACATGGTATAGTCGAATAATAAGGTTCATGGGACAATTGTTTGAGAGTATATGGCCAATCACAAGATATCAAAAGTTCGTCACTTTGACGGATCGTAAGAAGTAGCGTCAAATCATCTTTTGCAAAAATCGGTTGCATCCTACGGTCATCAAAAGATCAATATTTCATAACGTCAAGGTAGTTGAAATTAAGAAGCAGTTTTGAAATTCAAGTGGCAAATATAGGACGCAATAAGGTATTTCCAAGATAGTGGTGCGATGATGTGATGGCGTGAAAACTTAGTGATAGGAAATTTTCACAACGGCATGGAAGACAATATGAAGATACGTTGCATCATAAGGTAGTGAGATCGGAGAAAATAAATAAAAAAAACTTTCCCCATAACAAAAACGTTGCCTCAACGAGGACTTAGTATCAACGGAATTTCAAAAAGCAGAAGTAAAATGGTACGGCAAAATGTCAAGCAAAGTATTCAAAAACATGGGGAAATCAAACAACGCATTCTACGACTATCACTCCTAGTCGATATCGTTCACATCCTCCTCGGGGTCCTCGTCCTCGTCCATCTCCAAAGCAGGTCCTTCCTCGTAAGGCCCCTCATTCCCGCTAGATTCGCCAACATCCGGGGGCGGCGGAGTTATCGCACGCATGTCCTCCACATTCCCCTGGATAGCCAACGGGTTAGACGTATGAGTCCTAAGCCTGGGCTTGGTAGGAACGCGATCCACGTGTGGCTCCCTATCACGGCGATATCTCCATCGACGAGCTTGATTCGGTGAATACTTGTGCGGCGGGGGACCAAGCGGCGGTCCGTCCCTCGCCATCGCCATGGCTGGAAGTAGTACTCCGATCAGACCGATCATATCACCTCGAGGCGTATACTCCGGTGATGCACTATTTATTTGCACTATAATTACCTGCAAGTATACAGAGTAGGTATAGTATAGCAAAAGGTTAGTACCGGATATCGAACACGGGGAAGATGTTACACAAAGTGTCTATCTCCTACTAGAACTCAATTACTATTTGGAGAAACAAGAATTTTTGAAAGTTTTGGAAAACAGAAAATATTAAAGCGGTAAATAACGAAACGCAAGCAAATCACATAGGTAAAATATAGAGATAAGGGGAATTCCAGGGATGTGCTTTCACTTTTATGGTTATACAGATTCCAAACTACAATACCCTAACACAGTTCATACTTTGAAAGGACGAGTCGCCTAGCTTATGCTCATGCGATACAAACGTTGATTACTAACATTAGGGTTGTCAATCCTAACACGTAACTCCAAAAAGCTCCTAAGACCCTTGAAAAGTCCTCACTCTCAATTAACAGTGCCGTTTTAAAGGAAGCTAACTGTAGTGTCTACTAAGTGGATCTAACTCGCTAGAACTCTGTCACAGTTATGAAGCAAGTTATATTAAATCATACATAATTGTGTCACTCAATTACGAAGCATCATGATTAACTTAGGGAAGAAACAAAGTAAAAACAAAACGGATATTAAATAGAAAACGGAATTGTATAACCAAAGTTGCTACTAACACATCCCTAGAATCCTATGAGTTTAGTTACACATAATTGAATAAACTAAAAACATAGATTGAAAGGAAAACAATTTGAACATAAAACTAAAGCAAATAAAACCCTTAGGTTGAATCCTTGTCGTTCTTGATGTTCTTGAAGTCCTTCTCCAACTCCTTGCACAATCGAAGTACTCTGGCTTTTGATCTCTGTGAATGTTGCAAGCAGTAACTCTCTCTGTATGTATCTTGATGAATCTCTCTTGATGAATTAATGTGTTCTCTTTTAATGAAGCTTGAGGTCCTATTTATAGGGGAGAAGTATTCCTCGTCATAGAAGGAAAAGATCTTCAAAATTTGGTAAATCTTGGATCAAATCTAGAGCTGGTCGGATTCGCCGCCTTTCTCCGGCGGGCCACCGCACCTTGGCCGGCGGTCGCCGTGTTGGAGTCCAGAGACTCTGACCCTTCGGTGGCGGACCGCCACATGTACTCCGGCGGTCGCCGGTCGAGACTCTTCTCCTAGCGTAGATTTCCGAGGCGGACCGCTACATGGCTCTATCCGCCGTGCTCCGGCGGTCGCCGTACAACTACGCGGCGGTCGCCGGTCGCCGTCTGACTCCAGATTTCCAGACTATGCGTTTTTACTCCCCTTTTCGACTCAAATATGCACATTTCTCACAAAACACGTCAAAATACCAAAATGTATAAAATATGCAAATAATAGACATGTAGAGCGATTTTGATATTAAGAACGAACCAAATAATGACCTTAAAATAGTGCAAAATCCGAGCGTATCATCCGGCGGACTGAACCACGTATATGGTAACGCAGCTTGGGCAGTCCACTCGCTCCAAGGACTCGGTAGGCTGTGGATCAGTTTCGAGATCCCCGCATGATGGGTAGCCCCACCATACGCGTATGCATCCATCCAGCGGTCGTAGAACTCGGTGACGAAGGTCAAGAGAAAAGTCTTTCCATCCCATTCGAAATCCTGGTAGGTCTCGACGGGAAAAATCTTATTCTTTGCGTAACGGTCGCGCATCGGTGCATAGTAGTGATCAGGCATCTACAAAAGAAATCTCAGCATCAGAACAAGGATCGTAGAAAATATCAATAGTGTAGAAGATTTCAAATGATGCTGAGAGTACAATGGATATATATATATATATATATATATATATAGGGGAGCATTAAACTCCTTTTACCCCTTTAGATACTATTTCCTTCTTAATCACATCCATTAGATTAGTATGATGGACGGACTAGATGAAGCCTCACAAAATTATCCCGTGTTGCATTATTAGGTTCATTCTGTGCATTATATGGGTAAAATTGTAAAACAGCCATGAATTAAAACGGCAGGAGCGAGATTTAAGCAATCCTTCCATATGCTCACTCTCTCTCTCACTCCAAACGTCTCTTCCCATCAGCCCACGATTCCCCAATCGTCTCCCCCAATTCAAACTAAGAAAAACCCTAGCCGCTACTCAAATTGAAGAGACACCACCACTCCCGCCGATTTTTCACCGTGAAAAGCACCGCCGGTCGACGATTCATAGTTTTAATGTGATTCCTTAGCCGCGCGATGATAGATTTACAGTCGACAACAAGACGGGTTTCAAAAGTTCCGATTTTTGGTAAGAGACACTTCTAATCGTCAATTTTCGTCATTAAAACAGTGACGATTTTTTCACACATTTGGTCGACACATTTAATGATTCAATTTTTCGCAATACCAATTGTTAATCGCCTATTTTCACCACCGACACACCACCTAATCGTCGATTTAATGTTTTCTCCTAAACAATATCACGTTTTTCCACACTTGTTTTGGTCGAGATTTTCGGAAACCGTAAAATCGTGTTCATTTTTATAGGGTTCTGTCCATTATTGAAGTTTGTAGTGAATGACTGGTTTCCAATTGTGTATTGAGCGATTTGGTAGATGAAATCGTATCTGGGTTGATTTTTGGTTTGTCTTGCATTTGCCTTTATATTCATTTGTGCATTATTTGATGAAATGTGTACATTATTGTAGGTAGTGGTGGGCATTACTTTTTGGTTTGAATCTACATCAGTCGGTTTGATAAAATGCCTTAAAATTGAGTTAAATTTGTATTCATATTTGCATTATTTGTTGCCATTTGTACATTATTGTATGGAGTGGTGTAAATTATTGTATGGAGTGGTGTAAATTATTGTATGGTGTGGTGTACATTATGTTTTTTGTTTTACTTTAAATGCATCGGTTTTATAAAAGGTCAATGGTTGATAGAATATAATATTCATTGGTGCATTATTTGCTTACTTTTGTACACTATACAGTTAGTATTGTGCATTAATGCGATACATTATTGATTTTTGGGCACTGGCGAAGCAGCCTAGATTAGATATTGACGAATCGGTGGATGATGTTCTTCCACTTGCGATTTGCTTCCAATTACACGATCTCTTAGCAAATTCTCCCTGAAATATGGCCTAAGAATTATACTGACATTTGGAGAGGGAGACCAAACGTCTTTAGCTAAAAGAGAGAGAATATCGGTGATGAATCTTCCTCCCCCCTCTCAAAAGATATGCATATCTATATATATGCTTGAGTAGTTTATTCTTTATTGTTCTAGAATGTTTCCACAAATGATTAAATATTTTAAATAGTATGTCGGCTAGTATAAGATATTTACATTTATTTATTTTTAATTTACTAACTCTTTGTCCTTTATGGAACGGTACACATGATTAGTTTACATTTATTTCTTCATATATATACTATTTTGTTGAGTGGTCAATATATAGACAAATAGTATACTAATTTTAATTTACTTATGTAGTAAACATCTATATTTTGTAATTTTCCGTAAACTTAAAAGCAAAATTCCACTTCTATATAAGAAAATTTCACCACATTCTAGGTAAGATGTAGTTTAGTACTCCCTCCGTCTCAAAGAAAGATGATTCCTTCTTTGGACGGCACGGAATTTTATATAATTTTATTTTGTGTGTTAAATGGAGAGAGTAAAGTAAGAGATAAGGAATAAAGTAGTGAGAGAATAAAGTAGTGATAAAGATATTTCCATTTTAAGTAATGAATCATCTTGATTGGGAGGAAAGTGAGTCATCTTCAATGAGACAGAGAAAGTACTAATTTATTATTTTTATCGTACCTACCATGATCTAAGTAGGTTCTATATTTATTTAATTATATATGCTGCTTAATCATAAACCAAGCATTTCTTTTATTGGAATACTAAATTCTACAAATCTAATTTTGGGTCGTTACATTCAGCAATTCAACCTTAATTGTTGAGTTTAATTTAACCATCAACAATTATAGTAGAATTGTCAAAAGTCCCCAAATTTAGTCTTATAGAGAAGTCTTCTTCACCGATTAGAATATATACAAATACAATTGTATAATTGTATTTGTATATTTTAATGTTGAAACAATTGAAAAAAAAAAGAAATAAAGGAAAAAGACTTGAGCCCAAATTTAAGTTGGGTTGCCTACGTATCCTTAATGCTCAATTACATTATGGAATCAAAGTCCACGTAGTTCTCTTACCTTACTTATCTATTCGGCAATCGGAGGTTGACCTCCCACTCCACCTCATTCTTGTTGTTGTTGTTGTTGTTCTTCTTCATTGGGGTAGTAGTCTTGGTCGGTTTGTACTTGGGTGTTCCAATCTAGCTCCTGGTCTCTAATGTCAGCCGGACACCAATCGTCATGGTGGCTTCCATATTATGGCCGGATAATCTACTTCTTCTATCGTCCAAGACGTTGCCTCCAATACTAAAAGCGGACTCGACGACGACAGTGGAAGCCGGAATTGAAAAAATCTCCTTGGGCATTGATGCAAGTATGAGAAAATCTTTCGCATGTGTTCCCCACCAATCGAGGACGCCGATTTGGTTGGGAGTGGGACCTTCATCTTCATTCAAAGAAAAGCGTGAGACAAAATATAAATCTAACTCACTTACCGTCCTTGCCGACGAACTGTCAAAATATAGGTCGGCCAATTGGGATTGTGCGTCGGGGTCATCAACTTGAAAGAACCCAAAATTCTGTGGTTGTTGAGGGGTGGGTCGTTGTCTCACTTGGTGGGTATTGTTGTACTTGGCTTCGTATTCGACAAAGAGAGTTCGCAACTCAAACTCAAATGCATGGTTGATGACGGAGAGATTGGGGAGGTTTATTTGGAATGTTTCGGACAAATTTATGTTGTAGTCCTCATTGGTGTCCGATTGCAAAGACCGAAGTGGTTGAAGATCAATAGAACTCAAATTGTTGTAATAAAATTCTAAAATCCTCAAGGTACCGACTAATTTCTATTTCGGATCCAAAACCTTTGCAATCAAAAACACCGTTCGAATCTCATTGAAATACTTAAGCCATTTGTCAATCATATAATATAAAACACACATCAAATCAGGATTTGCGGCAGAATTTTTCATAGCCGTCTTAAAACCAAGTGATATATACATGCAATGCTCTAAAACACGAACAGATGTGCAATAATAAAAACCCGTTAACTCAACAGTCGCATTTTTGAAACCTTTGAACAATTTAAACAAACTCATGCTTTGATCTCAACATGCATGCGATAGATATAAATCAGGAACGGGATAAGTCCTAAAAAAATCAATCAAAAAATCTATATGCTCAAAAGTAGAGTTCCAACAATCATATGTGGAGTTCCATCTAGTAGACACATCAATTGAAAAATTTGTGTACCTTATTTTCTTTTGATGACAATACTTCTTCCAAGCTTTACCAATATGAGGCTTCCAATGGATCAAATTTACGGCAGTTCTAATAGGATCAACATGCTTTTTCCACAAAGAAAGAGCATCTTGTACACATAAATTTAAAATATGACAAATGCATCTTTGATGAAAATACTTACCATTTATAAACGGGGCACAAGCCGCAATTAAGTTGGCAATACTTGCAGTGTTAGCGGTTGCATTATCAAAACCAACATAAAAGACCTTATTGCACAATTTATATCATTCAAAACTTGAATAATTAAAGCAGCAATTGAGGGTGCGGTGTGTGGTTTAGGAAATTGTCTAAAACCAATCAAACGCTTGTCCAACGTCCAACTATTGTCCAAAAAATGACATGTAATGCCCATATAAGAATTTCTTTGATAAACATCAGTCCACACATCAAAGCAAATGTTTACTTTGTGTCCCAAGGTGGACAAAAAACGTGTTACTTCTCTTTGTTTATCAAAAAATTGTTTGTTGTTAGATCTTTGATGTGAAGTTGCGGGTATTCTTTTAGCAGCGACATTAAAAGCGGTTTTCATAGTGACTTCATATTTTTTGTCATCAAAAAAATTGAAAGGCAGATGCTTCATTGCAACCCATCTAACCATAGCATCTTGAGCAAATTTATGATCATATTTAAAAAGAGGTGTACCTGTTGTATCAGACGCACCGACCAGGAAGTTTAGTTGGGTTTGGGATTTGGCAGTCCCATATTCGATCGGATGCTTTGTCTTTAAATGACGATTGAGAGTACCATAGCCCCCACCGGGACTAAAGGGGTAGAATTTTTCGCAATAGTTAGAATATGCGATAAATTCATTGGTCTCTTCTTGAGAGTTTGGATCGTTAGGGTTTGGAACTACTACCGGGACTTTTTATAATGTTTAACAAAAATATCTGATTTCAACGTCTTCTTAGTCTTACCCCGCCCTGTTTGAGTTTGAGGAGGAGGAGAAGGAGAAAGCGCTTCATCATTTTCACCAACTAGTCCGGCGCTCGTCGGAGGATATTGTTCAGATCCTTCACCTTCAGTTCCACCATCGTTGTCATCGGATGATAAATTCACGCCGCCGCCATAAGAGTGATAAGACTCGTAACCTTTGCCACCGGAATGGTTAAGTAGCATGGCGATCCTATGATCTTCTTCGCCTACAAATATTATATACAAACGGTATAATTAATTTATAGTACCAAAAACAAGAATATATTTATATATTATATATAGTTGTGAATTTAAAAGAATTTGTAAAATTAATATTCGAACAACTTACTTGAAAACGCAAAGCGGCTTGTCGGAAAACCTCATCCATAACCTCATGACAAGTAGGGCGCTTTGATTTCCGACGACCACTTTGATCTTGGTCTTGGGCAATTCCCTTGCCCCCGTCACCACCACGACGAGATAAAGACATTTTGCAAATTGAAAAGTAGAGAGTATACTAGTATACTAACTAGAGTAGTGAGGGACGTATATGATATTATGATAGACAATTGAAGTAAATTATAAAAACAATTTGCACAAATATTATAGTAAACAACTTGAGCAAATTAGAGAAAATGGAGATAGAGATGAGAGAAATTGTGAGATTGAGAAGAGAAATCATTGTTAACACAATAATAGGGTGAGTAGAAGTGAAGGGGAGAGGGGGTATTTATAGGAGAAAAAATCAGATTTAATTTCTTAAAAAACAATTGAATTTGAATTTGAAATTGGCCGGTTTACCGCTAGAACCGCCGATTTTCAGCCGGTAAACCGCCGGTTTTGTGACCGTTTTCTGCAGGGTAGGCCTGCACCCCTACGCCTGCGCGGCCTGCCAACTGAAAAAGCTGCCGGAACCGGCGGTTTCCAGCGAAAACTGCCGGTTTTTGTTCCGGTTTCATACTGGTTCCTGCAACCCTAGGCCCTACCCTATACCCTATCGGAACCGGCAAACTGCCGGTTTTGAACCGCTGGTTTCTGGCGAACCGGCGGTTTCGAACCACCGGTTACGGTTCGTCATGTTTTGAAGACCTGAACCGGCCCGTTGGAACCGCCGAACCTTGTCCCGGTTCCGAACCGTTAAACCTTGTCCCGGTTCCGGTTCAGGTTTCCGAACCGCCGGTGACAGTTCCGGGCCGGTTCAGCCGGGCCGGTTCGGTTTTTTGGGGACCTCTAGGGTCCACTACCAAAAATAGTAAAAATGAAATGGGACAAATTATGTGGGACAACCCGAAATGAAATACTAGGTTAAATTATCTGGGACGGAGGGGGTAATTGAAATCCTAATATTTATAGAAGTGATTGGGGGCTTAAAAAAATAGAAAAAAAAATCAAAATATTGGGGAAAAATGGCTAGTATTTTTGGGAGAAAAAAAATACTAATTTTTATTTTATTTTTTGAATTTTTCCTGAATTAAAAAAAAAACAAAAAAGAAATCAATTTCAACGATATAAACCACAGCGAGTGAGCGTCACGCACCAACGGGAGAGCGCCACGTGTCCAAGGCGCATGGCGAGACAGCTCGCGCGACGCCTCTCCCGGAAGAGATAGGCGACGAGATGGAGACGAGACGGGAGGCCGCATCGCCGTCTCGATGCCGTCTCGTCTCTCCGAGACGTGATGGAGACGGCGACGACCCGCACTGCGGATGCTCTAAAGATCTCATTCTTATTTGCTGCCCCCCTCTCTCCATATTCTAATCGTTTCATCTCTGTCTCTTTCTCCTTGGTCATGGACTCATGGTAAAAGGTGGCTCCTTTACTCTTGGTTAGTAGAAATTCCATAGTGGAGAGAGACGGAGAGAGTATATTTGTATATTTGTGTGTGGGGAAATGGCTCTCTTGCTTTGTTATTAATGTTTTCTCCTCTGACTTTTATCTGGGCCTTGTTATTTTAACATCACTTCACCTTCACCTTTCTCAGAGAAAAGCTGAAACCTTGCAAAATCTTCTCTCTCTAGCTTAGGTTTGTGGGAAATCTTGATATTGCTTTTTGTTGCTGAGAATGTTGTGTTTTTCTGTTTAAGATTCTTGGCTTTTGGAACATGGGATTTTTTCTTATGTTTTTGCTGCAAAAGCTTGCCATGGTAGATCCCAACTCTGTTTGGAGCTCTTTTTGACTTGGCTTTGAATGTTTTAAGGTTTTGGTGAAGTTGTTCTGTGTTCTTCTCAGATCTATGTAGTTTAGGGAATTTATTTATGCTTTCTTTTCTCTTGGTTCATTGAAAATCTTTTCATGGGTTTTAAAAATTAGAAAGTTTTTCACATGTTGGCGGAAAGTATTTTGTTGCGTTTGGTAGTATTATCTCCGTCCTCCAAAATTCGTAACCATTTGATCCGACACGAGTTTTAAAAAATTTACTACCTCTATCCCCCAAATTTTGATACATATTACCATTTCGGTCCACCCCTGAAAATTTGATACACTTCACTTTTACCATTTTTGGTAGTGGACCCCATATTCCACTAACTCATTCCTACTCACATTTTATTATAAAACTAATACTTTAAAAGTAGGACCCACATCCCACCAACTTTTTCAACTCACTTTCCATTACATTTCTTAAAACCCGTGCCGAGTCAAAGTGTATCGAATTTTGGGGGACGGAGGTAGTAATACAAAGTGTGTTGAAAAAGTTAGTGGCATGTGGATCCTACTTTTATATATTAGTTTTATAATAAAATGTGAGTGAGATGAATTAGTGGAATGTGAGGTCTACTACCAAAAATGGTAAAAGTGAAAGGTGACAAATTTTTAGGGACAGACAAAAATGGAAATAAGTGACAAATCTTCAGGGACGAAGGGAGTGGTATTTTGTACTCCCTCCGTTCCTTCATAGTTGAGTCATTTTTCCATTTCGGGAAGTTCCCTCATAGTTGAGTCATTTCCATATATAGTAACTTTTTTCTCTTTCTTACTTTACTCTCTCTTACTTTTTCTCTCTACTTTATTCACTTTATACTCTCTCCGTCCCACTTTAGGAGTCCCGGTTTACTACTTTTGGGTGTCCCATTTTAGGAGTCCCGATTGGAATATTCCATTATTGGTAATAGGTCCCACATTCCACTCACCTTTTCCCACTCACATTTTATTATAAAACTAATATATAAAAATAGGACCCACATCCCACTATCTTTTTTCACCAAATTTCCTTTATATTTCTTAATACCCGTGCCGAACTCAACCGGGACTCCTAAAGTGAGACGGAGGGAGTACTTTATTCTCTCTACCTTTTCCTCTTTCTTACTTTTTTATCTATTTATTTAACACACCCAACATCCCTTTTTTAGATTCCGTACCGAAAAGTTCTGCCTCAACTATGAGGAAACGGAGGGAGTATAATCATGAAACCATATTACAGGTTGTTTGGTAGAAAAATGTTGGCAATTTACCCACATGTGGTTAATATAGAAATGACGATGATAATCCTTGTGTTGGGACATCAAACTACCATCTACACATTTTTATAGTACTCCCTCCGTTCTATAGTAACGAAAACGTTTCTTTTTGGTACGAAGATTAAGAAAATTATGTTAGGCGAGTTAAGTAAAGAGAGAATAAAGTGAAAAATGATAAAGGAAGAGAGATGAAGAAAGAAAAAAGTAAAAGAGAATAAAGTAAGTTTGAAAAAATGTGTTGACTTTTACTAAAAAGGGAAATGACTCTATTATTATGGAACGTACTAAAATGACAAAATGACTCTATTACTATAGAACGAAAGGAATACTTCAGAAGAAAGAAAAATAGCAGCCACATTTCTGGTGTTTGGCGCCATCTTTCTTGCAACCATAAATCCCACAAACAATATCCAAAGTAAAACCAAGAGGAGACATTAGAATTGAACTAATCACTTGTTTATACTCAATAAGAATTGACTATCTAATAAATTGTTTGTTAATCATATACTTTTTAATTAGTTGAGCCAATTATATAAGTGAAGAGTTCACATAAATTTTTTTTATGTGATATAGCAAATTCTTACGCATTTATTGGATGACTTGGATTAATGTGATGAATTTATTTGCTTAATTTAATAAATTAGATTTTTGATATTGATAAAATATGAAGGTAGGTTATACTTATTTTTTATTTATTGGAGAGTTTATTATTTTATTTTATTTATGATAAAGGGTTCTGATGCACTATTTTTTAGCACTAAATAAACCTGCAAGTATACAGAGTATATATAGTATAGTCAAAGGTCAGTACTGAGATATCGAACATGGGGAAAGCAAACACAAAGTGTCTATCCTCTACTAAGACTCAATTACTATTTGGAAGAACAGAAGGTTTTGGATAACTTTGAAAACAGAAAACAATAGAAGGCAATTAACAACTAAATGCGAGTAAAACACAGAGACAATCGATAGAGATAAGGGAATCCCAGGGATGTGCGTTCACAGTTATGGTTATACAAATTCCAAACTACAATACCCTAGCACAGTTATTACTTTGATAGGACGAGTCACCTAGTTTATGCTCATGCAATGCAAATGTTGATTACAAGATTAGGGTTGTCAATCCTAACACGTAACTCCGAATAGCTCCTAAGACCCTTGAAAAGTCCCCACTCTCAATTAACAGTGCCGTTTTAAGGGAAGATAACAGTAACGTCTACTAAGTGAATCTAACTCGCTAGAACTTATGAAGCAAGCTATATTAAATCATACAAGATTGTGTCACTCAATCATGCAGCATCAAAATTACTTAGGGAAGAAACAAAATAAAAACAAACGAATATTAAACAGAAAATGAAATTGTATAACCAAAGTAGTTACTAACACATCCCTATAATCCTATGAGTTTAGTTACACATAATGGAATAAGCTAAACACATAGATTGAAGGGAAGACAATTTGAACGTAAAACTAAAGCAAATAAAACCCGTAGGTTGATCATTTTCGTTCTTGATGTTCTTGAAATTCTTCTCCAACTCCTTGCACAAGTGAGGTATTCTAGCTCTTGATCTCTATGATTTATTTTGCAAGTAGAAGCTCTCTCTCCTTTTTTGATGAAGCTTGGGGTCTTATTTATAGGGGAAAGCCAATCCTTGTTGTAGAAGGAAAAGATCTTCAAAATATGGTAAATCTTGGAGCAAATCTAGGACATCTCGGATTCACTGCGTTTCTCCGGCGGGCCGCCGCACCTTGGCCGGCTGTCACCGCGTTGGAGTCCAGTGAGTCTGTTTCTCCGGCGGCGGACCGCCCACGACTTCCGGCGGTCGCCGGGCTAGACTTCTCTTCCAAGCGTATTTTTCCGAGGCGGACTGCTGCATTAATTTGCCCGCCAGACGCCAGCGGTTGCCGCACACATCCGCGGCGGTCGCCGGTCGCCGTCTGACTCCAGATTTCCAGATTTTGCGTTTTGGCTCCCCTTTTCGGCTCAATTATGCACATTTCTCACAAAACACGTCAAAATACCAAAATA
The DNA here is from genome assembly GCF_029641045.1 of Salvia hispanica. Lineage (NCBI taxonomy): Eukaryota > Viridiplantae > Streptophyta > Magnoliopsida > Lamiales > Lamiaceae > Salvia > Salvia hispanica. Next base: position 5,548,136 of record NC_142692.1, on the reverse strand, counting down.
GACAAAATATGCAAATAATGGACGTGTAGAGTGACTTTGACATAAAAAACGGACTAAATAACGGCTTTAAAATAGTGCAAAATCCGAGAGTATCAGATTCCATATTTTGAACATTATAAATTGTATATTAATAATTTCATATTGATGGTGTTGACATTAAATTTTACCATGTATCTTTAAATAAGAATGTTCTTTTTATATATAAAATTTTTTTAATCAATATATGTGTTTTTGTTGTTTTAATATTATTTTAAATATTACACTAATCGCATAATTGGTTTTAATATTTACTAATATTACTCTAGATTGAGATTACAGTTATTAGCTGTGATTAATTTTACTATATTAATATATTACTTATATTACTCTAGATTGAGATTATAGTTATTAGTTGTGATTAATTTTACTATATTACTCTCTCCGTTCTATAGTAATAGAGTTATTTTGGTACGTTTTATAGTAATAGAGTCATTGACTCATTTTCCTTTTTAGTAAAAGTCAACACATTTTTCCACTCCTACTTTTCTCTCTCTCTTCATCTCTCTACCTTTTTTAATTTTCCACTTTATTCTCTCTTTACTTAACTCACCTAAAATAATTTTTCTTAATCTCCGTGCCGAAAAAAAACGCATCCATTACTACGGAACGATGGAGTATAATTTTATTTTTACACTCCCTTCGTCCCAAGATAAGTGACTCACATTCTTTTTTGGGACGTCCCAAGATAAGTGCGTCATTTCCTTTTTTGGTATCCTCTCTCTTACTTTTTCTCTCTACTTTATTCACTTTTTTGGTATCTCTACTTAACATAAACCTCATTTTCTTAAATCTCATGCCGAAAAGTTTGTGCTCACTTATCTTGGCATGAAGGGAGTACATAATTATAGCTATATTCATATATCTATTTAATAAAAAATTATTAGGAGTATTAAATATACAAATTGTAACTTGCGAAAGTACAATTGTATATGAGATTGAGAAAATCATCTTAAACCTACTTAATCGACAATTTTTATTTTTATTTTGAAAAAAATATTAATAAAGATTCCCTATTTATTCTCGTGAATCGTGATGACCTAAGTTGTGCTAACCTATTGGATTGAGAATAAATGTTTTATCAACTGAACGGTTATTCATCTTCTTCTTATTTAAGTATTTTACTGTACAAAATGTGTTTCAATAAACAATTACCTAATTTTTGTAATTAAAATTTGCATATAATTTATAATAGAATTATATAGAAATAAATAGAATATATAAGAAATGAGTAGAAAATTCTAGTAGAGAAAAACTAGGATGCAAAACTTTAGAACAAATACAAATGTGGTCTATATATATGCCTATTGTAAATATATTGTAGATGTTAAGTTTCACAAGTTTAGTTTTTTCAGTTTTCAAATCCAAATCTGTAAACACGGTATGGTATACGGCATGACACTCACGGTACGATATACCGTACCAAACCACCCCTAATTTTGTGTATAGTGCATGTAGTGTGTTTATTTTATACATAGCGTGTGTGTAGAATATACAATGTGTAAAGTGTTTTTTTTTTGGTATAGTGCGTGAACAATGTGTATTTTGTTTATAGTGTATGCAACGTGCGTAGTGTGCGTATATTATGTGCAGTGTGTATTTTGTGTAGAGTGTTGATTGTGTGTATTTTGTGTGCAGTGTGTACTTTGTGTATAATGAGTTTGTAATGTGTGTATTGTCTATTTAGCAAATATCCATGTCTGAATTTTTCCCCTCTTCCAACAAACCCAAAAACACAATTTTGCATCTTTCAATTTCTTTGCATCTCTGAATTTCACCCTACTTGCCGTCATGGACTTGTTGGAAGCTCTTATTCGAGTCGATGCGAAGATTGATGCAGTCGAGAGATGAAGAGGCTCGCAAACTCAACTGCAAAACTCCAAGAGCGTCTAGCGTGGAACGAGATTCTAGACGAGATTCGGCTACAGGAGCGGAAGAAGCAAAAAGATTTGGAAAAACGTCTGGTTGTGTGTTGAAAAATTTGGAGGGAGAGACGATTTTTATGACAGAGCAAGCGGACATTGACCTTCTTGCTACTGAAGGGTTGGATCTTCACGTGCAAGTTCTCACAGATCGCCAGGATATACTTGAATCAGTGATGAAGAATGACTTGCAGTGCGATCTAATCCCTCAGCCGGCAAATCCACTCTAAATTAGTTAATTTCTTTGAAGGTTTCTTCATTGTGAATTAGGTAATTCTTTAAAGGCTTCTTGCTTCTGAATTAGGTACTTTTGTAAAGGCTTCTTAATAGATTTACTAAGCGTATTAAAAATTTAGGCATTTTAAACGCATTTGTATCTATTGTATGATGTTGTTTCAAAGCAGTTAAACTTGCCGTGGATGAATAGTATACTTCATAAGGGTGTGTTTTATGGCTTCTTGGCGGGGAAAATTCAAGATTTAAAATAGGTTATTAAAATATCTAAAATTTTCTTGTCATGTGATTTAAAATATACTTCCTTTATATTTAAAATTTCTTATTTTCTTGTTTCTTTTGCAGGTGTGCAAGTAGATCTAACAGTGGAAGAGTTGGGATGTTGTTATAGTTTTTTTTCGATCCGTTCTTTTTATAAAAAAAACTTGATATTCGGTAACCATTCAAAGGACAAAAGGCTAAATCCACTACAAAAAAACCACTGTTTCCCGACCAACAATTCCCATGCACCTTACTTATGCTCGGAAACTGCCGAGCACTTTTACCTTTGCTCGGAATATTACGAGCACTTTTACCTTTGCTCGCAAAACTACCGAGCATATTTACTTGTGCTCGGAAAACCAACTATTAGCTTTTACTTGTGCTCGGAAAACGCCGACCACCTTTAATTGTGCTCGGAATATACCGAGTACTTTCTACCTGTGCTCGGCAATGAGCAAGCACATTTTAGTGTGCTCGGAAATGTGTAACATAGAATACAATGACAATACTATTTCAAAAACTACAAGTATAGAAGAAGAATGGAGATATTAAAATTATTATTAAAAAAACGCCATGCCTGAAAGAGCGTGCAATAGCGCAACGAAACCACCCGCTCATGGCCGGTCTGAACGGTTGATACGGATTATAAACCAATTATTTGATACAAGTTTTTGTGAGAACGATTAGTTTCGTTAAAAAAATATTGGTCGTGGTATCGAACGCAATCGTATCATCTATTAAATCGTCTAAAAAACCAGCGAGCAGCTCTACTTGTGCTCGGAAAATGCCGACCATCTTTAATTGTGCTCGGCATATACCGAGCACTTCCACTTGTGCTTGGCAAAAAGCAAGCACATTTAATTGTGCTCGGAAATGTGTAACATAGAATAAAATGACAATACTATTTCAAAAACTACAAGTATAGAAGAAGAATGGAAATATTAAACACAGATATATGTATTAAAATTATTATTTAAAAAAAAACATGCTAAAATAGCGTGTAATAGCGCAACGAAACCGCTCACTCGTGGCCGGTCTGAACGGTTGATACGGATTATAAACTAATTATTTGATTCAAGTTTTTGTGAGAACGATTAGTTTCGTTAAAAAAATATTGGTCGTGGTATCGAACGCAATCGTATCACCTATTAAATCATCTATAAAATCAGCGAGCACCTTTACTTGTGCTCGGAAAATGCCGACCACCTTTAATTGTGCTCGGAATATACCGAGCACTTCTACTTGTGCTCGGCAAAAAGCAAGCACATTTAATTGTGCTCGGAAATGTGTAACATAGAATAAAATGGCAATACTATTTCAAAATCTACAAGTATAGAAGAAGAATGGAGATATTAAACAAAGACAAATGTATTAAAATTATTATTAAAAAAAAACATGCTAAAATAGCGTGTAATAGCGCAACGAAACCGCCCGCTCGTGGCCGGTCTGAACGGTTGATACAGATTATAAACCAATTATTTGATTCAAGTTTTTGTGAGAACGATTAGTTTCGTTAAACAAATATTTCGTTAAAAAAATATATGTTTAAAATTTATTTTAAACATATAATATAAATATTTTTAAGCAATAATTCCGACCACCATACGTGTGCTTGGAAAAGCCGAGCACTCTTACTCGTGCTCGGAAAATACCGAGTACCGTTACTTGTGGATGGAAAGTACCGAGCACTAGTACTTGTGCTCGGAATTATGTGACATAGATTAAACTATAAACATGATTTAAAAAACTACAAGTATAAAAAGAATAGATGTCCTTAAATATGGAAAATGTATCAAAATTATAAAAAAAAAGTCGCACTTCTGAAATGTCGTGCAATAGCACCGCGAAACTCCTCGATCGTGGGCCCGCATGGCTAATACTGATTATAAACCAATTATTTGGTTCGAGTTTTTGTGAGAATATTTAGTTTAACTGACAAAGTTGATCTTAGTATCGAACACAATCGTATCAACTATACCGACAATTATAAATCATGTATATAAAATACCGAGCACACTTACTGGTGCTTGGAAAATACCGAGTACCATTACTAGTGGTCGGAAAACTCCGAAGCACGTATACTTGTGCTCGGATATATGTAACATAGAATAAAATAGTAGTATAAAATATGATTTTAAAAACTACAAGTACAAAAAGAATGGAGGCATTAAAGATAGAAAATTTATTAAAATTAAAAATAGAAAATGTCTCGAAATGGCGTTTGGCGAGCACAGGGAGTGTCTCGGAAAAGGCCGAGCATCTTAAATGTGCTCGTATATAGACGATTTAGTTTTAAATAAATTTTATATATTAAATCATATTTCTACATTTATATCCAAGCATTACTTAAAATGTGCTCGCATAAAGCCTAGCACCTTAAAATTGCTCGCATATATACTCTGAGTTTGGGTAAATAAAGATATTTCTAAAGCAATGCAGCAAATTGAGATTGAGAAACCCTGCATTTCCTTCCCGCCACTCCCACCGAGAAGGAGCATCTATTCATCATAAAATCGCACAGGTTTTCGGAACCGCCGCCGGCAACGTGTTGCAGGTGATCGATGTAGAGAAGAAGACTCTCAACAACGTCATCACGTTTCCTCCCGACGGAGTCTTCTTCGTTCGGTCCGATATTCAGGTTGCTTCCGCTCAAAGATCAATTTTCGGTAGTTTATTCAATTAGACCATAGTCTGTTTCGATCGCGTTGATTTTTCCTTTGATTGATTGATTGTGATGTCATTCTATGGATTGATTGAGAGTATATTAATTGTAAATTAAATTGTTAAGCTGGTGGAGTCGAGGTCGAGGTCGAGGTCATTCGAAGTTTTCAATTTCTGTCATCGCTTAAGATCAATTGTTTGAATTTTTTGCCTCTGTGTAATGTATTCCTATTAGTTGTAATTTTTTTTCTTGTGTAATGTATTCCTATTGAGGCAGCTACTTAGGTTCATTTGTCTAAGCAATATGTTCGTATAGTGTTGAGTTTTGTGATCTGATCGTGTGAATGGACTAAATAAATGCTCCAAACGTGTCTATTGGTAATAAACAAATGTAACTAACTGTGACTCATATAGATTTCCTTGCATTCTTTGAGCAATGAACATGTATGCTTGATTAAGGAAAACATTTTTGAGTTTTGTGATGTGATCGTGTGAATAAACAAATGTGACTATCTGTGACTCATAGCTTTTCTTGCAAACTTTGAGCAATGACATATGTTAGATTAAGGAAAACATTGAGATGATAAAGATATTGAAGTTTTTATTGCTTGAATAAATGAAATAGTGAATTTTTGTGATGCTCTGTAAATTTACAAGTGCAGTTCTGTGGCATAAGGGTTGGGAGTTTCCTCTGCCTCCACTTGATTAGGGTCGGTAAGTGAGTCTATCCTCTTTCTGAAAAAAGTTATTAATCAGTTTCATTCATTATTTTCCTCACAACATTTCACTGCATCCACAAATTCACTCTATAGAGTACACTCAATCAGTTCAGTTTTACATGAAGCATTTAGGGGATTTAAACATTGTTTCTTAGTTTGGGCATGAAAATATATGTTAAGATGTATTCTTGTAGCTTATACAACTTTTAATTTTGCTATGTGTGAGAAACTTACTTAACTATAGTGGAGGTATACTATTATTTGGTTGTTGAGTGTGCGCCTTATTCTTGAAAACAATGATCATGAGAGACTGCTGCATCTCTGATAAGTTCCATAATCAGTGAGTTTTACTATTTATTCAGATTGAATTTACCTGAGTGTAATGCTATTCTCTTTGATGTTGCAGTATGCTTCCATCCATGGTGTGATATCTTTATTGTAAGTTGTACTTTCCAGCTTCCATGTCTTACACTGTTACACATGATACCTCTTTCTGTTTGCCATAACTATTTCTTCTTACCTGCTTTTGTATGAGTCTGTTTTGTGTGAAAGCTCCTCATCGTGCGTGCTAACAACTCCAGGTGCTGCAGCTCCAACGTTTTCGCCGTCGACCGGTGAGGAAGAGGCCTACCATTCAAACTGGCTCTGAATAGGCCTGGCCTGACGGCTGCGGCCTCCACCAATGCCGCCCTGCATGTACGAATCCTTATTTGCTTTAGCCCCGTCTTTATTTTCCTTCTCAATACCCCAATCTTTGTATTTACTGTGCAACATATGCAGAAATTTAGTTTACTGTGAAATTGTGTTCTTCATATTTGGTTTTTGCTGCTGTCGATTAACTGTTTCTGTTGCATAACATGAAAGTTGTTCTTATCATCTATTCTTTGTGTTCTCCTTGTATTTGGATTTATTTCATTCGAGGTTGATACAATAGCAAAATATATATAAGAAGTAATGCAACTGCAATTCGGCTTATACATGGGATCTCTTTCCCCCTTTAAGAAGCAGTTTTAACCTGAGATTGTTTGTTCTATGTCATGTTTAGTGGTGAGATGTGAGATATTAATGTGTTTGCACTTCTTATTTCTCTCATTTAGGTTGCTTGCTTCATTTAGTTGGCTTCCTCTTCATCATGTATGGCTGGGACTAGGGATGTTGTAGCGCTACCGTTCGAGATGCATAGGCTTGGATTCTAGGTCTTGACCCGGGCTCAGTGCTCGTCCACGTCCCCGAGATCATGCTTTGTATTCAAATTCATAAATTTTTTGCATTTCAAATTCAAATGACTGTAAACCAATTTAATTTAATTCAATATAATATCATTTTGAGTTGGTTTATTTTACATATTTAATTATTACTCCTGATTTAGGAAAATACAATAAATTGAAATATAATTTATTAATAATTAAAAAAAAATAGAATACTTTTATAAACCAGATATCCGAGCACCAAGGTGCTTGGAACTATTCCATTGCCCCAAAGTGCTCGGAAATATTCCATTCCCCCTAAGTGCTCGGAAAATTGCAAGCACATACCGGTGCTCGGAAATTTTCGACCACAAATTGGTGCTTGGAAATTCCGAGCACCTGAGTATGTGCTCGCCATGTTCCAAAATCTGAAAATCACGTAAGTGCTCGGAATATTTCGAGCACCTACAAATGTGCTCGGCATTTTTCGAGCACAATCGGGTGCTCGGATGTCCGAGCACTCTAAGGTGCTCGTATAAAAATTCCGACGAAGCGAAAGCCGAGCACTCGCGGTGCTAGGAAAGTGCTCGGTATATCTCGATTTTCCGAGCATTTTGCCTTATATTTCCGAGCACTTGGTGCTCGGGAATGCCTGTTTTTCTTGTAGTGATCATTGGCGTTGATGCCATCCGAACAAATATGTTTTGCATCGTATAATTGCAATGGTTTGGATGTGTGACTAAATCACGGAATTTGTTGTTTTACAAGTTTGAATTTTTAATTTTTGTGCTGAAATGGTAAAATGTTAGTAGAATTTTGGTAGCATCTTGGGCATTTATTCGTGTCTCTCTGCAAAGAAAATGCTTCGTGGATGTTGTTTACAAATGTTTGGTTTATGTAAACCTTTAGCTGCATAAAACAAATCTCAGGGTACAACAATGGATACATTAATCCATCTGTAGCAGATCTTAGCATTGAGAATCTGATGTTCACCTTAAGTAATGAGTAATGAAATCTGATGTTCACCTTAAGTAATGAGTAATGATCTATTATTTGTCATTCTTATATCGAAAGAGTTGGGATAGTTATTCTAGTTCTTATATTTGATTATTCCATCTATTTCAAACTTAGTTTGGTTCTAAATTCTTTGGTTTTTTTCCCTTTGAGAAATGATGCATATGATAAAACCCAGGGACGGGAAATTATACCGAAATACCAGATTTAATGTATTGAATAAATACCAAAAATACCAATTTTCGGTATGGTTTGAAACCGTATCGAAAGATTCGGTACGGTAACAGTATTAGAGTTCCTATACCGCGGTATAACGGATCTTCGGTATACCGGTATATATAGGCACATCGAATCGTCGATATATACCGACGCTTCGGTATACCGATATACATATTTATACTAACTTTAGGAATGACTGTATGAACAAGATTTGATTGTGATGAAGTTTAATTATGTTGGACTTTTTGAGGTAGTTAAACACTAGAATTGTTTTTTTAAAATATTTTGGGTATAATAATTTTTTTTTCTAGTATAACAGGTATAACGGTATGTCGTATCACAGTTCAGTATACCGAAAATACGGTATTGTGACGGTATTAAAAAATACCTTATCGAATTTTCGTATACCGAAAAATTCGGTATGATATCAGTATGGTGTTTTGTTACATCGTAACTTTCGGTACGGTATGCGGTATAACACTCACGGTACGATATATCTTACCGAACCACCCCTACTTATAGACAAAGAAAAATAGTGTATACTCCCTCCGTCCCACATAATTTTACACAGTTTGACTTGGCACGGGTTTTAAGAAATATAATAGAAAGTGAGTTGAAAAAGTTGGTGGGATTTGGGTCCTAGTTTTAAAGTATTGGTTTTATAATAAAATGTGAGTAGGAATGAGTTAGTGGAATGTAGGCCCACTACCAAAAATGCTAAAAGTGAAATGGGTAAAATTATGTGGGACGGATTAAAATGGAATACTTGGTAAAATTATGTGGGATGGAGGTAGTATTTGTTTAGGTTCATTTTGTATTTTGGGCCACTAAAGCTGCATTTTATGCCCAAAACTATAGGCCGAATATGGCCCATAAATTTATTGACCATCGAAATTGAGCTTTCGTAAAATGAATTTAATGTATTTATTTATAGTTTTATTTCCCATATAATATACGGAGTAGGATTTACTCCCGACGTCCCATGTAATGTAGGATTTGCTCCCTGCGTCCTATAATAAGAGTCACATTTTGTCATTTCGGTTCGTCTCACAATAAGAGTCACATTTTGTCATATTTCACTTTTACTGTAAATGGTAGGTATGTCTCACATTCCACTATTCATCTCACTCACACTCTAATGTAAAACCAATGTAAAAAAATGGATCTCATATTACACTAACTTTTTCAATTCACTATTCTTTACATTTCTTAAAACTTGTGCACATCAAATATGACTCATACTGTGAGACGGGGTAGTATTTGTTTTAGGATACATCAATTAATCCCATAATTTTTAATAATTCACATAACATATTATACTAGTACTTGTTTTTAACCATTCAAAATATATGTACTTAAAAGAAATGTGGTATACACACATAATAATATTAAATACTCCTTCCATCCCTCGTTAATTGATTTTAGTTTTCTTTTTCTTTCGTCTTTAATTAATTGACACCCATTTTTTTACTACTTTTGGTTATGGACTGTACATTCCACTCACATGTTATTATAAAATTAATATATAAAATTAGGATTCACGTTCCACTAATTTTTTTCATCCACTTTTCACTACATTTTTTAAAACTTGAGTAAAATAAAACGGTGCCAATTAATGAAGACCGAAGGATGTAAGACGTATATCAAGCATTTTAACTCATGAAATATACTACAAAGTATATCAAGCATTTTAACTCATGAAATATACTACAAAAATAGCTAGCGCATATTAAATTTTATAAATTAATTGTCAACTTGTCCATTCCACCAACTAGACCATTTAATACACTCATCGAGAAATAACATATAGTAATTCGTAAAGACGTGATGGCAGAGTAGGTTCCATGAGTAGGGAAATTTTAGGTTAAATCCATGCACTCTTCGAGAAACACATCTTCTGGCCTCATGTCATCGACAAATTTTAGGTTAAATCCATGCAACAAATTAGTCAGCATCATGCGAACGACCTTAAGTCCGACATACCCGCCTACCCGAGCCAAATGGGAGCAATGCAAAGTTGCTCCCCCGCGCATTTGTTTCCTTTCCTAGAAACCTCTCAGGCAGGAACTCATCAGGGGAGTCCCACACCCCAGGGTCCCTGCCTATGCTCCATGCACACGTTGACAAAGATAGTCGTCCCCTTTGATATGTCGTAGCCTGCAACGTTACAGTCTTGCATCGCATTATGGGGGGCTAACATCGTGCCCACCGGGTGGAGCCGAAATGTCTCTGTCACAATGGCATCCAAATAGGGCAATTGAGAGATATCGCTCTCTTCCGATCACTTTGTCCAGCTCTGCTTTTGCCTTCTCAATTATCCGTGGTTGCCTGAGAATTTCGTGTATAGACAATTCGATCGTTGTGGCAGACGTATCCATGGACCCCACTATCAAATTCTACAGTTACACAAAAACATTATTGTAAACAAAAAAAAAAGGCAAAGTTAATAAAATCAAAATTATTGTACCTGTATTGTGAAGATGGTTGGCTGCTGACTTGAGCTCAGTCATGAGAGGGAAAGTTGCTCAAGCTGGAGCACGTTTTTTTAGTTCAGCTGTGGATTTTTTAATGTCAGCCGTCAGATCAGTTTCAGATAGATAGATTGAATCTGGACCGTTTATTTTTCCTTCTTTTGTTTTTCCTTTTCTTACTTAGTCGAAGAGTAAGGGTTTTTAATCCCCAATTCTCTAATTCAATTTGTACTGGTACACAAGTTTTGATTCACAGAATATATTCAAGATTCCTCTTCTGTTCCATTCAATTCTTGTTCTTGTTTTTACACTTGTTGCTCAATCGATTCCGGACGTTCTCGCCAACAAGTGGCGCCGTCTGTGGGAAGAGTTTTGTTCGGAGAAGTTCAGAGATTGGTCGAGAATGGCTTCGCGATTTGAAGCAGTGAAATTCAATGGCAAGAATGACTATGGGCTCTGGAAGATGAAGATGAAAGCTCTATTAATCCAGCAAGGATTAGCGAATGCGTTACAGGCCAAAGATCCAGAGGAGAAGGGGAAAGAATCGCTCGACGAGAAAGCGAAGCAACGACAGGAAGAGGTGTCGATGAAGGCGCATAGTGCGGTGATCCTCTGTCTTGGGGATAAAGTGCTGCGGGAAGTGCAAGATGAAACCACCACAGTTGGAATTCTCAAGAAACTAGATGAATTATATCTGGGTAAGTCTTTAGCTAATCGACTTTACCTTAAGAGAAGGCTATATTCCTATTGTTTTGTGGAGGATAAGTCGATTATGGAACAATACGACGACTTCACAGAATCAGTAGATGACCTAGAGGCCGTGGATGTTAAGATGAGCGATGAAGACAAGGCGATTCTTGTGTTGAATGCCTTGCCGAAGTCATATGACCAGATGCGAGATGCTATACTATATGGAAGAGATAAGCTAATAACTCTGGCTGAAGTTCACTCAGCTTTGATGGCAAAAGAACTGCAGAAGGGTATGGGCAGACATCAAGATGTGAAAGGGCAAGAATCTCAAATCCCAGAGAGCCTGAATATCAAGAAATTCAAGTCCAAGAAAGGAGGCAAGAAGGACTCTACTAAGCCTAATTCTAAGGATCAAAAGGAGACAAGATCCTGCCACTGGTGCAAGAAGCCAGGGCATTTGAAACGAGACTGCTTCGCGTGGAAGAAGAAGCAAGCCGAAGAAGCTGTTGGAAATAAGCAGACCTCTGATTGTGTGCAAGAAGTGGAGAATGCTCATGCTCTTAACATAATGGAGGAGGTAGAAGAGAGCTCCTGGATTCTTGACTCAGGATGCAGCTTCCATATATGTTCAAAGATATGTTGGTTTGATTCTATTACTGAGGCAGATGGCTCGGTGGTTCTTGGAAATAATCAGGTGTGTAAAGTTGATGGGATTGGAAATATTAGGCTGAGGCTTGCTGATAGACCAATCAAAATTCTTACTGAAGTGAGATATATCCCTGAAGTCAAAAGAAACTTGATTTCACTTGGTGCACTTGAAAGAAAAGGGTATTCCTTCTGCTCCTCAAAGGGTGTGATGGTTGTAGGGCTAGGTGGAGAAATGATATTGCAGGCTGAGAGGAAGGGCAGTCTGTATTACTTGAATGCCACTGTAGTCAAATATGGTGAACTAAACTCTGTAAAAGTTGAATCAGTAAAGTGCTGGCATCAAAGGCTAGGCCATCCTGCCTTCGGGAGTATTGATCAACTGGTGAAAAGGAAGGTGATCAGCAGTGAGGGGAAGAAGAATGATCAAACCTGTGAGGAGTGTATTTTGGAAAAATCTAAGAAACTATCTTATCCTAAAGGTAAGTATACTTCATCAGCTCCTTTAGATTATGCTCACAGTGACCTTTGGGGTCCTGCTCCTGTAAATTCTGTGGGAGGAGGGAGATATTACTATTCTAGGAAAATTTGGTTGTATGTGTTGAAGGAGAAGAGTGAGGCCTTTGGGAAATTCAGAGATTGGTGCAAAATGATGGAAACTGAAAAGAGGGGTTGTTTGAAATGCTTAAGAATAGACAATGGCCTGGAATTTCTATCAAAGGAATTTGAAAATTTTTGTCTTGAGAAGGGAATTAAAAGGCATAGGACCGTGCCTCTAAATCCTCAATAGAATGGAGTTGCAGAGAGAGCCAATAGGACAATCCTTGAGAGGGTGAGGTCTATGTTGCTGGCATCTGGAATGGAGAAGAAATTTTGGGCTGAAGCTGCTGCTACAGCAGTAAAGTTAATGAATATGTGCCCATCTTCCAGCATAGGAGGTGATACTCCAAATTTCAGATGGTATGGAGAATTTGGTGATTATTCCCATCTCAGAATTTTTGGCTCTAAGGCCTATGCACATCTGAAGCAATCTAAGCTTGATGCAAGGGCACTAAGGTGTGTTATGTTGGGGTATCAGCCAGGTGTGAAGGGTTATAGGATGTGGTGTGTAGAGCCTGGAAATCATAAGGCGTATGCATTCGGGGGTGAGTTCTCGCCCCGAGTCCCCGTGGACAACCACCTCTACGTGTTCGATCTCACTACCCGGACATGGAAGGTGGCCGATGCCAAGGGTGACATCCCTCCCCCTTGCGTTGGCGTGACAATGGCCTCCATTGGTGAGACCAGCTACGTCTTCGGAGGTAGGGACGCCACACATAAGGAGCTAAACGAGTTCTACTCCTTCGACACAGCCACGGACACGTGGACTCTCCTCTTGTCCGGCCCTCCTCACCGTAGCTACCACTCGATGATGGCTGATGGGAGACGCGTGTACGTTTTTGGAGGGTGCAGGGATGCGGGAAGGCTGAACGATCTGTGGGCCTATGATGTTGTGGATAGGAAGTGGATCAGGTTTCCCCTGCCTGGGTAGAATTGCAAGCCGAGGGGCGGCCTGGGGCTGGCTTCGATTCAAGGGAAGATTTGGATTGTGTATGGGTTCTCTGGCGAGGAGTAGGGAGATGAGCTGCGTGGAGACGTCGGGCGAGAAACCGACTCCTCGGAGCATGTTTTCAAGTGTAGGTGTAGGGAAGTGATTTAGGTCATCTTGGAGCATGTAAATTCTCCAAAGAGGTGTATGCTTTGGACACTGAGACAAAGGAATGGAAGCGTTGGGACAACGACGAGCCTGGTTTGGCTCCCGGGGAACAAGGTTGGTGTGCCTTTTCCGGTGGCTGGTGCGATGGGCACCCAGGGTTGCTGGTGTATGGTGGCAATTCGCCAAGCAACGACCGGCTTGACGATATCTTCTTCTTCACTCCTAGCGTTTGATGGAACCTTACACCCATGGTTCTTGTAATTAGATTTCTTAATTTCACTATCTGGTGTGTGAAAATTTGGTAGGCTTAGATGATGACTGGTTGTTTTGAGGGATCCTTTTGTTCGTATTTGCTATAGCCCTTCGGGGCGTTTTCTTTTTCGATTTGTGTTTCGTTCATCAACAATGGGAGTAGAGGTGAGCAAAATACTCAAAAATTAAATTTTTATTTCGGTTTGGTTCAATTTTAACATTTGGAAAATTTGATATATAAAGATCGTGAAATTTAATACTCCCTCCGTTTCACCATAGTTGAGGCGGAACTTTTCGGCACGGAGTTTAAGAAGGGACGTTGAGTGTGTTGAATAAATAGATAAAATAAGTATGAGAGAGAAAAAGGTGGAGAGAATAAAGTAGAAAGTGAATAAAGTAGAGAGAAAAAAGTAGGAGAGAGTAACGTGAGAAAGAGAAAATAATTACTATATTTGGAAACGACTCAACTATGAAGAAACTTCCCGAAATGGTAAAATGACTCAACTATGGTGAAACGGAGGGAGTATATTTTTTATATATAATATAGATAAAATAAACTATAATATAAACTATTTATTATTTTATTTGATTATGCTTTAAATCTTTAAAAAATAATTTTTCGGTTCGATCCAATTTGAGAAAAAAAACAACGAAGAGAAAAGTCGAATGGCCATCCCTAATCTCAAGATTTACACCAATCTCACATGCTCCTACAAAATTGATCCAAAAGTTCAAGATTTCCACATCAAGAAATTTTATGTACAACTTATTTTAATTTAAAAAATAGCAATGTTAAGCCCAATAGTAGAAGAACATTATTAGCCCATATTATGTTAAACGAATAGCATAAAGCCCAAATAATATCTACCCACTTTCTCTCTCGGTCTCTCCATCGCCTACTCTCCCTCTCTTTCTCTCCTCTGCACAGTTTCAATGGCGGAACACAGTAGTAATAAAGACCTCTTGGAGCTGGAGGCCAAGCAAGGCGGCGTCTCTTCCACCTCAAGCTTAGGTACCAGAATCCATGTCTCTATTTATACTCCTTTCTCTCTCTTCAGCTTTTTTGTTTTGCCTTCTTCTTAATGCTCAGCCAAGATTTGCGTGCGCCAATTTTGCAGAATCACTCTTTGTATGCAAGAAAGATCCCACCTTTACTCCTTCTGATGCTTCTCGTCAGAAGCCCACCATGGTACCTCTGCCCAAGAGCCAATGTATTGAATGATAAGCCCTTTGTGTTTTCTTCAAAATTATCGGCTCTCTTGTTTTTTAATCAATAATTCACTTCAGATTGTTGGTGTATTGCCCAAAATTGTAGTAGAAAATATCATTGCAAAATTGCTGCCTTTGCTTTAGTTGTGGACTTTTAACATTCAGAAATCAAGCTCATGTTTTGGGAAAATAAGTTAATTGATGTCTTTAATCAATAATTTACTTCAGGTTGTTGGTCTACTGTGATGCTTGTAGAAAATCTCATTGCAAAAATGGTGTCTTTGCTTCTGTTGTGGATTTTTAACATTGTTTAATAAAGCAAGCTCATGTTTTGGTAGGATAGGTTGAGTCATGTTTTTACTCTGATTATACCGAACACAAGAACTTAGACAAGCTGTTTAGGGTTATGGTAACTGCTTTAGGTTTGATCTTAAGTTTCTTGACAACTTATCCTCAGATTGTTAGTTTAATGCTCCACCGTTAGTTGTGTGATCCTGGTGCTGCAAAAGAGTGGCATTGCTGGATATGTAGACTTCATGTAATAGGCAATTAATCCAAATCAGTTGCATATGATGATGAATTTGATCTGTTTGAGCCTTGAGGTAAGGTACCTATTATAACATGTGGGGCTGAAAAACCGGCAACGCTTTTATGCTTGGAGATGTATAGATTTGAAAGGAAGAGGCTGTTGATCCAACCAATTGCATGTGATGAAGTGATTTGCTGAAGTTGTTAGTTTTGAGACGAGGGGTCTATTATGTTCACCGGGTGCTGGAAACCAGCATTTTTTTGCATGTATAAACGTGTCGTATCGTATGAGGTTTGATTTGTCATAGCAGTTATCTGGTCGGGGTTCTTGTTTCTTAAGTGGTTCTACCATTAGATGATTACATTCTTGACTACTCTTTGTATATGTTTTGTATGCTAATTGTGCAGCATGTGGTTTCAATAACTGAACTTGTGTGTCCTTGGGTGAAATCTGGTTCGATAGTAATGGGGGAAAGTCTCTTGCTACTTGCAGTTCTGGGAAAGGTGAAAGACTTCTTAGGAGTTTTATCAGAATCGAACAAGAAACTGATGGAGGATGCAAAGGAATGATCTTGCTTCCCTTTCTAGTTTCTACCTTTTATAGTATTTGATTGTTAGTTTCTCAAACACGATATCTGACTGTGGTTCCTACTAAATGCAGGAACGCCCCGATAACTATGACATTGAAGTGATCAGCGGAGATGAGTCTAAATACATCGAGATGGTAATTGGTAAATAGTACTACTGTGTTAAAGTTTGAGACTTTATGGTTATTTATTCTTGTTGACAGGATCTGATGTTGGGTATTGCTGATCTTCACACCCCGGAGGCAGTTGCTGCAGCCGAGTCTGCAATGGCCGGTTATCAGCCACCAGCTCGTCTGGAGGAGAGCAGCAGTGGATCAGAAGACGAAGATTGCAGTGATGGCGAAAAAGACAGGAATCACAAATCAGATTCTGAAGCTGGCTCAGAAAGGTTGAAGGCAGGAGATTCTTCATGTCGGGAATCAAAGAAACGGAAGGCCAAAATCATCGAGCTTTAGGTTTCATCTCTGATTAAAATTTAAAGGAAAATATACAATTTTATCTCATCAAATCAAGCTAATTACCTTTGATGGTGCAATAGACCCAGTATTGGATATGAATGGAACATAAGTTATTCGAGCCACTTGTTAGCGTTGAGTCTTGAGACATGCAGTCTTGTATAGGAACTGAAACAATTCAATCTATTTAGATATCTGTACTCTTTTAAAAGTGTTAACTTGAGTGAATTTTACTTTGTAGATCTTTGCGATTCAAGCTTGGAGAGGAAATCCACAAACTCTCCATCAGTTATCGTCATAGGTGCTGGTTTTGCTGGAATTACAGCTGCACGGACTCTTCATGATGCCTCGTTTCAGGTATATGTGTACACTTTATGCAGACCTTCGGCTACTGTGTTCACAACCGTGGATTTGGGTCCTGAACAAAGTGGTTAATCATGGTAATTAATCTTTTCTCCTACAGCATCTTCGTGTTTCAGTTATTGTATGCTACATTTGCTAACTATTGTCTGCACTCTTCTTTAGGCTACGTGGTGTTGGCAATGAGAACCCATTGGCTTCGCTCATTGGGAGATTGGGACTACCCCTTTACTGGACAAGTGGGGACAACTCAGTTTTGTATGACCACAATTTAGAAAGGTACCCTTTTGCCCCTTGCAACTGCAGTGTGGCCATTCAAGAATATATTCGTACATTTCTTGTTTAATCTCCTTCCTTTGTTATTTGAGAACTTGGAAAGGAGTAACGCTCAATCATAAGTTTTTCTTATTTCAGCGTTATGCGACTCTTGTTCTTTGATTCAATAAAGACTTTACTGTATGCCTTTTGAAGCCATTGATTGTTTGTATTTATTTTGCATGTTGATTCAATTACTGTTAATGTTCTATGATTTGGACCATTTGAACATCTTTCTTGTATTATTTACCTTAATGATATAGTAATTGGTTTCCATTTGTTCTATCAGCTATGCTCTCTATGACATGGATGGTAATCAAGTCCCTCAAGACTTGGTCGCAAAGGTTGGTGAAACATTTGAGGCCATCTTGAAAGAGGCACGTAACGTCCTTCTTTTCTCTAACCGCTTCAATTTTTTTTACATTCCCATACCACAGAGAGCCTTTTCCCTAGATATTGGTTGTTCTGATTTCTTATTTGGTATAAATTTTCTTTTTTTCAGACTGATGTTATCAGACAGGAATTCAGAGAAGACATGTCTATCCAACGTGCAATCTCAATTGTTTTTGACAGGAGGCTGGACCTAAGGTACTGCATTCATCAAATCTTGGAACCTTATATTTGATTCTGATATTGTGACATTTGTTAAGAGGTTGGTGCATTTGTAGGTTGGAAGGAGTTGATCATAAGGTGTTACTGTGGTACCTCTGCAGAATGGAAGGCTGGTTTGCTGCTGATGCTGATACTATCTCACTTAGAGGCTGGGACCAGGTTGCTTGCTCGTGCTTATAATTTTGTTTGCGAACTGATTATTATCTATTTGTAAATCTCCAACATATGTTTAAACTCTGCAAAATGCAATGCATTTCTCCCATTGCAAAATGCTATCAGAATTACAAGAGCTACTACAAAAACTGAAAGTAAAAGGCATCTATTAGACAAGGCTGCGACAAACATTTTGCTTCAAGTATCTGGGCTAACAAAATGAGGCTTTTTCTATTTTTAACATGGCACATTAACAAGGGATGTGTGCAGGCATGCAGCTATCTCCCAACTGCACTCAATGGGACCACCCAATCGGCATAGACTTCACTGATCTTTTTAATGTTCCACTTCATGATATGGAATCCGTCTTTCTTACACGATCCTGCAAAGGTGGGTGGTGAATCAAGCATCGACCTGGAATCCGTCTTTTCAATGATCTTTTCAATGTTCCACTTCATGATATGGAATCCGTCTTCCTCCTTAGCAGTCTCGATTCCCATCTTACACGATCCTGCAAAGGTGGGTGGTGAATCAAGCATCGACCTGGAATCAGGCCTCCTTTTCAGCTCTGCATAGTAACCAGGCAGTTGAAGTTATGTCCATCAAAGTAATGAATGTGTTAGCATATGCAGCCATTCAACTTCTCCAACTAAGAAAAACATATAGATTCAAGTAAGGAAATGGTTACATAAGGAGGCTGGAGACAAGAACTGATTAAACAACCCACCTTCTTTCCCATGAGCAAAGTTACATTTGTCCCCATAAGGGCAGCTGCCAAACCTCTCCTCCCACCTGGCACAAAGCTTCGTCTTGTATCCTTCTCTCCGACTCAAACGTCTGCACTCAATCGATTCTCCTCCGCCTCTAGCACTCACTCTGTTCAAGCCACCCTCATCTCTCCCAACACTCTGATGAGGATGATAGTTGCAACCCCTTTCACCAGAAAATAAACGACTTCTCTTACTAAATGGCTCCAACCCTCTGATTTGACGCAGATTGTGAGCAAAATGGCAGTTTTCGCCGTAGTAATACTTGCCCATTTGTAACAGATTGCACATTTCTGATTTGTAAGGAATCGAGAGCTTTGACCTGTTTACTGTGAGGGGAGTTCTCGGCCTCGGTCTCTTGAAGCCATGATTAGGGTTTCGTGGCTGGAGACGATGATCATTTGCAATTTTGCTGACAAAATTAACTGGCCCAGAAATTTGACCATCGTCGTTGCGTTCATGTTAACGCTGAAAACCAAGCTTGATTCAGATTAAGAGTGAAATGTGCTTCAGAAATGAGAAAATGGAAACAGAGAGAAATACCCTTTTTTTGAAGGTGGTTACGATCATGAACAGAGATGATTCGGGAATGGACACTGGCGTATCCAGCATTCCAGCTTATAAATGATTTATCTGTTTTGACTATTTTAACAATTATTTATGCCTTACTGTCCCACTCAAATTTCATCTTAAAGAGAATACTTACTTCAGATGTATGTTTTGCTTAGAATTCAAAGTATAGGGCACGTAGATTTCTAATTTGGTTATTGAATTGGTTTGAGCAGAACAAGGATTTGAAGCGCCTTATTTTATCTGCATTGTACCACACAGGTGAACCGCATGTTGTATATACAATATGTTATCCCTACTGTGGAAGGGAATACAGTTGGAGAGTGCAATGGGTAGTGTGGAATTTGCATCAATGAATTTGACCCCAGCTCTACTTGGTATGTCTACGTTACTGCTAGCCAAATTTCTTTTGCTCCTTCACTATGACAGACCCTACTACAATGAATATGCCGTGGGATTCTCTGGTGTGCTTTTTGCCATGAAAGTTGTTCTCTACTCTCAGTCGGACAGCTATACATATGTGCACGGACTCATTGTCCCTGCACGTTATGCTGCATGGGCAGAACTTGTTCTCATTCAAATGTTAGTACCTGGAGTCTCATTTCTGGGTCATCTTGGAGGAATTCTTGCTGGAATCACCTATGTATACCTCAAGGGGGCACGATCCGGTGTTAACCCGTGTGTGAAGATAATGAGGGGTGTCACCCATCTGTTAGGTTGGCCGTTAAGATTTCTCAACAGTATGTGCTTGCGGCCTTCATCTGGCCGTGTGTTTAGAAGGGGAACTCTCCAAGGAGGCGAGACACCGGGTGTATGGAGTTGTGGAGCATGTACATACCCAAGCTTGTCAAGTGTCTGCGAGATGTGTGGGACAGAAAGTAATGGCGATGGATTTGCACCCACACCCACAAGTGAATCCATTTCGCTTGAGGAACTACGACAGCGGAGAGTCCAGAGATTTGGTAGATGGTGATAAAAGACGCAGTGGAAGTCGGCAAGAGGAGAGATTACTCGACATTGGCTGGATTGTAAATGTAATCATGATTTTCTAGTATGTATCGACTATGTTATTTCACGTATAGAAGATTGCTCGAGTTCAAGAACAAATTAATCTTGTGTTCTCAGAAATAGTGCGATACATCTATAAACAATTAAGATGGAACAAAATGAATAATCAAAGTCTTGAAGCAAAATGTGAGCCAACGTATCATAATAAGATGAATTAACTCGCCCCATTGAAGAGGATTTGCTTAAAAACGCATTGATTTAGTAGTTAGTAACTGAGCACCTATAATGCATAGAAAACAGCTGAGATAACAATATGAACTCCAAAAAGTAATGAAAATCATCACAACAAAAGTATCCAAGACAATAGGCAATCTTTTCTCCTACGATGAACAAAAATTGTTCCCAGCAATTGTCAGCCCTCCCACATCCCAATACCTTGCTTACTGGTGACATTTTAGATGGGGCAGGGCGGAACATCAAGAGTGATACCAGCTTGAATTTGACCCCAGCCAACCAGACGCCAATGCCTATCAATTCTTCTGCTCAAAGCAATTTTTTCTCCTTTACTGGTGCACACAGGTGAAGTGAGCTGCAGCTTTGCAAACACATTCTTGACAGCAACAACACGAGCTCCAGTCTACATAGATCCTATGTTCAACATTAGCATCTCTCCCTTTGTCAGCTTTGTCACCTTACCCTGCCTCTCTGTGTCCTTTGTCCTGACACCCAGCAGCCGCCTCAGCAGAAAGAAATTAACTTGGGGTTTGAACAGATTAGTTTTAGAACCTTTACCAAATCATCCCATAACAGAAAAAATCACTAGCACTAAATATGAACCCAAGGACAACTTCTACCAGGAGATGCCCTTACCTCTAGCTCCACATACACTTCAGGTAAACCAACTTCTCCAAGAACCTGGCCGACCAACCTATCAGCACGAGTAAGTGAGGGGTCCATTGTTGTTCAAACTCCAATAAGGCCTCCAGGAACAGCAAATTGCAATTCATTCTGCTCAGCATACTAGGATACTATCCTGGAGTATATAGGTGTACACCTGATGTTATCGTTCTCATCTTTGACAACAATACCAGGACGGACCTCAATAAACTGATTTACTTTCAACACACCCTGCAAGTACAATGCAATGGCTCCATTACATTAGCACCATAGATGACTAGGTTGCATATAGAAACTGTTCACTTAAGATACAGGAGAAAACAATGTTATGCAACTAGGGTAAATCAGTGCATATGCGCTGTTACAGAAAGATGTACATGCAACTAGAATAGAGAAAAAAATGACCAAAGGTGGGAAATATGTTGGAGACGCATGATTTCCACAGCAGCTAAATGTTCTGATGTCGAGGTTGAGGACAACTTTCATTGGCAGCTATCAACAGTAATGCTCCATCCATAATTGCTGCTCCATTAAGCATTGTAGCCATGAGAATGTCATGACCCAGTGGACAAATATGACAGTAGCAAGTGTTTAGTCATGCAGATGAGGGCAGAAATTGTTAAGCCAGACAAATTTAAGACCAAAATCAGCATGATAGCTGGAAAAAAGATCCATAAGAAATTCACGACTATGACGGCCGTGGAGGGTTCGGTGCGGCATGCAACGTAAGAGTAGGAAGTTGAGTACTTAATAAACGAGGCAAGGATGGAATAAGGCCGTTGGTGGTGATGAGCTGGCAAGGCGGTTGGTGGTGTGAGGTGGCAGACGGTTGGAATGAGCTGGCAAGGCGGTTATGATGAGGTGGCTAAGTGCACGTGAATAGCATGGACGCGTGAGGTGGCGAGACACACGTTGGAAACTATAAAAGGATCGGGTCATCACCTTTCTAGGCATGTTATTTGTGTGATTGTCATAGGCCAAGGATCGTAGATCCAAAGCAGTTCTCTCGTTCAATTCTCTTTCCCATTGTATTGTTACTTCTTATATTCAATCAAAATCCTCTTCTATTCCTATCATTCGTTATTGTGAGTTCTATTTTGTGTGAATTTGATCTATTGCGCATTGTTTGATCGGTGCCGATCGATGAGATTGTGAGTTTCAGCTAAGATTGAGCTAAAACCACATCAAGTGGTATTCAAAGCTTTCGATCTCCGGACATGAATTTGGCGACGCGAGGTGCAGAGTCGGAGAGGAAGTCGATGATGGAGGCGATGGAGAAACGGATGCATGAAATGATGGATCAGTTCGCGAGGAGGCAGGATGGGAAGTTAGAAGGGAAATTGGTGTTAAATGGCATAGACTAGAATATTTGTATATGGCTTGATTGATTTCTTCAATAATATGACACCCTTATATAGGGTATTACAAAACTTGTGCTCCAAGTATTCTTGGGCACCAAGCTAATGTATTTCTTAGCCTCTAAGCTAATATGTTTCTTCTCCTCCAAGCTAATACATTTCTTGATCTCCAAGCTAATATATTATCTATTTTCTAACACTCCCCCTCAAATTGAGTAGTGGGGTCGCCGATACTCAATTTGCCGAGAACATCTTAAAAGCTTCTTGAGTTAACAGCTTTTGTCAATATATCGGCCAACTGATCTTCAGACCATACAAATGGCAACTCGACAATGCCAGTCTCAATCTTCTCCTTGATGAAGTGTCTATCTACCTCCACATGCTTTTGTTCTGTCGTGTTGTACTGGATTTTCTGAGATACTTATTGCCGCCTTGTTATCACAATATAGTTGGCATTTTCCGGGAGGGAAATCAATCTCTGTCAATAATTTTTTCAACCACAAAATCTCAGTCAACCCACTTTTAATCCCTCTAAATTCTGCTTCTGCACTTGACAGCGCAACCACTCTTTTCTTGCTTTTCCATGTCACCAGGTTTCCCCCAACGAATGTGAAATATCCCGAGGTCGATCTTCTGTCCACTGGATTGCCTGCCCAGTCAGCATCAGTGTATCCATGGACTTCTAGATTTCCATTCTTCTTGAACACTACTCCATGTCCAACTGTTCCCTTCAAATATCGGACTATTCGCAGCGCAGCTTCCAAATGTTCTGCCTGAGGTTGATGCATAATTGACTTACGACTCCTACGGCGTAGGCAATATCAGGTCTAGTATGAGAAAGGTAGATAAGTTTCCCAACTAGGCGTTGGTATCGCCCACGGTCTCCCGGCTCAACTCCATCTCGTATTTGCAACCCATGATTCAACATGATTGGTGTATCAGCTGGCTTACACTCGAGTAGTCCTGTCTATGCTAGGATGTCCAAAATACACTTCTTTTGCCTCAGAAATATCCCTCGTGGAGATCGAAGAACCTCTATTCCCAAAAATATTTCAAGTCACCCAAGTCTTTCATCTCAAATTCTTTGAAGAGATTCTCCTTCAACTGCTTGATTTCCTCCTCATCATCTCCTGTAATAATCATGTCATCGACGTACACTATTAGGCAAGTAGGTTTCTCTTCAATTTTCTTCAAAAACAAGGTGTGATTTGAATTACTCTGCCTATACCCATAACTTTTCATTGCATCGGAAAAATTCCGAACCAGACTCTCGGAGATTGCTTTAGTCCGTACACAGTTTTCTTCAATCTACATCCTTCTCCCGTCTTGAAGTCACCTGAGAAACCAGGCGGTGCCTCCATGTATATTTCCTTCTTCAGTTCACCATGAAGGAATGCATTTGTAACGTCAAACTGATATAATGGCCAGTCTCGGTTGGCTGCAATCGATAGAAGTACCCCAAAAGTATCCATCTTGGCTACTAGGGAGAATGTCTCTGAGTAGTCAACTCCATATGTTTGAGTATATCCTTTTTCCACGAGTCGAGCCTTGTACCGCTCAATTGATCCATCTGGTCTTCGTTTGAGAGTGAAGACCATCTACACCCAACTAGCTTCTTCCCTTCGGGTAGCACACACTTTTCCCATGTTTGGTTTCGAACCAGCGCATCAATCTCCTTTTTCATAGCTTCCTTCCAATGCTTGTGTTTCATGGCCTCATCTGCTGTGTGTGGAATCTCTTCTTCATTATAGTGCTTCCTCAAAAGCCTGAGCCATTTTTGTTAGATGGCCTTTCACTAAGTTTACGACAGAATATCGGGCTTTTCGGTTGATTCTCTCCGGAGTGTATCTTTTGGGTGGGACCCCTCGATTCATCCTTGAAGGCAATATATATCCCCCAGTATCGGGATCGATTCCTTCTATCTCAACTGCCGTTTCACATCCTTCTTCTTTAGGACTGGTTTCCTGACTTTCATCATTTGAGTTAGGTACCATAACTATATCCACAGGGGAAGGAGCACTTACATCAGATATCAGAAGCGGAGGGATATTAGGAGATGTGTCACTTGTAGCTTCGGACTGCACTACATCAGAGACTTGTTCAGCGGAACTGCGTACTGCTTCTTCTGGTAGGTCCGCTTTTGATACACTTGGCATTGACACCCAGCTTAGTGGGTCACTAATATTACTCCTAATATCATTTTCACTCTCCCCTGACCGCTAAGTTGGGTATAGAAATACTCAGACTCAAGGAAGTCACAATTCATCGTGGTATACATGCGATTAGACTTTGGATCAAAACAACGGTACCCCTTTTGGTTCACTCCATAGCCTACAAAGACACATTTAATGGCACACGGGGATAATTTTGTTCGCTCATGTTTTGGTATATGAACAAAGACTGAACAACCAAAGACGCGAGGTTCTAAGGATAGGTGTTGTGGAACATTGGTATGCAGGGCTAGGGCATCGAAGGGTGTTTGGAATTTTAGTATGTGAGTGGGTAATCTATTCAAAAGGTAAGCGGAAGTGGCAAGGGCTTCTGGCTAGAATTTTTTTGGTACTTGTGACTCGATGAGGATGGCTCGGGTCATTTCTAGTAGGATGAAGTTTTTCCTTTCAGCTACTCCGTTCTGTTCGGGGGTATGAGCACAAGTTGTTTGGTGTATCATTCCTTTTTCTAAGGCAAACTGCTTCATTTTTGAGTTGACAAATTCCCCCCCCCCCCCCCCATTATCTGAACGAAGGATTTGAATGGGTTTCTGAATTTGGGTTTGGACAAGATTATAAAAATGGATAAAGTGTTCGAAGACTTCAGATTTTTGTTTCATAAAGTACACCCACGTCATAGGAGTACAGTCATCAACGAATAGGAGAAAATATTTAAAACCTTGCCCCCCAGTTACTGGTGCGGGCCCCCATACATCAGAATGTACTAAGGCAAATAAAGTTTCAGTACGAGAATTACTCAAATGATAAGTGTTCCGATGGTTCTTAGGAAAAACACAAGTCTCACAGTACATGCTAGATTTTAAAACAATATTAGGAAATAACATTTGTAAATAACCCGTGGATGGATGTCCTAAGCGTCGGTGCCAAAGCCAAGCTTCCCTATCAGCAGTCCCGTGAGTCAGCATGGCATCCCCTTTTGAGCTATCTCATCCACGTAGTATAGCTCGTTGTTTTCAGTGCCACACCCAATAATCTCTCCGGTCCTGATATCCTATAATAGGCAAAAATTGGGTTGCATTAGTAACGTGCAATTCAATTCTCGGGTCACATGACTAATTGACAGAAGCTTGTGAGATAGTGAGGGAACATGCAAACAGTTCGATAATTCTAACGTGGGAGAAATTTTTACAGTCCCTGCCCCCTTAACCAGAGTAAATTCCCCACTAGCAGTTTCGATATGCGACAGGTGTGGTTTATGTGGTTCAATTATATCCGATTCATCGTACGTCATGGTATCAGTTGCCCCGCAATCAAAAATCCACCTATCATTTTTTTCGAACTCTGCAGATGCAACACATGTAGTCCTGAAATTTTCCAAGACTTGAAAATGATTTTTGCACTCAATTGGGGCATTTGTTGAATTTTCTAAGATTTTCCGGGTTTCCCTATAGTTTCTAGACAATTTAGGGGTAGATTGTGGAATATTATTAAAATGGGGTAAAAAATGGCATTTAGGGAAGTTGTGGGGCTGGGTATAAAGGGATGAAACCCTAACCCAAGCCCACTGTTACCTCCCGCCGCCTTCGTATTCTCCCCTTCTTCTCCCATCTTGACGGCGCCGGCTGCAAATTGGGCGGCTCCGGCCACCTTAGTTCCTCCGACAGCCGGTGGCTCGTTGCCTCGGGCGTAAGTAGCCGGGATTTCGCGGTTGCCCTCGACAGTGGCGACCACTGCAGGCCCTTCTCCTCCGACGGCCGCTGCGGCGTGTCCTCCTTTACTCCATGGAGGGCGATTCGACGGTTTTTGTTTGGACTCCCACCACTCCGAGTATCCTACCAGGTGTGCTTTTTCTTTCCACAATTCGAACAGACGAGTTTTGATTTATCCTCCTCTGTTTGTCGTTCGTTGTATCGCCTCTGGTTCCATCCGCCGCCGCCGCGTGAGGAGTTGGAGTTTGGCCTCCCTCGGTCTCTCGCCGTGAACAACCCTACTCCAATTCCATCTCCCTGTGTTTTATCCTCCGAGGCGCGAAGGACGCTGGTTCGAATGTCTTCCCGTTTCACCATGTTGTATGCCTGATTGGGCGAGGGAAGTGGTTTTGTCTTCAAAATCTCCATCTTTGTATGTTCATATTTCTCACTTATGGTAGTGAGGAATTGGTATAACCTCATGTTTTGGGTGTCTTCATTGTGTCGATCAATGTCTGGCGGATACTCCATCCTATTCGGCTTTTTGAGATCAACTGCAGTCCATATCTCATTTAGAGAATTCCACACATCCTCTAATGTGTCGTTTCCTTGTTTCAGGGTGCTCGCTCTACGATACAAATCGTAGATTTGGATTGCATCTCCGCCACTTGCGTATGTCACGGCTAAGCTATCCCATATGTGCTTCGCCGTCGGCTGTTGCGTGACTCGGCTGATCAGCTTTGTCTCGAGGTTTTGGACTAACCAAGTGAATACACAGTGATCGGCTTGCTGCCACTGTGCAAACATCGGATCTGTCCTCGCCGGTGGGGGTGGAACTCCGGTGATGTGGGATATCATCCCGCGTCCACTGATGGAGTTTCTCATAAGGACCGACCATACCGGATAATTTTCTCCGTTGAGTTTCATCCCTACTATCAGAGGATGAGAATCAACTCTGTATGGTGTGGTGTTTTCTGGTTTGTTGGCTTCAATCAATTGGTTTGGTTGGGGTTGGTTATTCGCAAAGCTGTTGCGCATAAAATTTGAAAAGAGGCGTGCAAACTCATCTGCTTCGGATGTGTTATGGCCGCCGGTGATTTCTTTTTCCGGATCTGAGATGGTTTTTTTTTTTTTTTAAAGTTTTGGCTGAAAGGTTCGGGAAAGGTTTATGAACGATGATGATTTGGTTTCTGAGCTCTCAGAATCGTTGGCTCTGATGCTATGTTAAATGGCATAGACTAGAATATTTGTGTATGGCTTGATTGATTTCTTCAATAATATGGCACCCTTATATAGGGTATTACAAAACTTGTGCTCCAAGTATTCTTGGGCACCAAGCTAATGTATTTCTTAGCCTCTAAGCTAATATGTTTCTTCTCCTCCAAGCTAATACATTTCTTGATCTCCAAGCTAATATATTTTTTATTTTCTAACAATTGGAAGGAATTATGGAAGCTATTGCTGCGATCAACATACAAAATCAGCAAATACGCTGAAAAAGGAAGAAGGAGAAGGTAGTGGAAAATCGAAGGAAGTTGTGGTGGATCTAGGTGAAACGAAGGAGGATTTATGGAGATCAACACGGTACGAATTCCCTAAATTCGATGGAGAAGGCTTTGAAGGCTGGGTGATGAGATCCGAGTTCTTCTTTGAAGTGGCGAAGGTACCGATCAAGGATCGGGTGAGAGTAGCCGCTATTCACTTCGAAGGAAAAGCATTACAGTGGCATCGTGGTTTTGCTAGCCTACAAGGTGATGCGGCGTATGCGGATTGGAAGTGCTATGTTGCTGCGCTAGGAGCAAGGTTTGGAGCGCATGCATACAAAGATCCTCTGGCTGATCTTCGAAATCTGAAACAAACAGGTACTCTCCAATCTTATATGGATCAATTTGATGAAATTTATCCTAGAACTGGAATTCGTGAGGATCAAGCACTTAGCTTCTTTCTATCTGGATTACTTGATGAGCTTCAAATGCCTGTACGCATGTTTAAACCGAAATGCTTAGCTGAAGCTTTTTCTCTAGCTAAGTTGCAAGAGATAACAGTTAAGGCTCTAGGAGGCAAATCTAAGGGGAATTATAGTAATAATCAGAATTCTAGGGTTTAGGGTTTAGGGTTTAGGGTTTATAGTAATAATCAGAATTCTAGCAGCTATTACTCTAATTCCAAAACGTTGGTGGTAACCTCCACTAACTATAAACCGAGTGGTGGTGGAAATTCTAGAGGAAATCGAGGGAACACTAGGTTTGGGGGAGCTAGGAATCATCACAACCTTACTCCTGAAGAGATGGATGAAAAGAGGGCTAAGGGGGAGTGTTTCTGGTGTAAGGAAAAGTTTACTCCAAATCACCATTGTAGCAAACGTAGATCGTATGTGATGCACATGAAGGGTGGTGAAACAGAGGGTATAGAGGAAGGTATGGAGGAACAGCTAGATGAGGAATCTGAGGAAGCTATAACCTGCAGCTTTCTTTGCATGCGGTGTGGTGCAAGTTCCTTTTGGGCCCAGACAGGGATCTATGGAAGGTTTTGGATATGGGCTCGCCCAATTAGCTTTTTACTAATTAAATTGAACCCACAATTTAATAAAAGCTTATATTGGAATATTACGAGCAGCCACTACTGAAGTAATATTGCACTCCCCATCCAAATCCAAAATTACAAGTAATCCGGGTTTCCATTATTTATATTATTTATTTTCCGCGCTTAAGATATAAATATTCATTAATTAATTAATGTCTGGTATGGACTTAATTAATTAAAATCTTATTAATTCCAAGAGTGGACTTAGCAAAAACACTTATTTATTATTCATAGAGTAATAAAACTCCAACTGGCCAGTTTTCCGAATAATAAAACCTTGTTCAAGCTCCTCTTGGGGACATTATCAAACGAGACTCACCTCGCGCACGATTCAACATAATAGCAATCCTAGCACCGCTAGATATGAATCACCACTACCCAATATATCAGGATTATTGGGTTGCAAAAAACCCGCACCATTTGGTAAGTCAAAGTAGTGCATAATCAATACCGTATGCTCAATTCTAACGTATGTAGATTAAGAAATAGTATTTATCAAAACTTAGTATTTCAGTAGATAGCATAAAGACACGTCTTGCTGTTAGATCCATTCAGTGCTATACCACACCAACGTCATCTTATTTCAATAAGGCTTAGAAATAATCGGACTGACATTGCAACCTTTCACGATAGGTAATCTAAGCCTATCTGGGTTGTGAAATTCTTCTTTTTCTTTTGCAAAGCATTGCATAGAACCGACTGTGTTACCTTAAAATGGACGACGCCCACAACCAGTCTACTAAGCAAAAGACTTAGACTTTGTTTGCTTCTTATACATTTAAATGTTTATAAAACATCTTATAAATGCACAAGCAAACACAATGTAATAATATACTGATTCTATTCGTGCGAAACTGCTCGAATAATACGGAATCGGGTTAAAAGTGAATTGTAGAGTTTTACGTATACAAGCAAGATTCTATTCGAGCGAAACTTGCTCGAAACATGCTTTTCAGTATACCAAACCTACCAATCTCCCACTTATACTCAAAACATGCTTTCAAGTATACCCACTGCCAAAAACTCTCCCACTTATACACAAAGCAGGTATTGGTACTAGATACATCGAACCACCATTCATTTCACATCATGTTTGAACATGCTGCCACAAAGGCATTTTATGTGAATAATCTGCTTGGTTGTTCTCTGATCATATCTTTTCCACCATAATGTCTTTGCTGAGTACTTGATCTTTTAATTAATTTCATCTCTCTATTTGATTGCTTAGCTTTATTAGCTCGTGTGTCCCTTGAGTTAGCCTTCACTAGAGTAATCACAACCAAACGTAATACTCATAGGCATACTCAAACTTACGATTAAAGCTATTAGGAAGATACTCCTAAGGTAAACACATTTTCAGAGGATGACTTACTCGATCACTGATTAGTCATAAAACTAAGTCAGTGTAACCCCAAGGACATTACATGAATGACTGGTAAACTAGAATATAACAATTAGTCTTTCTCAAGCACTATGGTATACGCTTTACCTCAATCAAAGTCCTTTGCCATGGTTAATATGATATATACTTTTCATGCATAAGCACAACTAATATCAAACTTAGTACACATTATAGCATACATGAGACAACTATCTCCGAAACTAGTCTCATTATCCTTGATCTCACCAAGCGTCAAACGACACTTGACTAGAGACAAGACAATTCCATCTTGAAAGGTATAAACCTTTTCATGGAATTTCTAATGCTAAAATGTTCCAAGCAATGTGTAGATATAGGATTCCTAAGAGAATCTCAACATTCTTTCTAGCAATCTTAAAAGGACTTAGATGCTAAGAATGTATTTAGTTTCTCTTAAACCAATTTAGATGCTAGCCTAAGACCACGAAGGTCTATATTAGCTTCCAATCATGCGTTTCTTGCCCTTAATTACATATCCATTAGAATGTTCTAGTAGATGATTTCCTCAAGACTTCTATTTATAGAAGGCTGTCTTGACAATCATAATACATACATTCTAATTTATGTAAGTTCTAATAGACAATATGATCGAATAAATCCTGGCACAACGATAGCGAGAAGATAATTCTCTTTGGGCATAACCCATTGTCATTGTCTAGCCATTTGAGATCCACATTTACACTTGCAAAGATACTGATTCTATTCGTGCGAAACTGCTCGAATAATACTGAATCGGGTTAAAAGTGAATTGTAGAGTTTTACGTATACAAGCAAGATTCTATTCGAGCGAAACTTGCTCGAAACATGCTTTTCAGTATACCAAAGCTAACACGGCATGCAACGTAAGAGTAAGAAGTTGAGTACTTAATAAACGAGGCAAGGATGGAATAAGGCCGTTGGTGGTGATGAGCTGGCAAGGCGGTTGGTGGTGTGAGGTGGCAGACGGTTGGAATGAGCTGGCAAGGCGGTTATGATGAGGTGGCTAAGTGCACGTGAATAGCATGGACGCGTGAGGTGGCGAGAAACACGTTGGCAACTATAAAAGGATCGGGTCATCACCTTTCTAGGCATGTTATTTGTGTGATTGTCATAGGCCAAGGATCGTAGATCCGAAGCAGTTCTCTCGTTCAATTCTCTTTCCCATTGTATTGTTACTTCTTATATTCAATCAAAATCCTCTTCTATTCCTATCATTCGTTATTGTGAGTTCTATTTCGTGTGAAGTTGATCTATTGCGCATTGTTTGATCGGTGCCGATCGGTGATATTGTGAGTTTCAGCTAAGATTGAGCTAAAACCACATCACCCTTCTTCTTTTCTTCCTCAGAAACCTCAATACCGTTCAAAATTGGAATCTAATCTGCGTAATTGCTGCATAAATTTTGTCTAACTTGTGAGAACGTGTAGAGAAATCTACTATCTAAGGGTTTTTGCTTAATTTTGAATTACCTTGAATCGTTGATATCCATCGGTCTTTCAGCGATTTCATTGTAGATTCCGTCGATTGTGCCTAAGTTCTTGCTTCTCTATCCTCGATCGATATCATATTAGCTTCATTTCCGCCGATCTTCGTTCTTCATAATTTTCAGATTTGGTATGTTCATTCTCTGCGATTGGGGTAAATATCTGTGCTATCTAGAATTTATATGGTTGGGGATTATGTTGTAGGGATTTGGGTTTCTGTTTGTCGGAATTTTGCTGTGGCGGAGGTGGTCGGGGTCGCATTGGCGGACGAAGATGGAGGCGGCGATGTAGGGTTTCCGTCGAGAGGGAGAGAGAGAGCGAACATAAATGAAAAGATTTATTTTAGAGTAAAGGCCAAATGTGGTCCCTAACATATGGCCGTTTTATCAATTTGGTCCTTAACATTATCTTTTTGATTATTTGGTCCCTCACAAATAAACTTGGACCCGAATCGGTCCACACTTAACAGAACCGTCAAAAAATAGACGATGACCGCAATTTGACTATATTAAATTACTAATGGTAATTAATTATACCTAATTATAATTCTTTTCCTATTTTCCTATTAGCAAAATTGGAAAAAAGATAGAATCAGTTGCAAAATGAAATGAATAATTTGTAATTTAATAGGAATTAAGAATTATAATTAGGTATAATTAATCACCATTAGTAATTTAATATAGTCAAATTGCAATCACCGTCTATTTTTTGACGGTTCTGTTAAGTGAGGACCGATTCGGATCCGAGTTTATTTGTGAGGGACCAAATAATCAAAAAGATAATGTTAAGGACCAAATTGATAAAACGGCCATATGTTAGGGATCACATTTGGCCTTTACTCATTATTTTATTAAGTAAAATGTTATGTTTAATTAAATTTCAATTATCTATTAAGATTATTAATATAAATATTAACATGAATTGATATCGATAAAGTATTTGTATTAAATTTAGAGGTAAAATTTTTGGGCCTTTTTATTTGTTTTGGGCTTTTCTCTATTAATAATTGGGTTGTTATTTAATTTAGATTGGGATAAAGATTTTTGAAATGTGTTGTGTTGCAATCGGTTGCCTAAGTTTTTTTTTTTTTTGAATTATTTGGACATCAATTTTGTCCAACTATAGATATGCCTAGATTAGTTAGTGACCAAGATTTAGGACCAAGTTAGGGAAAGATATGATTTTAATAACACACGTTTGATATCCTATTTAATTTTTTTCTAATAAGCCCACTTTGTTTGATAGGAAAGTTATGAAATCAGAAATAAATATGCAAGGACAAATTTTTCCTAGTTAAATTCAATTATTTTCTAAATTGTCCTCGCATGTGAGCATTGACCTAATTAAATCTTATTTCCATAATCCGCCTATATATTGGACAGAAATTCTCTTTTAAATGATTTAACTTCTCAAACATATAAGGTAGATCTATACAAAATTACAAAAATTTACTATGATAAGTTTTTAAATGGCAATCATCATATTCCTGAATTACGCACAATAGATTGTTGGTGAATACAAAAACAAACGAGATAACAAAATTATTGAATAAGTAATGCTTAATATTTGCACAAAGAAATAGAGTAGTGCACAACACAACTGTGGGAGGAAGATAATGAGTTCACTTCACTTGTGAGAAACTCTTAAACACAACACAATTGGGTTTATAAACCACAAACAGAACTCTTCAAAAACCCATGAGAAAAAAATTGTTCCAAAATAACTCACAGATAATTTCACTATTATAAAAATAATATCATCACAAGAAGGCAACAAATTGAATAAGTTACAGAGAATTTCACTATTATAAAAAAAAGAGAGAAAGATTTGGTGATGAATGAGCACCGAATGGAAATTTTGGCAATTGATTTTGGATTTGCTTGTTCATTATTTTGACACAGAATTACTTGGAGGAAGAGTTGATACAGATTTTACTTGGAGGAAGAATTGACGTAAAATTTCTTGGAGTATAGGTTGAATATTGACGCAAGGGTACGAAAGAGAAATTTTTTCTTTTCTAGGTAAACAAAATGAGGGAGATATGCTATCCAACCAAATTTGTGAGATACATATCACTATATTTTGAGGGCAAATCTGCGGGCTCGGATGGGCCATGGAGATAAAACAAGGGCCGAGATGGTAACTTAAATATGATATCAAACACTTGGAATGTCCATATAAATATCTATATCTAGACATTACTAGCTTATCAAACGGGTCCTTAGTGTTATTCGTATCATTATCAGGATTAAAATTGTAAAATTATTTTTTCAATATTTTAACATTTATTTACGAATTTTTTGCCATTATTGAATGGTATTATTTGTTATCTACAGGGTTCTATATTTTAGTTGTCTTATTATATTTGTGGAAATTAGTCTTTTTCTTTATTTTTTAAAATATTATGTTAGTTTAGTCCATCATAAATTTAATTATTTACACTACGTTGTTATAACGTAGCTAATCATTTTTTTTGCTCTCATTATTTGTAGCCAATGTTGGTGAATCTATTCAAAGTTCTATAGCTATGAGTGGTATTGAGGTTGATCAAGCTTCTTTGCTCACGGGATCTGAAAGTATCATTTGTTTGTCTGTTGTAAATCATGACGGAGGTATTAAATTTGTAACTCCTGAAAAAAAATATTTAATATTTATCGCTGATGGTTTATTTTTGAAAATTATTTTTAAATTCTCTTTAGTTCTAATTTTTAATATATTTCTATTTTATTAAAAGAAGATTTTTTATTTTGTAGAATATTGAGACATTGATGATGGTGTTTGTGGTGCTTTTTTTGGGTTTGAGGAACGTATTGGCAAACCAAGTAATGTGCATAATCCAAGATATTCAGGTTGTTGTATGAATGGGAACATCAAGATTCCTAATATGTTACCTCCGCCTCAAGTGTTGTCTCTTTTGATGTTCTCTAATAACTCAAAGAGTTCTCACTATTTGAAAAATATTCGGTCATATAATTCGATGTTTGGATTTACGTCATTGGGTGGTAAGGTTGATAATAGCGTGAATACTGGTAATTCTCCACCTGTATTTCGTTTGCATGGGCAAAATTACCATTTAATGGGTAGTTTACTGCCAGAAGTTGGCTGCGACCCGAAGTTTGCTCAGCTGTACATTTATGATACGGAAAATGAGATAAACAATAGAATAAAGTCGGTGATGCATTGTTAATTTTTTTGGGACCTAATTTGTATAGATTATATTGTTTAAATTTTTTAAAATTTGTTTTGATTTGAATATAATTTTTCAGGGGGAATAGTGTGGTCAATAATCTTCATACGGAAATAGTGTTTGATCTGCAAAAAATGTTGGATGAAGAAAATGTTTTAGTCAAAACATTCCGAATGGTAAAGGAAAAACTTAATCAAGAAAATCTCCTGAATGTGAGTTTAAGGTTGCTTGGCAAGAGAGGTAGGGATGGTATGACTTATAACCTACCTACTGTTTCTGAGATTGCTGTTCTTGTGGTTGGTGATTTTGATGAAGCCTTGGGTGATAGGGATATTATTGTTGAAAATAGATCTGGTCGATTGCAGCGTATTGATGAATTGCATCCTTCTTATCTTGCACTACATTATCCTTTGCTTTTTGCTTACGGCGAGGATCAATATAGTGAAAAGATTGGTTTATCAGGATCTGGCACTTCTTCGGGCAATAGAAAGAGAGTTAGCCCAAAAGAGTTTTTTTTCATACCGATTGCATGATAGGCTGGATGAGTGTTCTGTTATTTTGTACGGTCGGCGATTATTCCAACAATTTGTTGTTGATGCTTATACCATGGTTGAGACTGGACGCTTATTGTTTGTCAGAACACAGCAGAAAAAATTGCGTGCTGAAATGTATAGTGGTTTGGCAGAGGCTGTACTTCGAGGTGATACAGATGGTTCTATGCATGGCAAACGAATCATTTTGCCATCCAGTTTTGTAGGTGGTGCAAGATATATGATCCAGAATTACCAAGATGTCATGGCCATATGTAGATGGGTTGGTTACCCATCTTTGTTTATCACCTTTACGAGTAATCCAAAGTGGCCAGAGATTGTTAGATTTCTTTCAGCCAGGGGCTTAAAATCAGATGATCGTCCTGATATTGTGTGTAAGATTTTTAAAGTAAAGTTGGATAGTTTTGTTAGAGATCTTAAAACCAAAAAAATTTCAGAGATATGAAAGCATGTTTGATAACATTTATTGAATATTTTTTAGGTCTATATTTTAAGTTTATAGTTTAGTATTTTGATAAATGTTTTGTGTAAATTTTTTGCAGTGGTGTATACAATTGAGTTTCAGAAGCGTGGTTTGCCTCATTCACACATTTTGCTTTTTTTAAGCAATGAGGATAAACAACCTCGGGCCCAACGTATTGATAAGATTATTTCTGCTAAGATTCATGATCCAGTATCTGATCCGGGCTATTTTAAGAATGTGCAAAATTATATGGTGCATGGTCCATGTGGTGTTGTTCGAAAATCTTCTCCTTGCATGCGGAATGGAAGATGTTCAAAATACTTTCCGAAAAAATTTGTAGTTGCTACAACGTTTGATGATGAAGGTTATCCTGTTTACGGACGTAGAGACAGTGGTCATGTTATTATGAAAGATGGGGTTCCCTTGGATAATAGATACATTGTTCCACACAATCGTGCACTACTTATGAAATATGGTGGCCACGTAAATGTCGAGTGGTGCAATCAATCGCGATCCATCAAGTATTTGTTTAAGTACATAAATAAAGGTCATGATCGCGTGACTACATCTTTTTTCCAGTCTGGCCCAAATGGTTTCTAATAAAGTACAGGATGAAATTAGTTTGTACTATGATTGCAGATATATTTCGTCATGTGAATCTGCTTAGAGAATTTTGGGATTTGAGGTTCAGTATAAGGATCCGTCTGTTGAAAGACTAAGTTTTCACCTTCCTAATGAGCAGAGCATTTTATTTGATGAGAGAGACCGATTGGATAATGTTTTGAACCAGAATACAATTCATTAGAGTAAGTTTTTGGGTTGGATGGATGCAAATAAGATTTATTCCGAGGGTCGTGATCTCACTTATGGTGAATTTCCTACCAAATTTGTTTGGAAAACATATCATTGGCAACCTAGAAAGCAACGTTTCTCCATTGGGAGGTTGTTTTATGTTCCTCCTGGTTCTAGTGATATCTATTATTTGAGATGTTTATTGAACATTGTTAGAGGAGCTACATCGTATGAAGTCATTAGGATTTGGGTGAATGTTGTTCAGTATGATACATTCCGAGATGCCTGTTTTGCTTTAGGATTGTTGGACGATGATAAGGAATATGTTGATGGCATTATTGAGGCATCATTTTGGTTTTCTGTGTTAGAGTTTGTATACTAGAAATCACCTTTCGAGTGATTGAATACTGTTGAAACTCTTATTTTATTTTCCAAAGGAATAAACAAATTATTTTTGTTATAATGTTGTTATGTTTTACATTTAATGGATGTTTATTAACATGTTTAAATGTATAAGTAACTTAACAAAGTCTAAGTCTTTGTTTTAGTAGACCGGTTGTGGGCGTCGTTCACTTTAAGGTAACACGGTCAGTTCTAAACAAAGAAAAAGTATAATTTCACAACCTAGATAGGCTTAGACTACCTATCGTGAAAGGTTGCAATGTCAGTCCGATTATTTCTAAGCCTTACTGAAATAAGATGACGTTGGTGTGGTATAGCACTGGAAGGATCTAACAGCGAGACAGTCTTTATGCTATCTACTGAAAGAAAAGGTCTCGTATATTATTTATTAATCAATGTACGTTAGAATTGAGCATATGGTATTGATTATGCACTACTTTGACTTACCAAATGGTGCGGGTTTTTCGCAACCCAATAAGCCTGGTATATTGGGTAGTGGTGATTAATATCTAGCGGTGCTAGGATTGCTATTATATTGAATCGTGCGCGAGGTGAGTCTCGTTTGATGACATACTCAAGAGAAGCTTGAAATAAGGTTTTATTATTCGGAACCTAGCTAGTTGGAGTTTAATTACTCTATGAATAATAAATAAGATTTTCTTGCTGAGTCCTCTCTTGGAATAAATAAGATATTAATTAATTAAGTCCATAACAGACAATAATTAATTAATGGATGTTTCTATCTTAAGTGCGGGAAATAAATATTAATTTTTGGAAACCCGAAGTACTTGTAATTTCGGATTTGGATGGGGAGTGCAGTATT
Source organism: Salvia hispanica (assembly GCF_029641045.1). Classification (NCBI taxonomy): domain Eukaryota; kingdom Viridiplantae; phylum Streptophyta; class Magnoliopsida; order Lamiales; family Lamiaceae; genus Salvia; species Salvia hispanica. The sequence continues at coordinate 5,509,767 of NC_142692.1, read as the reverse complement.
ACTTCTGTAGTGGCTGCTCGTAATATTCCAATTTTAAGCTTATATTAAATTAGGTTTAATTTAATTAGTAAAAAGCTAATTGGAGGAGCCCATATCCAAAGCCTTCCATAGATACCTGTCTGGGCCCAATATGTGACTTATTATAAATAGCAGAATAAAGGAGACAAAAACAACACTTATTTTTCCCTCAAATTTTCGAAAATTCCCCCCCTCACCAGCTGAGGAGTTTTTCGAATTCTTCACCAATTCGCAAAAGGATTTCTCCTGTCTTCTTTATTTAAGTCCTAGTAATCTGGTGAGATCAGCCCACCCTGATATCAGTTTACAGTCCGGGAACCAGACAGAAGATTTGTGGTTTTGTACTAAAAGTCTTCACGTGGAGAAGTCGCGAACCATCTTCGATTCTTTGGAGAATCATCAAGGTATAATGGCTAAACCGTAGAAATTCATGTATGCATGCGTATTTGTGTTCGAAGCATGTTCTTGTTTTTAGTTGTTATATTTTATGCATGATGAACTCAAGAACTATCGAAACAAAGAACTCAAATTATTGGAACGCACGAGACGTGCGATTCGTCGGCGCTCGCGCGACATGCGATCCAAAACAGGGTTGTCGAGCGAGTGGGAGATTGGAGGGTGATCGACCGGAGACACACGAACGAGAGAGGCCTCGTGTGTGCCGCCGGCATGACCACCAGCTCCGGCAGTCTCCGAGCACGGGCACCAATCGAGTGGGAGCTAGGGCGTGATCACCCGGCGACGCGAAAACGAGCGAGGGCTCGTCCGCGCCGCCGGCGAGACCGCGCAGGTCTCTCCAAGTTCGAACGGCGATCGACGGCGGCGGTGAGGGGCGGAGCTCGCTGCTCGTCCGAGAGCAGCGGCTGTCTCTCCGCCGCGTTAAAACCCTAACCCTAGCCTAACCCTAATCGGAATCCGGGATGAGCGACGCTAAGCCGAGAGCTTCGCCGCCTTGCGCGATCGACGCTGGCTTGGGATGCAGCGCCGTCGGAGGAGAATCGACGCCGGGGGAGCGCGGTGCATGCCGCGCGATCGGCGACGGCGACAGAGGGAGATAGGCGGCGCGTTAAGCGCCGTAGTGGGAGAACTGGAAGCAGCCGCGCGTCGCGCGGGCTGCCGGAGCAGGCTGGGCGGCGAAATCGCCGTCCCGGCGGATTGTCTTCGGAATATTTCGACGTTCGTCGTACGTGCAAACCTCGTGCGACGGGATAACGATGAAATATAATTTTAATGATTATTTAATTCCTAAATTAAAAGATATCATTAAAATATTATTATTTAATTGAAATAAAATATTTTGGGAAGATTTCTCTAGATTTTAGGAATATTTTGATTATTTTCTATATCTATGAATATTTTATATCCTAGATGATATAGATGAGAATAATTAAATAGTTTCCTAAATTATATTATATATATCTAGAATCCTAATAAGGATAGATATGTAGGATATCATTAAATAATAATATATTATTCTCTTCCTAATCTTGATAAGGAATTAATTTAAGTTTATCTAAACTTTAGTAATTAATATATTATCCTTTAATAAGATATAAAGAGATTGATAAAAGATTTAATTATCCAGTCAATTTAATACCAACAGAATTTAATTAGGCCTTTAATCTGCACTAAAGCTAAGGATAATTAATGAAAAACCATAACTAAAATATCTAATCGATAATTACGAACTAAGTTTGTATATGGTCTCAATCGATTGGTCTGCAACTTATGAAGCTAATTTCTGAATCTTATCGCCACCCATGCTGTGGGGACAATAATCCTAAGAAATAGCGAGTTCATATAGGTGGACTTCTCAAATATAAATAGTGTGAACTAGAAAGTGATTTCCAATATTATCGCCACCCATGCTGTGGGGACAATAATCCTAAGAAATTACAAGTTTCAGAAGTTCAAACAGAATTTAGGAGATAGCTTGGTCTTGTTATCAACGCATGAGCATTGTTATGGGAGTGTGTTGTAGAAACGAGATTCTGTAATGCTAAATCTGATGGTCGTGCTTAGGCAACATTTGGCGGCCATGCCGTGCTGCGGTCTCTGGACTATTCGTCGGTGTTGTGACCAGTAAAAATTTTAAAATTTTAATGCGTATTGACCTCTGCTTGAGGGTACAAAATTTTAATTTTACAGTTGTGAGAATTTGAAAAGTTTTATGGTTAATCTACTCAATTTGATCACATAAGTTTATAACAAATAGTAAATATTCTGTTTTGCAGTGCAAACTAAATCGTCAACATGTCACTCAATCCTCTTTCTGCAATACTTAAGGAAAACAAACTCGAGGGCCAAAATTACATAGAATGGAAACAAAATTTGGACATCGTTCTCACTGCTGATGAGTACAAGTTTGTGCTCACAACACCTCGACCACGTGTGCCGGCGGCTAACGCCGCGCAGGCAGTGCGGGATTCCCATAGACGGTGGCATAAGGCGAATGAGATGGCTAAGTGTTATATGTTGGCCTCCATGTCAACCGTGCTTAGACATCAGCATGCCGCCATGGCAACTGCCACCGAGATCATGGAAAATCTCACAAATCTCTTTGGTACTCAGAATCAAACGGCTAAGTCTCAGGCCTTTCGGAGTATCATGTGCAAGACTATGAAGGAAGGCTCGTCTGTAAGGGACCATGTCCTTGAGATGATGAGCCACCTCAATCAAATTGAGGTTTTGGGAGGCGTCATTGATGCCGAGTCCCAAGTTACTATCATCCTTCAGAGTCTGCCCCCTAGCTTCCAGCAGTTCAAGCTCAACTTTGAGATGAACAAAAGGAATTACACCTTGGCTGAGCTGTTGACTGAACTTCAGTCAGCAGAGGATCTCATGAACCAAGCTAAGGCTGCGATGGTTAGTACGTCACATCGTTCCTCTGGCCCTAGGCCTGGCGCAGGAAAGAAGAAAGTGACAAACCAGATCGCACCTAAGGAGGCTAAGGGAAAGAAAAAGAGGAGGTCGGGAAAGAAGCAAACCGGAAAGTGTTTCAAGCGTGGAGAGAAGGGGCATTGGAAGCCAGACTGCCCTAAAAAGGGCAAGGCTACAGGTATGCACCAAGCTTTTGTTGTTGAATCTTGTTTAGCTTCGACTTCATCTCATACTTGGGTTATTGACACTGGAGCAACTGATCATATTTGTTTTGATCCTGACTTAATGCAGGTGACAAGACGGCTATATGATGGTGAGATTGAAGTCCAGCTGGGCGACGCTACTAAAGTGGCGGCCGTTGCAGTGGGAGACGTTGATTTGCGTTTTAGTAGTGATAGATTTTTGGTTTTGAAGAATGTTTTGTTGATACCTTCTTTTAGAAGAAATTTAATTTCAGTTTCTAAATTGGTTTTTGATGGATATTCGATTTCTTTCAATGACAGTTGTGTTATTAAGAAAGATGGTTCTTATATTTGTCGTGGTATCATGGAAAACAATCTGTACACAATCATATCTACACAATTTAATAATCGCAAATTAGAACTCAATAATGCATCGAAAGTTTCAAAGAAAAGAAAACAACCTTCAAGTTCAATGAACGAAACGTACTTATGGCACCTAAGACTTGGTCATGCCAACCAAAGAAGGATTCAAACTCTTGTGGACCAAGACCTCTTAAGAGGTCTAGACACAGAGACTTTTTCTACGTGTGAATCCTGCTTGGAAGGCAAGATGACTAAGAGACCTTTTAGGGTGAAAGGTAATAGGGCCAAGGAAGCACTAGAACTCGTTCATACTGATGTGTGTGGACTAATGTCAACCGAGGCAAGAGGCGGCTTTCGCTATTTCATCACTTTTATTGATGATTACTCGAAAGTCGGATATGTTTATTTGATGCGCTTTAAGTCTGAAGCTTTTGACAAGTTCAAGGAGTTTAAGGCTTATGCGGAGACGCATCATGGAAAACGTATCAAGAGCCTGCGATCTGATCGCGGAGGCGAATACCTCAGTGCCGAGTTTTTGGACTACTTATCAGTAGAGGGAATTGAATCCCAAACGACTGCGCCGGGCACACCCCAGCAGAATGGCGTAGCTGAAAGAAGGAATAGGACCTTGTTAAACATGGTCCGATCGATGATGAGTTATGCACGACTGCCCATTTCGTTTTGGGGACATGCCTTGCTTTCTGCAAGTCATATTTTAGACAATTTACCAACAAAATCTGTTCCTGCCACTCCATATGAGTTGTGGACTGGGCGAAAGCCCAATCTAGAACATCTCAAGATATGGGGGTGTCCAACTCATGTTTTGGAAAAGGATCCAACTAAGCTGGGCTCAAGGACAGAGGTATGTTTGTTTATAGGGTACCCCAAAGGTTCGAAAGCTTACGAATTCTATAGTCTCCGAGACAAGAAAGTCATTGTGAGTACTCACGCGACATTCTTAGAGGAAGACTTTGTTATGAATCATAAACCCAGCAGTGAGGTAGCTCTTGAAGAGCTCACTTCAGTCACAAGTTCCATTAACCAAGAACAAGTACCAAACGTACAACCTATTCCCGAACCTTCAACTCATACACCTAATGTTGTAGTGTCGCGCCGCAGTGGGAGGGTCTCTCATGAGCCCAAAAGGTACATTGGTTTGGGAGAATCTATGGATCACTCCTCGGATAGCAATGTACTAGACCCCTGGAACTTTGCAGAGGCGCAGGCGGATGCCGATCATTGCGAATGGGTAAAAGCAATGGACTCGGAACTACAATCTATGATAGACAAAGACGTCTACGATTTGTCCATCCTACCCGAAGGTTGTACTGCCATTGGGAGCAAGTGGATATATAAGCGTAAACGTGGACCCGATGGACGAGTTAAAGTCTTTAAAGCAAGACTAGTGGCTAAGGAGTACACCCAAAAGGAAGGTGTCGATTACGATGAGTCCTTCTCCCCAGTGGCCATGCTCAAATCGATCCGGATTCTTTTGTCTATAGCAGCTTACATGGATTGGGATGTGTGGCAGATGGACGTTAAGACTGCGTTCTTGAACGGTAGTCTTGAGGAGACCATCTACATGGAACAACCCGAGGGTTATGCCGTTAAGGGCAAAGAGCACATGGTTTGGAAGCTTAAGAGGGCCATTTATGGCCTCAAGCAAGCATCTAGATCATGGAATCAGTGCTCCGATCAAACTGTTCATAAGTTTGGATTCGATAAATGCCCTAACGAGAGCTGCGTGTACAAGAAGGTAGAAAAAGGGAATGTGGTGTTCTTAGTTTTATATGTAGATGACATTCTTCTAATTGGAAACAATAAAAAGATGTTGTCATCAGTACGAACTTGGTTATCAAACCAGTTCGAGATGAAGGATATGGGAGATGCGGGACACATCCTAGGTATCAAGGTCCTTAGGGATCGTGAGAAAAGGATGTTGTGCTTATCCCAAGAACCCTACATCGACACTGTACTTAGCCGATTTAGCATGCAAGATGCCAAGAAAGGTTTCTTGCCTTTTAGACATGGCATTCATTTATCTCAAGAGATGTCGCCTAAGACGACAACTGAGATAGCTGAGATGAGAAGGATACCATATGCTTCGGCAGTTGGTAGCCTCATGTATGCTATGCTTTGTACAAGACCTGATATTTGCTTTGCTGTTGGCATGGTAGCAAGATATCAATCAAACCTTGGCCAAGGGCATTGGACTGCAGTAAAGAACATACTCAAGTACCTTAAACGGACTAAGGACTATGTTCTAGTTTACAAAGCAGGCGAGCTATGTCCTATAGGGTATACTGATTCAGACTTTCAAGCTGATCAAGACTCGAGAAAATCTACTTCAGGTTATGTGTTCACCTTAGGAGGTGGAGCTGTGATTTGGAAGAGTGTAAAGCAGAAATGCATTGTGGACTCTACCATGGAAGCCGAATATGTGGCCGCTTCGGAGGCTGCAAAAGAGGCTGTATGGCTCAAGAACTTCCTTATGGACTTAGGTGTGGTTACGAATCTGCCCAAGAGCATTACCATTTATTGTGACAATTCTGGTGCTGTGGCTAATTCGAAGGAACCAAGAGCTCACAAAGCGAGCAAACACATTGAAAGGAAATATCATATCATCAGAGATATAGTGCAGAGAGGAGACATACAAGTGGTCAAGATTGCGTCAGAGAACAACCTGGCAGATCCTTTTACTAAGGCATTGGCGGTAAAACCGTTCGAGCGCCATGTAGAAAGGATGGGAGTTCGACTCGCTCGAGACCTCAACTCGCTTTCAGTATAAGTGGGAGACTAGACGTAGTGCACATTTTTTTGTATACTCGAAAGCTGTTTTGAGTATAAGTGGGAGATTGTTAGAGTTTGTATACTAGAAATCACCTTTCGAGTGATTGAATACTGTTGAAACTCTTATTTTATTTTCCAAAGGAATAAACAGATTATTTTTGTTATAATGTTGTTATGTTTTACATTTAATGGATGTTTATTAACATGTTTAAATGTATAAGTAACTTAACAAAGTCTAAGTCTTTGTTTTAGTAGACCGGTTGTGGGCGTCGTTCACTTTAAGGTAACACGGTCAGTTCTAAACAAAGAAAAAGTATAATTTCACAACCTAGATAGGCTTAGACTACCTATCGTGAAAGGTTGCAATGTCAGTCCGATTATTTCTAAGCCTTACTGAAATAAGATGACGTTGGTGTGGTATAGCACTGAAAGGATCTAACAGCGAGACAGTCTTTATGCTATCTACTGAAAGACGAGGTCTCGTATATTATTTCTTAATCAATGTACGTTAGCATTGAGCATACGGTATTGATTATGCACTACTTTGACTTACCAAATGGTGCGGGTTTTTCGCAACCCAATAAGCCTCGTATATTGGGTAGTGGTGATTAATATCTAGCGGTGCTAGGATTGCTATTATATTGAATCGTGCGCGAGGTGAGTCTCGTTTGATGACATCCTCAAGAGAAGCTTGAAATAAGGTTTTATTATTCGGAACCTAGCTAGTTGGAGTTTAATTACTCTGTGAATAATAAATAAGATTTTCTTGCCGAGTCCTCTCTTGGAATAAATAAGATATTAATTAATTAAGTCCATAGCAGACAATAATTAATTAATGGATGTTTCTATCTTAAGTGCGGGAAATAAATATTAATTTTTGGAAACCCGAAGTACTTGTAATTTCGGATTTGGATGGGGAGTGCAGTATTACTTCTGTAGTGGTTGCTCGTAATATTCCAATTTTAAGCTTATATTAAATTGGGTTTAATTTAATTAGCAAAAAGCTAATTGGAGGAGCCCATATCCAAAGCCTTCCATAGATCTCTGTCTGGGCCCAATATGTGACTTATTATAAATAGGAGAATAAAGGAGACAGAAACAACACTTATTTTTCCCTCAAATTTTCGAAAATTCCTCCCCTCACCAGCTGAGGAGTTTTTCAAATTCTTCACCAATTCGCAAAAGGATTTCTCATGTCTTCTTTATTTAAGTCCTAGTAATCTGGTGAGATCAGCCCACCCTGATATCAGTTTACAGTCCGGGAACCAGACATAAGATTTGTGGTTTTGTACTAAAAGTCTTCACGTGGAGAAGTCGCGAGCCATCTTCGATTGTTTGGAGAATCATCAAGGTATAATGGCTAAACCTTAGAAAAGCATGTTTTAGGTTTCAATTAATCAAAGCATGATTTATTTGAGTTATGAGCATGATACGTGTGATAATTGCGCGAATAGAATTTGTCTAAATAATCCGCTAAATAGATCTGATTATTTTGTAATTGATTTATTGACACGCGCTTCCGCTGCCAGTCCCTTCATTCTGCCCATTCCATAAGATTGCTATTTGTTAGTTTGTTGACTTCAGAATCTAGTTCTAGACCAGATTTTGTTTGGCGAAGTTGTTGGAAATATTTATCTGAAGATGTTTTGTATAATCAAAGAAAATTGAGAAGTCTTCCAGGTAATTTTTATATAAGTTATTTCACTTTTTGTAATTTATTCTATTTTAAATAATTTTGTTTAGTATAATAATAAATAATAAATTACTATTTATTGTAGGGTTGTTGCCGAGCGACGAGGATGTCCAAAATTTTGCTATGGCGGAGATTGAGAAGTTGTTGTTAAATGTTGGAAAAAGTTTGCGTGATTTCCAGGGTATGCCTTATCCGAAATCTGAGTTTTTTGAAACGTTTGAAAATAGATTAATTTGCGATGAGTTGTGTTATGATTGTGAAGCTTTGGGAAGAGAACATTTGGACTTTCTTTCTAAGTTTACTGATGAACAACTTCATGTTCATGATACTATTATGTCATCCGTTGACTCAAATGCTGGAGGAATGTTTTTTGTCTATGGTTATGGAGATACTGGTAAAACTTTCATATGGAGGTCTTTGTCAGCCGGGATTCGTTCGAGGGGTGAAATTGTTTTAAATGTGGCATCCAGTGGCATAATTCTTTGTTGTTGTCTGGAGGTAGAACAACTCATTCTCGCTTTAAGATTCCCATCATTGTTGATGAAGATTCCATGTGCAACATAAAACCTGGGAGTGCGCTTGCTGAACTCATTGTTAGAGCTAAGCTTATCATATGGGATGAAACTCCGATGGTTCATAAACATGCGATTGAAGTTGTCGATAGGACTTTTAGATATATCATGCGTGTATGTGATGAAGGTAGTATGCAGAAACCATTTGGTGGAAAAGCTATTGTTTTTGGTGGTGACTTTAGGCAAATCTTTCCTGTTGTTCCAAAGGGTAGTAGGCAAGATGTTGTGAATGCTGTTATCAACTCTTCTTACCTTTGGAATTATTGCAAGACATTGAGGCTTACGAAAAATATGAGACTGTTGAGTGCTGCATCATGTGATGAAGCGGAACTTTTGAAGGAATTTTCTTCTTGGGTTGCTTCAATAGGGGATCAAATGACGGTGAAGTGACTATTGGTCTTCCATCTGACATTGTTTTGTCTGATTCTGGTGATCATTTGAAAACAATTGTTTCCGAGATATATCCATCTTATATGAATCATGAAGAGTTGAGCGGTTGTTTGCGTGATCGTGCTATACTTGCTCCTACGTTGGAGATTGTTAACGGGTTAATCGATTCATGATGTCGTTGGATCAGTCTAAAGGTCGTCTTTATTTGAGCTTTGATAGTATTGCTAACTCAGATTTGACATCGAGTGGTTTAGCTGCGCTACATTCAGTTGAGTTTTTGAACAACTTGAAGTGTTCAGGTACACCTAATCATGAATTGTTGCTGAAAGTTGGTACTCCTGTTATGCTCTTAAGGAATATAGATCACTCGAACGGATTATGTAATGGCACAAGATTGCTGATTACATGATTAGGTGATTATATTCTGGAGGCTCAAGTGTTGGCTGGTCATAATGTTGGGCATAAAGTTTTGATCCCTCGAATGTCTTTAATTCCTTCTGATCCAAGGTTGCCGTTCAAATTACAACGACGACAATTCCCTGTAGTTGTGCCTTATGCAATGACCATTAACAAAAGTTAAGATCAATCTTTGGCTCATGTTGGGTTATTCCTACGAAAACCAGTATTCAGTCATGGACAGTTGTATGTTGCTATATCTCGAGTCACGAGTCGTGCAGGTCTAAAGATTATGGTCTGTAAAGACGAGGATGATGATAGAAGGGGTGATTCGACTGTTAATGTTGTTTACAAAAAGGTTTCCAAAATTTATGAACGATTAATGTTTTGTATATAATATTTTGTTGAGTTGTTTGTCTTTTTCTATTTAGTCTGTTATTAACTTTTTTTGCCTTTGTTTACATATGGTTTATATTCTTATCTGTTTTATATATTTACTTTTTACTTCTAACCTCTTTTTCATCGGACATCACACAATTTTATCTTTATTTACACATATTTTTAAAATTTTATGTCCCGTGCATAGCACGGGCGTTGACACTAGTTGGGGTAAATGGTGAAGAAGATAGTATGTGGGTTGTTTATTTAATTGTTGTTGGGCTAACACTTTAGTTATTTGGGCTAAACAAATAGAATAATAAAATATGGGCCCAATCTTTTAATAATTTGGTGCTGTAGTAAATAAATGTAGGAAGGCCCATTTCCAAAATTTAATTATATTTTAGCCTATGTTTTAAACTAAGGTTCGATTAATATTTTTATATGTTTTCTTCTAATGGCGTAACTAAGATAGAATAATTGTTCTTTTAATTTATTTTAGAGTTTTGCATAAGAGTAAATTTTGAAGTTAAGTATAAAGTTCAATTCAATCAAAGTCGAGAATAGTGAAAGAGGAGCATTAGATAGTATGCAAGCGAGTTTTAGAGATTTCTTAAAAATAAGTGAAATAAGAAAAGAGAATTTATTATGAGGCATGAATTCCTATTAAAGTTTAAGATTTTCTTGAAGTCTAATTAGTGTGTTATATTATTATGTTGTGATGTTTTCAAAAAGGTTATCTCCGCAAGTTAAGGGCAGAGCAAGAAATTCAAGTTAAGGAAAATAAAACGAACGAGGTGGGCTTTCGAACTAAAGTATTTTTATGGGCTTTCTACCCTACATTATTATGTGGGAAAATTTATTTAAATTCAAAATATGTTTTGTCTTACCATGTTTTTGTTTTTGAGCATTACCTATTTGTTCGTCTAGAAAGGGGAGCGTCCCTACTAGACCGGTTATGTTGTGAATCGAATTCGGGTCTGAGTTTGGGAAAGATTCTCTGCTCGGGCCAGTGTACACCAGGGACCGTGAGCCTTCTTTCGAGTTGGCTGGTCATTGTGACCGTGGAATGTGGCCACATTCTCGGCACCAGAATGAAGTTCAGATATGGTATATTGCTCCATGAAAATGGATCGGCCGATCACAGTTTTAAAGAGAAAATGATTTTAGTGTTCTCGGGCATTTTCAATAAAACCCCGGGTTCACTTAGTGTGGCTTGACAAAATCAGTTTTTATGAAAAATATTCCGACATTGTGTTCACTGAGTACATCAAGTACTTAGCCCTGCATATGTTTTTAAAATGTGCAGGTTAAGCGGTGATGACGAAGGGTGATGTTGAGCAAAGATGGCGAATGTGTTACAGTATTATAATACTCGGATGAATGTGTCTCCATACACGGTGTCATTCTCTCTTGACCAACGACGGACCCAAGTGGGGTCGGGCGGGGTCGGCCGACCCCACGTTGGTCCGTGAGTACTGCTTGGGAAGCTCTATAATCCACCCTCCGACCCACGGCAACTCCGCCTTCCGACCCCACGTACGACAACTCCGCCTCTACCGAAAATTTGAGAATAAATGAGAGGAGAGTAGAGAAATATAGACAAACCATTGTTGTCGATCATAATAGGAAGGATATTTAGAGAAGAATAGTGAATTTAAAGATACTGCAAAAATTTAGTGAAGATGAAGTTCCATTGATGAATTTTGAATTTGAAGAAAACTGTAAAAACGTTGCTTGAAAGAAGAGAGGGGGCCGGGCGGCGATTTAGTATCTAGGAATATTTTTTTATTTATGATTTTTATTTCATTATATTTTAGTTTTATGTTGTAAACCAGTAGTAATTAATATATTTAATACTACGTACTTATTTATTTTGTGTAACTAATTTAGCTTTAGTTGATCCTATGTTAAATATTAAAAAAATTTAACTAGCATAGTTAATTGATTTAATTCAAGTTTTATATATTTTGCATTCAATTGTAACAAAATCATAATAAGGACAACAAAAATGATAAAAATAATTATTTAATATTCCCTCCGTCCCACATTTGAAGTCACTTATTGTTGTGGCTCCAGTTTTAAGAAAGAGTTGAAGTGAAGTAATAAATGAAGTGGGATGATGGAGTGTATAATAAATGAAGTGAGATGATAGAGTGTGTAATAAATGAATGAGATGGTGGAGTTGGTTGAAGGTGAGTCCCTTTTGACTTTTGATTTTTGTTTTGATTTATTTTAATGTAGATAATGACATTTTTATGTAATTTTTATGAAGAATGGGGTAATATTGTATGACCAAATATGGAAAATTCTAAAAGTGACTCTTAAACTGAGACGAACTTTTATGGCAAAAAGTGACTCTTAATCTGGGACGGAGGGAGTATATATTATATAATTATTATTTAAATATTATATATTTGTATTAAATTTTCGGTCCGACCCCATGAGCTATATTTTCTGGGTCCGTCATTGCTCTTGACTCTTCCGCTGCAATGTTAAAGTTGAGCTTATGTTCTTTTGTATCATGCACTCCGATATATTTTTCCAGTCATTCAAATTTGATTTCATTCATTTTAGTTGTGCCAAGGTTTCTCCTTTTCTTCCCCGCTTCTTTAATCCTCACCTAGTCGCGATAAACCGCGTTTGCTATCCTTATCAGAGTGCGGTCGTGACAATTCCCAGATAAGAAAAAACACTAAAATCATACTACACATTTACGGAAACAAATGAGTATTTACCTGAAGAATGGAGCAGCCAAAAAAGAGTGTAAGCGATAATGGAATTCCAGCAAAGGTCGTTGTCGCCTATATATAGAGAGGGGGGTGGGTGGCTTACTGTGTGTAGTGTGTGAGTTGGTGGAGTTTGAATACAAACTCAGTTAACCGGCTTTCTTGACACCACAGTCAAACTAATATACTCCTTCAATCAAATAAATAGTACTCCCTCCATTCCAAATAAATAATCTTATGGGAGAGCACTGCTGCTCCTCACATACCATTAAAATAATATTATATTAATTTAATTTATTTATTTAATTTATTTAATTATTTTATTTCTTTGTGAGAGTCTGCGGTCTTTGCTGTGTATTATAGTAGAGGATCCTAATTCTTGAAATTAAATCACAAATATTCAACAATAAAGTACTTGGAATTTTTTGTTTTTATTTTTGGTATTATTTGATCTATCATGGTCTACGGGACGAGAAAAAATGCACTAGTCAAGACACACCAGGTTGTTATTATGCATTATATGTCTACCCAATAATTACTTGACAAAATGAAAAGGGATTAATACTCAAACTAATCATACATAAAATATGTCATTCACTACTTTAGAAAATGGCCAAAATATGGTAACACCTTTTGAACTTCCTATATATATGCAAAATATGGATCCATGTATATTCACATAATTTCGTGATTAGTCTTCTGAACAAATTCATTGAAATTATTTTAATTAACTTAATTTTTGTTAATCTTTATGATATTAAATATTAATCATGATGTAAAATATTTTAGTTAAAACTTAATTTTCATATGATATTACTGTTATTAACTTAATTTTTAAATTTTCATATGATATACGCTTTCATTAGGAGTCCCATTTATGGGCGGCACGGATTTTAAGAAAATCCCAATTGTATATATTGTAAATTTTCATATGATAATAAAAGTGGATGGAAAAAAATTAGTGGAATAAGAGCCCCAATTAATAGATAAATAGTTAATATAGTATTAAATATATGTGTACATCATAAATGAATAAATATTACTAGCTCAAATTTTAAATTACGATAAAAGGGGTCTTATTCTAATGTTTATAGCACTCTAATCCAAAATTAAGACTAAATCTCCACTCTTGTATTTTAAAATGACTGGATGAGATTAAAGCTCACAAATCTCAATAAATAGTAGACAAAATATCAACAAAAGGGTAATATCGTCATTATGTTATCATATGATAATTTTCGTGGGTGTTTTTTTATATCAACATTGTGTATTACAAATATCAACAATATGACATTAGAATATCAATACAAGGACAAGAAAATATCAACACATTTTTATTGAGATTGGACACGCATAATATTGAGATTTTGCCTACAATATATTGAGATTTTTGGTTGCATTTGTTGATAAAAGCTGCTTATCAACATGTATGAAAATTGAAATATAATTTATCAAATTTCATCACCCGAACATCATCGGAACATATGCAATTGAGATCTCGTTGGAATCCTTATTAAATTATCTTTAATTTGATATATTTTTTGCGAAAAAATAATCTAAATTGAGAGAGTTACGTAAATTTAAAGATTTGAGATGATTTTGAGGAGAGAGAAAGTAGTTAGTTATAATTACTGGATATAGGATTTAACATTAATACCCTTTTAATTTAATTAATAATTATTTAAATTTAAAATATACTCCCTCCGTCCCCATTAGAAGTAGCACATTGACCGGACACGAGTTTTAAGAAATGTAAAGAAAAGTTGGTTGAAAAATTTAGTAGAATGTGAGACCCACTTTTTTATATTGGTTTTATAATAAAATGTGAGTGGAATGAGTTAGTGGAATGTGGGACCTACTTACCATTTATGGTAAAAGTGAAGTGCTACTCTTAATTGGGGACGGACCAAAATAGAAATTAGTAACTCTTATTCGGGGACGGAGGGAGTATTACATTTGGCATTATATTAACCACAAGATCTTCTAATCTAATGATTAAAAATTGGTCTCAATTTGAGATTGGTAATTAGTTAGCAATTGATTACGTCTCATGATAAAAGTCTTTCAAAAATATATATGTGTGCATATAAATGCATATTTGAGATTTGCAGGAGTATATAGGAAGTCCACAAATACTGCCATATGTAAGTATTTTCCAAAATAAAGTTAATGTCCAATTGGGTGAGATTAGTTTAGGTGTAAATCTATTTCATTTGTCAAATAATTATTGGAGACATGCCATGTCATAATGATATATTGGGTGTCTTGACTAGTGAATTTTTTCTTCTAAGGGAAGGGACAGGTCGGAACTCGTCGCGCTGCAGAGCAAAGGAGGGCGGGACATTGCTCCATGTGGTTCCCCACCGCGACCGCGACCGATCACATGCGGAGCAAGAGAGAATAATCTCAGAGTTAAAAAAAAATTAAATATCCATACAAGCAATTAGGTCTCTCTACCAAAATGATTTTCTCAAAATCTAGTAGAGAGAGGGAATGGATTTAAAGGGAACAAGATATTTAGTTCCTAATTCTATAGGTTATAATATTTATAGTTAAAAATCGACATTACTAGACTAGAGAATTCTAGTTACCAATTCTATAAGTTATAATATTAATAATATCTGTTTAATTCTATCCCATCCTATTAATATTGATTGGTCTAAAAACCACTAATTAAATCGGTGGAGATATTTTAATACTGTCAACCGTGGTCGAACTCATAGAATAAATGGTGGAGCATGTAGATGATTTTCTTTGCACACCACACTTTTTTAGGAAAGAGTGCCGCAGTTAGCTTTGAATCAAAGAAACTATTCTCCAGTTTAAGATAAGGAACCGAAACTATTTATTGTGATGTCCATTTGTCTAGAATTTTCTTTTATTTAATGCATTCCCTATATTTATTTATTTTTTATTTATCTCCATACTTCTAGATATTCCAATTGAAAGAAATCATCTCAAGTTTAGCTCTCAAACTTCTAAAAGATTGTTTTTTTATTTTCTTTTAGATCAAAGTAAACACATGCCAGCACATATAGTTTAATCCATTTATTTATTCCTTATTCTACACATCATGCACATATATTTGTGTTTTCCATATACCAAATCTATTTATTAATATATACTTTCATGCATATCAATATATCATACTCATTAATTAGTTATTTCATATATATGACATCTACGTGAACAAACACACGCATATACGTATGTATATTACATTCCTATTATATTTTTAATATTAAATTTTCATTAATTTTTGAAATATCTAAATTTTCATCATCTTAATTCATCTTTCCATTTAATCACTTACTTCCTACTAAATTATAATTTAAAATATAGACTTTTAGTTATTATCATTTTTGATATTTATCAAAAACTTTAAATTCACAGATTTTCTAAATGGAATAGCAAATTTCGTTTAGGCCCACTTTTAGGATGTTACACTGCTTGCAACCTACTTGATCAGCGAGGCATGTCTCATGAACTATTCAAGATGGAGCAACTACATTGCAGCCTTGCCGAGGCAGCCCTATTCACTTATCTACTGGTAATTATATATATGCATTAAAAATCTCCCAAGGCTGCACACTCTCTACAGCTGCTCCATGTGAATTCAGGACACATCCGGAGCTAGACAGATATCTTGAAGCCTCACAAATAAGACAACGTGCACACTATCACAAGCTCTTCTTGTTACCTGAATTACGTGTAAATAAACCTGTTTTTTTCTTAACAGTTTCAAATAGGCATACAGAATTAATGGAGCGGCTCTCTAGGTATAAATTGTTCCTCAATCTATTCCATGCCTAATACATAACAGATCTCATAATCCTCTCACTTTAGCCACTAAGTGACGCTTTTTTGTCCCTGCAGCCCGAAGCTCTTGAAGAAGCGTTTCCGGACCAGAGGATGATGGCATCATGCATAAAATAGGTGTAGGGATCAGATCACTCGGGATTCGCTAATTACCAGGATCTCTTTTTATTTATTAATCTCTGAGATGGCTAATCTCAGAAGTTACAAGCCAATTACAACGCAATCCACAACAAGATTACAAGTAGACATACTAAGTATCCATTACAGTGTATGAACCCTAATCAGAAACCCTAGCTGTACTCAGATCCTTCACCGGATCTGGAATCCAAGCTTCAACTGATTGAGGACCCCTGCACACTAGAATACACAAGTCAGTAATACAAGAAAGTGATCCTTTCGGATCTAATCTGAAAGAATAACAAAGGTTAAGAAGATTTAGGATATGGCTCAGGTACCACACACACGACTTCACAGGGCCAAGGACCTCCTCAATCTTCACCAACAAGTCTCAAGGGAGCACCGTGGAGTAACCAAACCCTAACCCTAGGGATACTCCAACTGCTACAACACAGAGACTATCTCTGTTGCAAGAATCTCACAGCAACCTCCAAACACTGTTACACACCACAAGAACTCTCAAAGAACCTCCAATCTCACACGAATCCAACAGAGAAGTTGGACAAACCCTAGATCTGAGAAGGAACTCAAGCACTCACTTCACACAGAATCAAACCGAGGAGGAGTCTCTCTAGAACCGAGAATCCAAAGTGGAAATAGAAGATCGGAGAAGATAACCGGCGAACGGCGCCGGAATCTAGAGAGAGAGAAGAGAGAAGCAGGAGCAGTTCACAGAAGAGAGAGAGAAGTCTAGAACGAATGAATCAGACTGTGATGAGTCTCAAGACTCATAACAAACAAAAATCTGGATCAACGGCCAACCTCCACGATCCTTGTGAGATAGCCACGTGGCAGCCATCGGAGTATCCCTCTAAGTTATCGGGCCAAAACCAACATGGGTCACCAATAAACACTTGGGCCTCTGAATTAAATCAGCCCAGCCGAATTAATCAAGCCCAATCAATATTAGACTCCATTATACTTCACATATATCAGAGCCACGGGGGGATCACTTGTGCGCGCCGGGTCGCAAAAATATAAGGAGGTGGGCTCGTCAGAGTTAGGCTCAGCCTCCGGTACAGGCTCTGAGGTAAGACAGATTCTCCTTAACAAAGGGTTTCCGCTCTGGTAAATTGGCTAAAACCCTAAAAATTTTACAGCTTTCTAGTTTTAGGTGTGGGCAGTTGTTGCTGGTAGTTGCTGAAGGAACCGGCAGCGGAAGCGTTGGTGGACGCTAATTAATTTGCATGAATTAACATAATTTAGCAATCATTAATCACACCAATAAATCACATAATAATCAGATCTATTTAGCAGATTGTTTAGAAAAAATCTATTCGCGTAATTATCACATGTATCATGCTCATAACTTAATTAATCATGCTTTAAGAATATTGAAACCTAAAACATGCTTTTCTACGGAGCAGAAAAATACCTAATTAATTCTCCAAAGAATTGAAGATGGCTAACTTCTTTTCCACGTGATGCTTTGAGTACTAGAACAAAAATCTTCTCTCTTGTTCCCGAACTGTACTCCAATATTAGTGTGAGCTGATCTTACTAGAATACTAGGACTTAGTTAAAGAAGACAGGAGAAATCCTTTTGAGAATAGGAGTGGAATTCGAAAATTCCTATAGCTGGGGAGGCTGAAATTTTCGAAAATTACAAATAATGAAAATGTGTTATTTCTGTCTCCTTTATTCTTCTATTTATATTAAGTTCCTTTTGGGCCCAGACAGGGATCTATGGAAGGTTTTGGATATGGGCTCATCCAATTTACTTTTTACTAATTAAATTGAACCCATAATTTAATATAAGTTATAATTGGAATATTACGAGCAGCCACTACAGAAGTAATATTGAACTCTCCCCATCCAAATCTGAAATTACAAGAAATCCGGGTTTCCGTTTAACTTTTATTTCCCGCGCTTAAGATTAAAATGTCCATTAATTAATTAATGTCTGCTATTGACTTAATTAATTAACTTCTTATTAATTCCAAGAGTGGACTTAGCATGAAACGCTTATTTATTATTCATAGAGTAATCAAACTCCAACTAGCTAGGTTCCGAATAATAAAACCTTGTTTCGCGCTCCTCTTGAGGACATTATCAACGAGACTCAGCTCGCGCACGATTCAATATAATAGCAATCTTAGCACCGCTAGATATTGATCACCACTACCCAATATATCAGGATAATTGGGTTACGAAAAACCCGCACCATTTGATAAGTCAAAGTAGTGCATAATCAATACCGTATGCTCAATGCTAACCTACATTGATTAAGAAACAAATATTTATCAAGACCTCGCCTTTCAGTAGATAGCCTAAGGACAAGTCTTGTTGTTAGATCAGTTCAGTGCTATACCACACTAATGTCATCTTATTTCAGTAAGGCTTAGAAATATGCGGACTGACATTGCAATCTTTCTCGATGGATAGTCAAATTCCAACTAGGTTGTGAAATTCATCTTTTTCTTTGTTTAGAACTGACCGTGTTATCTTAAAGTGGACGACGCCCACAACCGGTCTACTAAAACAAAGACTTAGACTTTGTTAAGTTAACTTATACATTTAAACATGTATTAACATCCATTAAATGTAAAACATAACAACATTATGACAAAAATAGTCTGTTTTATTCATTGGAAAATAAAATAAGAGTTTTACAGTATTCAATCACTTGAAACGTGATTTCTAGTATACAAACTCTAACAGTTGCCACTGGCCATGGCTTAGGCTTTCTGTTCTCCTGTTTGTCTTGCATGTTCTAGTTGCTCTTTACAGCTTTCTTGCTTCCGTTGTTGTTTTCTTTAAGTGTCTCTTTAATCTCAAAGTGTGTATCCCAGAGCTTGACTCTGTGTCCTTGAGTGAATTGCCTATCCACCCTGTGCCTTAACCGCCTTGAGTGACCCCCTGTGCCCCCATACATTGGGTGATTGTGAACTGAGAAATCCTCTTGCCGGGGTACACATGACAGATAGGGAGGAACTCCTTCTGGACTTGATTCTTGAGTCTGAGATCACTTTGAGGTGACTCTTGTGCGTGTGCGCCTTTGTTGTATAAGTGCTTCTGTGTTTCTTGCATGAGAAACCCCTGCATATCTGTTTTAAGTGGTCTCTTTGACTGTTGTGTGTTTAAGACCACTCTCTGTGAAAGCAGAGTTGCTTGTTGTGCTCTCTGGGTTGCTGGTACTTTTGTGTGTGTTAAAATCTTTCTCAAAATGTCCCAGCCAGTTGGCATTGTTCCTTTTAATGGCAAAAATGATTTTGTGATTTGGAAACAGAAAATGAAGTGTGTTTTAATTCAGCAAAAAGTTTTCAAATATGTTGAGGGTTTAGTCCTTGACACTGAGTCTGCAGATAAGGCTGCATAAATGAATGAATTAGCTAGGTCTACTATTATACTCAAGCTCTTTGATTCTTTGATTAGAAAGGTTGGTACCATTGAGTCTGCCTCTGAGCTATGGGAAAAGCTAGATACTCTGTATACTGAAACCTCAATGTCATCAAGAATGTATTTGCTTGAAAAGCTCTTTAAGTTTAAACTTGATCTTTCAAAGGACATTGAGGATAATATTGATATTTTTCAAAAAACTTGTTCAAGACATTAAAAGGTCTGGTGACAAAACCATTGATGAGTATACTAGCATTGTCCTAATGAATGTTATCCTTGATTCTTACAATGATGTTAAAGCTGCCATTAAGTATGGTAGGGATTCTGTCCCCCTTGATTTAATCATTAGTTCTTTAAAATCCAAAGAAATTGAGCTTAAGGAAAATCAAGCTTTTAAAACTGCTCAGTCAAAGGCTTTAAATGTTAGGGGAAGATCTAGAAATAGAGGGGGTAATGAGGATAGTAGCTCTAATGGGAATGGCAAAAAGAAGGGCAAGAGTAGGTCCAGGTCTAAGAGCATGAATCCTAAGGCTAATAGAAAATGTTTTAACTGTGGTGAGGTTGGTCACTATAAAAAGGAGCGTCCTAATCCTAAAAAGCAGAAAAATAATAATCAACTAGATTCCATGGCTAACCTTGCTAAGAATGGTGATTCTGAAGGTGTTTGCTTTATGACTCATGATATTCTTTCTGTTAACTCTACTCTTGGCTGTTCTTTTTCCATCAATGACTGGCTAATTATTCTGGATGCACCTATCATATCTCCCCCTTCAAAAATGTGTTTTCTGATTTCAAACCTGTGGAAAATACCTTTGTTTCTATGGGTACAGTGTGTTTGAAATTCAGTAATGACTATGTGCTTAATTTGAAGAATGTGAGATATGTGCCTGATTTATGTTACAACCTGCTCTCCTGTACATGTTTAGAACAAGAAGGTTTTGAGGGTAAGTGGGGGCATGGTGTTATGAAAATATGTAAGGGTGCTATGTGTTTGTTTAAAGCTGAGAAGAAGTGTAATCTCTATGTATGTTCTGCTCAATCTGTGGCCTGTGTGAGTAATCTTGCTAATGTGGCTAGGGTTGATAAGGCCATGTTGTGGCATAATAGACTTGGTCATATGAGTGAAAAGGGTCTTAATATTTTGAAGAAAATTGAGTTGTTGTCTGAAAATGATTTTCAAAATAGCCTTCCCTTTTGTGACACTCCTATGACTGGCAATGTCAGTCAGAGTGTTATTGAGTATCTCCACATGGATGTGTGGGGACCAGCCTCTGTTTCTTCTCATTCAGGGTCTGTGTATTTTCTGTCCATAATTGATGATTTCTCCAGGAAAGTTTGGTGTTTTTTAATGAAAAATAAGTTTGAAGTCTTTGAAAAATTTTTGACTTGGAAAAATCTTGTTGAAAATCAAACTGGAAAAACCATTAAAGTAATTAGGACAGATAATGGTCTTGAGTTTTGTAATTCCCAAATGGATGCTCTGTTCTCCAAGTTTGGAATTAAAAGACACAAGACTACTCCTTATACCCCTCTGCAAAATGGAGTTGTTGAAAGGATGAACAGAACCCTTTTAGAAAAAGTTAGGTGACTTTTGTGTAAAAGTGGTCTTTCTAAAAAATTTTGGGGTGAAGCCCTTCTGACTTTAGCATACCTGGTGAATAGGTCTCCCTCAGTCCCTTTAAAGGGTAAGTGTCCTGAGTCTATATTCACTAGAAGGAAAATTACTTTATCCCACTTAAAAGTTTTTGGATATATTTCATTCACTCTAAAACTGATAAACTAGATCCCAGATCTAAGAAAGGGGTATTTCTTGGATATCCAAAAGGTGTTAAGGGTTATAGGATTTGGAATAGAAGTGAACCAGGTTTTAGGGTCATAATAAGTAGGGATGTGGTCTTTAATGAGGATGAGTTCCCCTGTGTTAAGCCTGACCCTGATACCTCTCCTATAAGTGCTTACAATGAGCCTCTTACTGAGGTGGAGTCCACTGACACTGTCACTGAGGTGGAGCCATCTAATGATGCTCCAAGTGAGGTGGAGCACTTCTGGAATACCAACCCTATAGCCCCTGACCCTGAACAGAACATGAGCTTGAGCCTCAGCTTGAGCCTGAACCCCAAAATGTGACTCTTTATGATGACCAAGTTGTTGAGCCTGAACATGTTCCTAACCCTGGTCCAGATATGAAGGATTACCTCCTGTCTAGGGATAGAGTCAGAAGGAATCTTAATCCTCCTGTTAGGTACTTAGGCCTTGTTAATTTGGTTAATCTTGCTTTCAATGTTTATGAGTCTGATGGAAATGAGCCCCAATCTTATAAGCAGGCTCAAAAGTCCAAGTTTTGGGACATGTGGTTCAAAGCTATGGCAGAAGAAATTCACTCTTTGTATGTTAATAAAACCTGGATTCTTGTGCCTCTGCCCCCTGGTGCCTTTGTGGTTGACTGCAGGTGGCTGTTTAAGCTGAAAGATGAGATTGAGGGGTTGAGGTACAAGGCTAGGCTGGTTGCAAAGGGTTTTACACAGCAAGAGGGGGTAGACTATACAGAAATTTTTGCTCATGTGGTTAAGTTTACTACTGTAAGAGTGATGCTTGCCTTATGTGCTCATTTTAATTGAGAATTAAAGCAAATGGATGTCAAAACTGCTTTTCTCCATGGTGACTTGGATAAACCCATTTACATGAAACAACCCGAGGGTTTTGTGGATCCAAACTTTCCCAATCATGTGTGTTTACTTAATAAAGCTTTGTATGATCTTAAACAGTCCCCTATGAAGTGGAATATTAAGTTAAATACTTGCATGCAGAAGTTAGGCTTTGTTAGGAGCTCCTTTGATGCTTGTTTGTATGTGAAAATCTTGATAAGGTGCCTGTGTTCTTGCTGCTGTATGTGGATGACATGCTTATTATGGGTCCTTGCATGAAGTCTATTAAACATGTGCAATTTGCTGCTCTCTGTGATAATTTTGACATGAAAGACCTTGGTGATGCCAAAAAGATTTTGGGGATCAATATCCTAAGGGATAGGAAGTCCTCATCTCTGATTCTTCATCAGGAGCCTTATGTGCAAAAAATTATTGATAAGTTTAATATGCTTGGTGCTAAAACTGCTACTGTTCCTTTAGCTGCTCATTTCTTGCTAAGTAAGGATCGTTGTCCTAAGTCTGAGTCTGATATGAAAGCTATGAAGAAGGTCCCTTATTCTAATGCTATAAGCTCTGTTATGTATCTAATGGTGAGTACTAGGCCTGATATTTCCTATGTTGTTTCTTGCTTAAGTAGATACATGTCTAATCCTGGACCTGTGTATTGGGAGGCTCTTAAATGGTTGCTTAGGTATCTGAAACATACTTCCAAGTATGGTCTGTGTTTTACTAAGTGTGATGATGGTGTTGAGCTATGTGGCTTTGTTGATTCTAACTATGCTAATGACAAGGACAAGAGAAAGTCTACTACTTCCTATGTGTTTAGTGTGTGTAGGTCTTGTATTAGTTGGAAGTCACAATTACAGCACATAGTTGCCCTCTCCACTACTGAGTTAGAATATATAGCCATCACAAAGGCTATGAAGGAGGCTATATGGTTAAAGGGAGTTCTCTCTGAACTCAAATTCTTGCATAATACTCCTGCAGTTTATTCTGATAGTCAATCTGCCATTCAATTGTGCAAAAATCTTGTTTTGTATATTATCATCCTTTTCACCTTTCTCTCATGGCTTACAAAATAGGTTAAAGTGTCGATTAACATTAAATAAAGGAAGGATGTCACAAAATGTGAACTTTATCCACATTCAGTGTAATTTCTATAAAAAAACAATCAAACAATTAAATATTTCAATTATTGAGAAGTAATGTTTATTTAATTCTAAACGAAACAAAATGCTAATAGATTAGAGATTTTTGTTTGATCTTTGCTCACGATCTAAATGATACTATCATTATGTAAAAAAGTTCACCACATCTAGTCCACATATGGTTAGTTCGAATTACATATGAATAGTGAAAAGATAATCACACAACGTTTATAATTTAACAATAATCAAGGCCAACATCTGGATAACAATTTCATGTTTTGAGATATGAAATGCACAAAACCTAATCTAAAGAATGTTGACATTAATTCTTGTAGTAACATGTTTAAGTTGGTCCTATGCATGTTTCCTTGCAATTATTTCATCCTCCATTTGAATTCGAGAAATGATATCCCACAACATATTGGGGCGAAGCTCGAAAGATCGTGGATCCACAATTATCTTCTCTAGTGCAATAGCATGTCGCACCAACTGTGTAATCATTTGAAGATGATTATGCACGCCACGATAGCCAACAAATTCTACTTCCTTAATGTGAGAATAAGACAATTGGACTTCGTTTTTCCTATTAATCTTTGAAACACAATAATCACTACCATTAAGCAAGGTATCAGTTTCCAAAGCCCTTGGCACCTGGTGTGACGCCTATAAAATTATTAATGAACCACACTGAGTAAGTCGAAAGAGATTGAAAAGAGAAAATTTATGAAAAAATAATGTCAAATTCTAGTCCAATCCTAACTTTAAAAAAAAGACCAATTATATTATAGCTTTAATATTTTTCTTAATTCCATCATAGCAAAAATTTGGACGGAAATACTTTGATGCAGATGTAGAAGTTGTAATATAATAACTTTGTCATTCCTCTAATTCTCATCATTAGTTTGAAATCGAAACAAAGAACACCACCACAAGCGTGATTACATAGCTAATACTACGAAACAAAGAAAGAGCAGATCAACAATTAAATCCCCCATTGCCGAAAATCAAAATAATAAAATCGAGATGAAACAGCAGGCATATGTAAGTTTTATATCTCACATATGTGACATGTGATAGAATACTAAATAAAATTGGATTTTTAATATAATACATTAACTTGGTATTAGACATATTTTTCCCTAATTAATTAACTATCTATTAATTAACTTATAATTAGTTATTAGTTATTACTGTAACTTAGTTAGTATTTGATCATGCACCTCTCTCTCTCTCTCTATATATATATATATAGGGGTGCGATCATATCATAACTCATATTTATGTGATAACCTAATAACCCTATCATTTTATGGGTCAAAAGTATCACTTTTACTAAAAATGATATCATTTTTACTAAAATGATATTTATACACGATAAAATGATTTTTTTTTAAAATGATACTTTCATTCCATAAAATGATATTTTTCGCGTTATTAGGTTATCACCAGAAATATGGGTTATGATATGATCACATCCTTATATATATATATATATATATATATATATATATATATATAGGGATGTATTCAAATACTTTTCATATCTTTTGTCCTTTTTCCTTCTTAATCCTAGCCCCACGATTTTGCATCTGACGGTTAGATTAATGCCACGTGTCATTTAATAATGCACATTTTCATTCTTATAATGCACATCGGTTAATAATGCAACATTATAGACTAATAATGCACATTTTCATTCTAATAATGCACAGCGGCTAATAATGCAACATTATAGACTAATAATGCATTGATCACAACCATCCAATTCAAGGATCTAAGGGCTGAGATTAAGAAGGAAATAGGACACTCAGGGTGCAAAGGAGCCTAACGCAACTCTATATATATATATATATATAGGGATGTATTCAGGTCAGAACGCTAAGTATATGTAAAACTCAAAACACTTGCAGTCCATTGGATCTTATGATCTAACGGTTAGATTAATGTCACGTGTCATCTAATGATGTAGAATTTTAGACTAATAATGTAGCTCGGATAATAATGTAGCATTTTAGTTTAATAATGTACAGTTTTAATCTTACAATGTACATTTCTAGTCTAATAATGTACCTCGGCTAATAATGTAGATTTTTAGTATGATAATGTAACTAATCACAACCATCCAATCTAATGATCCAAGGGCTGTGATTAGTGTTGTGTTTTACACTAAGATGCTGTAAGGACCCTAACACACCCTTATATATATATATATATATATATATATGTGTGTGTGTGTGTGTGTGTGCATGATCAAATACTAACTAAATTACAGTAATAACTAATAACTAATATCAACTTTGTATGTTAAAAATATCAACACAGAGACATAAATTTATCAATCTTCTTGTGCTGATAAACTTATGTCTTTGTGTTGATATTTAAATTTTACATGTTGTATTGATATAATTATGTCTTTGTGTTGATATTTTTAACACATAATATTGAAAGTTATTATTTATTACTGTAAATTAGTTAGCACGCTAACGCAACCCGTTATATGTATATATATATATATAGGGTCTTGTTAGGTTGAGATTATTTAGCTAAATTGAGAAATGAGATGCAATATGGGCCACTAATCCACAAGATTAACAAAATTTCAACAAATACCACATTATGTCAACAAGGGGGTATAATTGTCTTTTCATTAAATTGTGTTTGAAAACATTTTCTAAAATTCTCTCTAAAACTCTAGCTGCAAAGTCTTCAAATCTTCAAATCTTCAAATCTTCAACATTCATATTTTCAAATCTTCAACATTCGTATCTTCAAATCTTCAACATTCTTCAAAACTCTTCAACATTCAAATCTTCAAATCTTCAACACTCATATCTTCAAATCTTCAAATCTTCAACATTCACATCTTCAAATCTTCAAATCTTCAACATTCATATCTTCAAATCTTCAAATCTTCAACATTCTTATCTTCAAATCTTCAATTCTTCAACATTCTTCAAATCTCTTCAACATTCAAATCTTCAAATCTTCAACATTCATATCTTCAAATCTTCAACATTCTTCAAATCTTTAACATTCTTCAAATCTTCGAATCTTCAAATCTTCAACATTCAATAAAATAACACTTATTAAAATGTCAACAACTAACAAATAACACCTACAATTCACATATCAATACCGAGAATATCGAATGTCAACAACTCATATGAAAATGTCAACAACTAACAAATAACACTTACAATTCACATATCAATACCGAGAATATCGAATGTCAACAACTCGTAATAAAATGTCAACAACTAAAAAAATAACACTTACAATTCACATATCAATACCGAAAATATCGAATGTTAACAACTCATATTAAAATGTCAACAACTAAAAAATAACACTTACAATTCACATATCAATACCGACAATATCGAATGTCAACAACTCATATTAAATCGTCAACAACGAACAAATAACACTTATTCATACCGAGAATATCGAATGTCAACAACTCGTATTAAAATGTCAACAACTAACAAATAACACCTACTATTGACATATCAATATCGAGAATATCGAATGTCAACAACTCGTATTAAAATGTCAACAACTAACAATTAACACTTACTATTGACATATCAATATCGAAAATATCGAATGTCAACAACTCGTATTAAAATGTCAACAACTACAAATAACACTTGCAATTCACATATCAATATCGAGAATATCGAATGTCAACAATTCGTATTAAAATGTCAACAACTAACAAATAACACTTCCTATTCACATATCAATACCGAGAATATCGAATGTCAACAACTCGTATTAAAATGTCAACAACTAACAAATAACACTTACAATTCACATATCAATACCGAGAATATCGAATGTCAACAACTCGTATTAAAATGTCAACAACTAAAAAATAACACTTACAATTCACATATCAATACCGACAATATCGAATGTCAACAACTCATATTAAAATGTCAACAACTAACAAATAACACTTATTCATACCGAGAATATCGAATGTCAACAACTCGTATTAAAATGTCAACAACTAACAAATAACACTTACTATTGACATATCAATATCGAGAATATCGAATGTCAACAACTCGTATTAAAATGTCAACAACTAACAAATAACACTTACTATTGACATATCAATATCGAGAATATCGAATGTCAACAACTCGTATTAAAATGTCAACAATTAAAAAATAACACTTACAATTCACATATCAATACCGAGAATATCAAATGTCAACAACTCGTATTAAAATGTCAACAACTAACAAATAACACTTACTATTCACATGTCAATATCGAGAAAATCGAATGTCAACAACTCGTATTAAAATGTCAACAACTAACAAATAACACTTTTAATTCACATATCAATAGCGAGAATATCGAATGTCAACAACAAACATTATTTATGTCAACTACAATGTCAACAACAAACTTTATTTATGTCAACTACGATGTCAACAACAACTTTATTTATGTCAACTACGATGTCAACAACAACTTTATTTATGTCAACTATTATGTCAACAACAAATATTTTCATGTCAACGACGTATATTATTTATATCAACAACAATGTTTTACTTATAATTCATGTCAACAACAATGTTTTACATATAATTTATGTCAACAACATTTTTCATAAAATACAACCTAAACTCAACCCTTCTCACCATCACCCACAGCTTCATCTCATCCACAACTCCTACACCTTCGACAACATGACTCTCCACATCTTTCTCCATCACCAATCACACTATTTCTATTCAATTTTTACAGTAAACAAACACTTCATTTATTGCTCGACATATGAACACAACAATCACTTATTATCTCTTTGCATCGTCAACAATCATATACCACAAAAGTAGATTCTCTTTGCATATGTCAACAATTAAAAAATAACACTTATAATTCACATATCAATACCGTGAATATCGAATGTCAACAACTCGTATTAAAATGTCAACAACTAACAAAATAACACCTATAATTCACATATCAACAGTGAGAATATCGAATGTCAACAACTCGCATTAAAATGCCAACAACTAAAAAGAAAATCAGTAGACTTTAGACAAAAATACTCTGATAGGCTGAGGGATTTACTTTCGAATCCACAGAATTCCACATTCTGAAAGAAAAATGTAAATTTGAAAGGCACAAAAAATAGTTTATCTCTTACTCTATAGATGCTTTGAGGATCTTTCACTGTAGATGCTTTGAAGATTAATTACTACTACTCGTTTTCTCTAAATGAATGAATAAGCAAAAACTAATAGCCAACTGTACATCCTAATTGTCAATAAAAATATTTTGAAGTTGGCATTTAGGGTGCCAACTCAGTTGGTGGAGTGTGATTAGGGTACATTCCAATATTTACAAATGAGTCCTGATAAATGTTTTTCGATTTCAAAATAAAATTTTAGTAAAATATACAGTTGCAAATTGCAATTATGTAGAGAGAAACTAAGCTGTAAAAATAAGGTTGAAGTCGTAATCAATCATAAATAATTGTTGACTAGTTTTATATACTGCAGTTAATTTCAATCACAATGGGCGGTACAGTGCCTACGAAAGTTATTCGTCGATATTTTTGTTTAAATTGAGTAATTGACCATATTTTACAATTCCAACAATTCCTACAATCACAATAAGCTGAATATTTTACAATTCCTACGGAATGGCCTAATCGTTTGATTGCAATTAATTAATCAAATTCAACAGCCAATCGGAAAATTCAACATAGTAGGATAACTAATTGAGAATGAATTGAGAGGGTTTAGCTGCTCACCGCTTCATAGAGGGGTGCCTCCGCCGCATTTCGTGCCATTTCAGCAGTTTCGCTCGCGATGGTGCAAAAGCTGAAGAAGAAAAAAGGCAGGAAATTGCTCAATACGGAGGAGGAGCAATTCGCCGAGTACGAGAAAATGCGCGGCGGATTTCCGGCGTAGCTAAGTAGATCGGATCGGAGGCTGCTGCAGGCGGCAACGAACGAGTTCCGCGCTGGCGGAGGCAGAATCAGGCGGAGGAGGTAGAGAATCAGAGCGCGGCAGCGGCGCGGCGTTGGTGTTGGCAATGAATTCGAAGGCTTTGATGGTGTAGACGGTGCAGAGCGGTGGGGGAGAGGGATTGGGGGGTTTGGTGAAGATGAAGAATCTAATTAAAACACAAAATGACTATTATACCCTTTCATAATAAATTAATCTAAAAATATTTTTTGTGTGGCAAAATCTGGACCACTCATTTAATAAAAATGAGTGGCTGATATTGCATCTCATTTCTCAATTAGCATTAAAAATCTCAATTGATCATGATCCTATATATATATATATATATATATATATATATATATAGGGGTGCGATCATATCATAACTCATATTTATGTGATAATCTAATAACCCTATCATTTTATGGGTCAAAAGTATCATTTTTACTATAAATGATATCATTTTTACTAAAATGATATTTATACACGATAAAATGATATTTTTTTAAAATGATACTTTCATTCCATAAAATGATATTTTTCGCCCATAAAATGAGGGTTATTAGGTTATCACCATAAATATGGGTTATGATATGATCACATCCTTATATATATATATATATATATATATATATATATATATATATATATATAGGGGTGCGATCATATTATAACTCATATTTATGTGATAATCTAATAACCCTATCATTTTATGGGTCAAAAGTATCGTTTTTACTATAAATGATATCATTTTTACTAAAATGATATTTATACACGATAAAATGATATTTTTTTAAAATGATACTTTCATTCCATAAAATGATATTTTTCGCCCATAAAATAAGGGTTATTAGGTTATCACCATAAATATGGGTTATGATATGATCACATCCTTTTATATATATATATAGAGGAATGCTAAAATGACAACGCTATTTTGGGTGACACTGTACCACCAATGCATACCGTTAGATATAAGAGCAGATGCATTCTTAGATTGACATGTGGCAAATTTTCATTTATAAAAAAAATCAGAAAATAACGGTGGAGGGCAGAAATGGAAACACAATTCCATCGGTTTCTCTCCCAGCATAATTCACGTGATTTTCCTTTTCTCTCTTTCTTCAATTTTGGAACATTTTCACGATAATTTGAAGCAGATTTTGGCTGCGCTGATTTTAATTGTTGACGCTCAAACTCTCCAATTATTAATTCAATCTTCAATTCATTCAATCAATGGAGAATGAGCGTTCTGATAGAGATGGAATCGTTGATTTCCAGAATGTAATAAATTCTTCAACTTCATTATGTTCATCTT
Organism: Salvia hispanica; assembly: GCF_029641045.1. Lineage (NCBI taxonomy): Eukaryota > Viridiplantae > Streptophyta > Magnoliopsida > Lamiales > Lamiaceae > Salvia > Salvia hispanica. The sequence continues at coordinate 5,478,952 of NC_142692.1, read as the reverse complement.
TAATCAGGAATTTGAACTGGAGTTTTGTGAATATGTTTTGCAATTCAACTTAATCGATTCAATATGCAACTCATCTCCCTGATTTTGAGAATTTGGCTGTGTATGTTCTATCGCAATTAGGTCACAAAGAACATTGCAATAAATCATTCATCATTTAATCCACATATATCATAGCACTAAAAGCATTTAATGCAAAAATTTTCACGTGTCAAAAATTAGGGTTCGAAAAAGCGGGGCGTTACAGAATTGGTTCGAGCCCTGGTGCTGGTAATGCTGGGGTGGTGGGTTTGACTGGTAGCCCGAGAAATTTTGCTGGTTTTGGTTTTGTGGGTACTGGTTATACTGGGCAGGAGGGTTGTATTGGTCGTGTTGTGTTGGTACTGATTTTGGTTTTGGTTGTGGTTGTTATGTTGAGGTCCTTGGTTATATTGATTCTGGTTTTGGCTCTGGTTCTGGTTCTGGTAGTTCCGCTGATGTGGTGGCACATAGGCAGGGTTCGGGTTCTGGTTTTGAGGGTTTTGGTTCTGAGGTTGTTGGTTCCATCCTGCCCAGTTAGACTGGTGGTCAGGGTTCGTTGGGCCACAGTTGAAATCTTGGTTCGCGTGGGGGTTGGGTTGATTCTGACCTGATTTTGGCTCTGATTCTGATTTCCATCTCCCCATCGGAAGTTTTGGTGGTCCATCCACGGTGCATCCCTCTGCTTTCCCGGAATTCAATTGCCATTAGAATTGTAGTATCCTGCGGCATTTGCTTGCTCCACATCTGGCGAGTTGTCCGGCTGATCATATGGTAGTTCTGGGGCCTCTTTTCCTCCAGTCAGAGAAGGTGGTGGAGTGTTCTGCTTGATTGCAGTCAGCAATTCCTTCTTTAATTCCTCCATCTTCAAATCCATCCTTTCCTCCTGGTCAGTAGTCGAAGCACTTGCTACCCTTTCTCTGCTGTACCCATCCCTTGCGTTGTCGTACGTCTTTTTTGCATTCAACGGCTTGCGTAAAACCTTCTTGGCTTCACTGACTCTCAACTGTGTGAAATCGCCTCCGGATGATGAATTCACCAGATCCTTTGTTTCTTTGTTCATTCCCTCATAAAAGGTGTGGTGCACCTCTATCTCCTTCATGCGATGGTTGGTGCATGACTCCAGAAGACTCATGTACTTCTCCCAGTACTCACTCAGGGTCTCATCGTATTCTTGCCTTATACTTGATATCTTCCTCTTCAATGCACTTGTCTTTGAAGACGGGAAGAACTCAGCTAGGAAAGCTGACTTGAAATCGGCCCATGTATTGATGGAGTCGGCTGGCAGGCGCATGAACCAGGTGTTGGCCTCTCCCTTCAGGACAAACGGTAGGGCTTTCAGTCTGTAATCATCCTCGCTTGCTCCTGCTGGCCGCCTCTGCGCCTTACAGATTTTGCAAAAAAATTCGTAGGTCCCTCGTAACTCTTCCCATAGTACGTTGGAAGGATTGCAATAACGTGGGGTTTCACATCACAGGCGGTCTGGCCTGGGGTGACCACTATGGCTTGTGGGGGATCTCCGTTAGCATGTGCAGTAAGCGTTGCGAGCTCGGGATCATCCTCACCTTGGTCAGCCATTCTCACTAGTGCTGTTACTGGTTGGAGTGGAAGCTCCGGGAGTTGGTACTCTAGATCTTCTTTTTCCTCGTCGCTACTCGTGCCTAGGTCGGACAATGCTGTCGACAGGCCAGAATGAGTGGTAACGAGTATCGTTCCTTGGGGAAGTATCCTTGGTCTCCATTGGCCAGGAGCCGAGCTACTTCTCATAAACTAAAAATAAAAAGAAAAGGAAAATTATAAACAGTATGTACACCAAAAAGATCACACACAATAACAGGTATGAACGCCATCCATCCCCGGCAACAGCGCCATTTTGAAAGGTACGGGTTTCGGTCGAGTGTGTGATTGCAAGAGTGTATCCAACTGATCAGGATTATATTCCCGACCTAGCTGAGTCGTTGGCACGACAACCGGAACCTGATTTCAAACAAGTTACCTCAACCCACTTCTACTGATTAGTATAGTGGAGGTAAGGGTCGAATGCCACAAGGATGGACACGTTCGGATAACTGCGGTGACTTTCCTGGGTGTTTTTGGTTAGCTACCACGCTTGGGTTGAGATTTTACCTAGGCAAGAAATAAAGATGGTACTCTACTGACTAGTAGGCGTGAAAATAACAGGCATGTGGTTGTGTTCGTGAAAATAGGGGACAAGGTATCTCAGAGGTATGTGAAAAGTAGACAGTTACTAAAAGAGGAAATTTAGACAACAAGGTATATCTGGTGGCTGGTTGGCTTTCTGACAAGTCTAGAAGGTACAACTGAAAAATGGGGGACAAAAGAAAAAGTAACTCAAAAAGTAAAAGTGGTCCAAGGCTAAAGTTGATTTTGACGTTTTCTTCTTCACCAAGCATTAACAGAAATCATATGAACACAAACTCCATGACTAAACTCAGATTCATAATTTCAAACTCAAGATCCATTGATTAAAATGCTTAACTTAAGATGAACAGCTGAAATTGCAGACTACCCCTACTGACTAACATGCAAGGTGGTGATCATAGTGCAGAACAAGAAACTCATGCATGAAAACTCAAACTGTGATATAACTACAAATTTCGATCAACAACTACAGATCAAGCCTACTCGAAAGAAAATATATGCATGCACTTAGAAATTAAAGGCAATAACTAGATCTAGCTTTCCTAGGCAAAATGAAGCAAACTCAAACCAAAGAGACATTCGGAATAGAAATTTCATAACTTAAACATTTGGATCTTCACCAAGTACTTTAAAAGGCAACAAAGATAAATGTTTGCAACAGATCCAACGAAGTAAGCAGGTAAATATTAAACTAGAAAGCAAATAACGATTGTTTTGCCACTCTGAGCGATAATACTGCTATACTACTACGGAAAACTGGCTGGAACGGTAGATTGATGACTTCTCCGGCAGACTCTTGGACGTTAAGTGACCATAGCTGTGGCGAGGAACGAGAGATTGGATAATGTTGAAGGACTAATCTTCTAGAGAGAATTCTACTAAGTGTGTATGAGAACCAAGAGCTTGCAAACTCCGAACCGAACTCTTTTTCTCTCTCCAAGTGGCCTCTTTTATAGGGAGGCTTGCCCTTGTTAATGATCATCCCAGCTATCCTTCTTCTCCATCTCGAGCCTTTTCTCTGGCATGCATCCTGGTCAGTATTGCACCCTTCTAGCGCTCTTTTCACTTGCGTCACCTGAATCGTCTCCTAGTGACTTGGATCCCTTAATCCTGCATACTTAAGCAACTGTTTTGTAGATAATACATGCATTTCACGACATATTGATCAGTAACCAAGGCTTAGAATACGACTTATCAGGTCCATACAACGTCTTTGGTGTAGTATTGTCTCTTAGAGCCGTTAGTAGTCATAATCCTTTTCATCATACTTTGATATTTGATTTGCTCTTTTTCCATTTCATAGGTGTGCTGAATCCGGATTTGAGGGCAAATCCTTTCTAGGAAGGGGAGAATAATATGACCACGAGTGCTAGACGTCAAAGGTTTTCACTTCGGCGTGAGCCATGGGTTGATTGGGGCCCAAGGATGAAAGTGAAGACATGTCAAGGATACAATAAAGCTATAGGGCGGCACGAGGATGCAAGGAATAGAGGAGGCTTGGATTTGAGGACAAATCCTTTCCAAGAAGGGGAGGATGATACGATCATGGAGGTCATGCGTCAAGGATTTCCGCTACAGCTGGATTCAACCGAAAACCTTCATATCGAGATGATATCCAAAAGCTATGAAACCACCACCATTTTCTTCGTCTTGGAAACAGCTCGCGCGGGTATCATGCACATCCCAATCGGAGTCCGAATGAGGGAGTTAAGGGTGTTTTACAGAAGTCGTGCAGAAAAGGCCGGGAGCCTCAGGAAGAACGTCCCGGGGACAGAGAAAACGCCCGGACCGGGCATTATGGCATGTGACAAACGCCCGGCCGGGCGAAATATCCGATACTAATATTTTGTGGGCCAACTTTCTATTTTTGGACCCATAGTATAAATACCTCTTGAGGTCATTTCTTTTCCTTAGACTTTGATGAAATTAGATGCTTTAGAGCTTTGTTTCCTCTTGGAGAGGGTTTCTATCCAATTCCTAGATTTAGATTTCTTGAATCCATCAATTGCTAGTTCAAGCATGGGATTTCCATCAATTGCTAGTTCAAGCATGGATCAAGTAGAGGTAAGCTTTGAGGTTTGTGGTTCCCTTGAAGATCTATCCATGGATGCATGTTAGTTATGTTGTAAGTGCCTTAGCTTGCTTCATCAATGACTATGTATCCCAATTTCCACCCTATCCAATGTTATTTCCTTCTTTGTTCATCTTAGTTTCCTTATTTCTTGTTAGATTGCCTTTTAATGATTAATAGAAAATCTACTACACAAAAATATTAGATCAATCACCTACAATGTGGGTTTTCCTTGGGAAATGGATCTTTTTATACTTGGATCCACATCATTTCGTATCTAGAGCCTAGTACCCGCTAGGTGTTTGATCTATTGTTGCTTTGGGTTGGGTTATTTTTCCTTTTGTCCTTTGTTTTTGCTCTATTTTGTTGGGATGATCGGATTGATCAATTGTGCTTACATTAAGCTGAAATTTGGTGTGTATGATCTATGTTATGTGACCTACATACCTGAAAAAGTTCATCAAAACATTCCTTCTTTTTCCTAGTTAACCGTGGAGATTAACATCATTGCCCTATTTTGGCATAGTTGGAGAAAACCATACAAAATCTATCCAATTATCAAATCTGACTGTATATGGCCATTTCCCCCTTGATCTAGACTTGTTTGGGAATCTATCCACCAAATTTCATCCAAATTGGGCGTGAGAATCAATACAAAAAAAATCATAAAGATCAGCCAGATTTCAGCAAAAGTTTCACCCCTTGTTTGTTTTTTCTTTGACTTGCATCTTGCTAATATGTGTTTATGGCTTTGTCTTCTTGAATTTTGTTTGCCAAGGAGTATACCTTGATTGATACACCTCAAGCACTTAAATCATGGAATTGGAGTTGTGAGTGTGAGTGAATCCACCTTCTCATAATATTCTAAGCCGTTGTCGAGAGTTATTGGGGAGTGAATTGAGGGGGGTTTGGGACATCAAGGTTGACTTCATCTTCTTAAATTCTATTTTTCTTTTATTACTAACCTCTAGGACTAGTTCCTAGTGTTTGTTTGATTTTTGGGTACTTACTTTATGCCTCCTCGCACTCGGTCCAACAAAATGGCGGGGACAAGTGCAGAAGGGGAGGAAACAAGCATGACTCATCCTACACCCGATGGGGACCTTGTGAGCATGATGACTCAAATGATGGCGGATTTCAAACTTGAGATTAGAGAAAGAGACAATCGGATGGAGGCACGAATGAAGGAGTCCGAGGATCGTATGATTGCCGCTCAATGCACCCTAGTTGAAGAGTTCAACACCTTGAAGTGAGGCCGCACATCTAGGACTCCTACTCCTATGGGAAACCATCTACATAATGTTACCCTGGAGGAGATGATGGAAGAAGTGGTGTATGAGGGATGGCAAAGGGGTAATGATAGAAATAGAGTCAATCACATGGAGAATGATCGGTTTGGGTGAAGAAATGGTGCCCATGGCCTTTTTAAAGGTGACTATGAATCAAGGTACCATGGAGATGAGCTTGATAGAAGATATAGTGGGAAACGAGCTCCCAAGTCTCATGGAGAGTGGCATTCTAGGAGGGTGAGAGATCATGTTAGCCATAAGGGGTTTGAGAGGCCAATTGAAGAAGAAGTCTCATATAGAGCTCAATTGAGGTCTACCTACCCACATGGTGGTGTTGACACAAACCAAAGAGGTAACTCATCAAGTCATTTGGCTAAATCCTCTTCTTTCCATTTCTCACATAAGCCCCATGATGTATATGGAAATATCTCCTCTTCGATGAGCTTAAACCAAATTAGTAGAAAAAAAGAATGAGAGAGAGAGGGAGAAGGCTTGAGAGTGAAAGTGAGTCTAAAAAGCCAAGAGAGCGTGATAAAAGACAAGAGTGTGTGTTGCAAAAGTTAAGAGAGAAGTAAAGGGTGCTTGTTAGATTCAAAGGCCAACCTTGGGTGGGCACCAAATGATCCTTTGCCTCTTGCCCTTGATGAGGAAAATAAGCCCTTACCCACTAACACTTCTTCTATATCTTTTTGTGATGATGAATGTGTAGGAAATTTAATTGAAGACATGGAAGTAAAGCATCAAATTGCACATGGCTTGGAAACTATGCCCCCGGTGAAGAACCAAGAGGAACAAAGGCAAGTGGATGAACTCCTTTCCCAAGGTTCAAGTGCACTATCCTTGTCTCCTTATGATGCTCCCTTGCATATGATTACACTAGAGAAGTCCCTTTGTGATGATAGATTTGTTATTGATGACTTGTGTAGAAAGTGGTCTCATGAGCTTGAATCTTTGAATGCTAAATCTATATTTGCATCATATATTTATCCTTTCTTGATAAATCCAAGCATTGATCGACATGAAATTTCTCTTGTGAAATCTACCTTGAATGTTGGAGTGACTTCCTTTCATGCTAAGATGCCTAAGCTTTCATTTGTTGGTAATTTTGAGCTTCATGAGTATGTGGATGAGAATAGTAGGACCAAGATGAGTAAAATAGAAAATGACTTTAGAACTTGGTGTCTGCTATATTTTCATTGCAAGGTGGTTAAACCCTTCAATGGGATTGGAGTGTTCTATGGCCGTTTTGTGAAGGATTTTTCCACTCATATGTCTCTTGAGGATGATGTTGTGAATATTGGCATAAAATTGCATCATTCTCATGTTTGTGGTATTGTTTTAAAATTGCTAGAGCAATTGTGTGGGGCTAATTTGGAAACATTTCTCATGATACTTGATGTAATTTTTTACAAGTGTCATATGCATGGTGTTGTGTCTTGTCTCCATGTTGTGCATGAAGGTTTATGGACACATTGCTCCCTTTTGTTTGATAATCTCTTGAAATTGATGGGGCTATGGGATGAAATCCATATTGATGAATTTTGTTTGTTGAATGATAATCATTCTTGCAAACTTGATGTGTGTTGTGATGAACCTCCTCTATATTTTGACCAAGTGTTTGTCAATTTGTGGAAGAGAACTTCTTATTTGAGCAAGAGTGGTGTGTTAATGATTGAAAATGATTGTTCGTTGCATGAGCATGAGCATAAAATTTTTGTGCTTAGACCTCTCTTGACAACTTTCCATTTTGCACCATGTGAGGATCATTTCTTGTATATGCCTAGTCTTGATGAGAATGCCAAATCTTTTGTCAAGATGTTCAATAATTTGGGCATCATTTGTATGGAAATGATCGAGCCAAATAGAAACAAGGTGCTTGGGGCATGTGTGTTTTGGCATGTTGGTTGCTTTTATTGCATGTCCATCAAACCATTCAATGGAGTTGGGATGTTTTATGGTCTATTGGTGAAGAACTTTATATCTAATGGCTTTGTTTGGAACTACATTGTGAAGAAATGCCTATGTCTATTTGCACCAACATCTTGTACCTATATTGTGAGGTTGTTTGAGTTTTGGTATGAAGGGTATCTTGATGAGTTTGTCTTGATTCCTTATGAGTGGGATTTGGGCATGAAAGGATTCATTAATTTGTGTTCTCATATTTATTATGACTTGGCCTTGAGCTTGAGGGAACATGAATTTGGAAGTCCATGCAACGTCTTTGGTGTAGTATTGTCTCTTATAGCCGTTAGTGGTCTTAATCCTTTTCATCATACTTTGATATTTGATTTGCTCTTTTTCCATTTCATAGGTGTGCGGAATCCGGATTTGAGGGCAAATCCTTTCTAGGAAGGGGAGAATAATATGACCACGAGTGCTAGACGTCAAAGGTTTTCACTTCGGCGTAAGCCATGGGTTGATTGGGGCCCAAGGATGAAAGTGAAGACATGCCAAGGATACAATAAAGCTATAGGGCGGCTCGAGGATGCGAGGAATAGAGGCTCGGATTTGAGGACAAATCCTTTCCAAAAAGGGGAGGATGATACGATCATGGAGGCCGTGCGTCAAGGATTTCAGCTACAGCTGGATTCAACCGAAAACCGTCCTATAGAGATGATATCCGAAAGCTATAAAACTGACATCATTGTCTTCTTCTTGGAAACAGCTTCGCGTGGGTATCTTGCACATCCCAATCGGAGTCCGAATGGGGGAGTTATGGCGGTTTTACAGAAGTCGTGCAGAAAAGGCCGGGAGCCTCAGGAAGAACGCCCGGGGACAGAGAAAACGCCCGGACCGGACATTTTGGCATGTGACAAACGCCCGGCCGGGCGAAATATGCGATACTAAGATTTTGTGGGCCAACTTTCTATTTTTGGACCCATAGTATAAATACCTCTTGAGGTCATTTCTTTATTTCCTCTTGGAGAGGGTTTCTATCCAATTCCTAGATTTAGGTTGATTGAATCCATCAATTGCTAGTTCAAGCATCGGATTTCCATCAATTGCTAGTTTAAGCATGGATCAAGTAGAGGTATGCTTTGAGATTTGTGGTTCCCTTGAAGATCTAGCCATGGATGCATGTTAGTTATGTTGTAAGTGTCTTAGCTTGCTTCATCAATGACTATGTATCCCAATTTCCACCCTATCCAATGTTATTTCCTTCTTTGTTCATCTTAGTTTCCTTATTTCTTGTTGGATTGCCTTTTAATGATTAATAGAAAATCTACTTCACAAAAATATTAGATCAATCACCTACAATTTGGATTTTCCTTGGGAAATGGATCTTGTAATACTTGGATCCACCTCACCCGGCCCAGGTCCAGGCCCGAAAATAATATGCTTAATTATTTCATAATTCATATGTTTTCAAATGCTACATGTACCAAAATAATTTAATATCGTTACAACTCTCCTTTTAAATCACTTAACGTTGACCAATCCATAATGTCATAGCTATAATAAAGATGATAATTAACTACTTTATTCTTTTTCGAGAATATTTTATTTGTATAACTATAGTGCAATAGTTATTATAAAGATGATAGTTATCTAATAAAGAGGATAATTAACTAATACTTCCTAGAAATCGTGTTACGCGTGAATAGTGTTATACAAATTTTATAAAATGATCCTATTCCTAGAATTAATTGTGATTTCCATAATTATAGGGATTCATGGTTAACTAATTTATCTTTTTACAAAATATTCTAGGCAAAACACATTCTTAGGTCCTTATATTTTAGTCAAAATGTTAATTAGGTCCTCTTATAATTTTTTCGTTTTAATAGGTCCTTATACTTTTCACAATATTTTTATCAGGTCCTCGTACGATTTTTCGTTTTAGTAGGTCCTTATACTTTTATCATCACTTTCATTAGGTCCTTCTACAATCTTTTATTTTAGGGACTTTTTTACATTTATCTTGGATAATAATCTAAATTTAATTCAACTTAATGAACTTTTTAATATTCCATTATTTAACTTAGCATAGTCTATAAATATAATATCATTTTGCTATCCAATAATCTCAAAGTTATAGAGAATAATAAAAAGATTAAACGTGATGATTGAAGATTAAAATCGAAATTTTTTTTAAAATAACTATCTGAATTTTTAATTGTTTTATTTATATTTATATTGAAAGATACGTTTCCTGAATATATTTATATTCATAAGATAAGTTAAATAATAAAATTAAAAGGTTCATTAAATTTAATTTATTAAATATAAATTATTATCTAAGAGAAAAAATATCTTAAAATAAAAAATTGTATAAGGACCTAATAAAATTTATAATCAAAGTATAAGGACCTATTAAAACAAAAAAATTGTACGAGGATGTGATGAAATTTATGAGAAAGGTATAAGGATCTATTAAAACAAAAAAATTGTACGATGACCTGATGAACATTTTGATTAAAGTATAAGGACCTAAGAATGTGTTTTGCCAATATTCTATAACTAAAAATAATTGTATAGCACAAGAGTATAGTATATATATATATATGGACCATCTCTAATTATGGTCTTAGTTCAAATTAATATTTTGAAATGATTTTAGTCGTTTCCCTATATTCCATTTATATTTCCCTTCTCTCTTCCCAATATTAATTTCATAATTCCAATTAATCTTTCCATAATTTTAGCCGTTGCATATAATACTACTAAATACATATTGTATATAGATTAATTATTCCATAATTATAGTAACTATTGTTATGAATTAGTAGTTAAAAAAATTTATGCGTGTATATAGTTGATAGTGTATTTTATTAATTCCTGATTTTGTGGGATTTTGGACCATGTCTAGTCTTAGTTCCAAGTAAGTTTGGATTGATTTTAGCCGTTCCATATATTCCATATATATTTCCCTTCTCTCCTCCCAATATTAATTTCATGATTCCATTTAATCTTTCCATAATTTTAGCCCTTCCCTATAAACTATTAAATGCATATTGTTTCCCAATAATATTGCGCCTGCTTTTCTATTTTCCTTCAAAGAATTCAACGGCCTTTTTTGCACTTCGCATATTCTCCTATAAATATAGGTTAATAACTATCTACATGTTTATCTCCTCATTCCTACTTTCTCTTGCTTTCAAGTTTTTATAAATTCATATTTTTGAATATGAAATTATTAAGAAATCATTTGTTTTTCCATTTAAATACAATGTAATCTCTTTTATTAAAAAATTATGTACTTCTAGCCCGGCCCGGCCCAGCCCGGCCCAGCCCACTTGCTAAATGAGCTCGGGCTGGGCTGGGCCCATCTATGTAAACCAAAACCCAGGCCCGGCCCAGCCCGTTCCAGACGTGGGCCTGGGTTGGGCTGGGCCTGAATGTCACCGGGCCTCACCGGGCCTGGGCTGGGCTGGGCCGGTCCGGCCCACTTGACATCTCTATCCGTGAGGGCCTATTAATCCAATTACAAATTTCCTTCATTTTAGACTTTTGTTAATAGAAAGCCAATCAGAGCATCCACAATGGGGCGAACGATGTCGTCCGCGCCCGATAGATCGTCCGCGGACGAAGCGCAGCACGGACAATGCTCATCGGTCGTCGCATCGTCCGCCACTGTGGCATCGCGGCCGATGCTCACGCGTTTTCTTTTTTTTTTTTTTCCAAAAATTTTTTCTTATTTAAACACCACAATTCTCTACCATTTCACACACTTGGCCGATGACATATACCCAAGGTGGCCTGCTTTTTTGAAGATGATCAGCTGCCCAATTGGGCTGTGCGGAAGCAAGAGGCTGTGCGGAAGGATGTGGAACGGGCTTTTGGTGTGCTCCAATCGCGATGGGCAATAGTAAAAGGTCCGACGCGTTTCTGGTTCAAGGAAGTCATCGCCGACGTCTTGTATTCATGCATCATCATGCATAACATGATAGTCGAACAAGAACTTGGACATGTCACCGATTGGGTGGATGATGAAGTCGGATCTAACTCGAGCACGGCGACCCCGCCTGTCGCTCGGGGATTACCGATCGGCTTCGGTGAGATTCTATTGCGACAGACCTCAATGCGCAGCCAACAAGACCATACTCAGCTCATGACGGATATGATTGAAGAAGTTTGGAACCGCAACAGCCGTTGAGAATTTGTAGTTTTTTTTATTTCGTATTGTAATGTTTTAATTTTAATGAAATAAAGTTTTTTTTTCAAATTTTAAAGTATTTAAATATTCAAATAATAGATAAAATGTTTAGGGCGTCGCCCGCTCACTGCAGGTGGAATGGGCGGAGGATAAATTGCTGAAGTGGCAGTGCATATGACGAGGCTTAGTCCGCCCCATTGTGGATGCTCTCACCGTGCATTATTTTCCAAGTCATCAATATCATTAAATTTGTTTTTATCTTATTTTATGGATTTCCTGCCATTCGTTTCTTATCTTTTCCCTTGTAAATTAGCTTTTCTACTTCTTTATTAACTTTTTTCTCTCTTATCCTAAATTACACCATTTCATTGATACTTTCTGATAAAGTAAAATAGCATTCTTTTTTATTACTCTCTTCTTTTGATGATAGAAAACTAAAGTAGTGTAAAAGAATTAAAAAATGAGACTTTTGTACTACATATTACTACTCTTTAATAAAGTGAATCAAGCATAATGATATAAGCAAAGTAGAAAAAAAAATGTAAATTATATAAGCCTTTCCAAACATAAGAACAAAGGCTAAAAAACTAACCTCAAACAAGCATATATGAAAATTATAATCAAAACCTAGGGAAACAGATGCATTGTGATGTATATGTACAAGAAAGGATACCCCAATACGAAAAGTAAATAAAGGAAAAAAGGGAAGATAAAAAAGAAAATAAATGATATTGATGATATAGAAATAAATAAAAGATCATTGTCGGTTTGTTAACAAACATCTAAAATTATGGAAATTAGCCTAGGATTAGTCGCTTACGTTAACCTTTGTTATGTACCAGATCAGATCTTTTCTCTTTGATGTAGATAAATACGTAGATGATATTCTATGACTTTATTGATATCTCTTTAGAAATAAAAAGAATATTATTATATATCCTTACAGATTTTTTGTAACTGTAATTTTTTTTTGTTATTATCCTTTTCTACCGATCGACTATATATACATATATGCACAACACTAATAAAACTAGATTTGAGGAGTGAACTAAGAATGGCGAAAAAGCAACGGAGTCGACTCGAAGATGACTACACGGTAAAAATCTGCCTAATTATCATTATTGATTGTTGTTTATGTAAGTCGTATCTAACATTTTAATGATTTTGATTATGAAATTAATGATTTCGATGATGAAATTATGATCTATGTTTGATATAACTTAACCATAGCAAAAATACTACAATCTTGATCTACACGCTTTCTTATGAACTTATGTTTTTCCTTTATTTTCAAACAATCTTTTAAATGATAAAAAATGAAAAACTATTATACGTGTAAGTTAATACCGATAGTATATACTCCATCATCCATCATGATGTCGTCTTTTATACGGAATATTAGAATCCTTGTAATTAAACCAACCAATAGATATATAAGTCACAAGTGTTTCCAATAGATATATAAGTCACAAGTGTTTAGTTTTCACTTTCAGGATGATCGAGTTAGCATGCTTCCTGATGATATATTAGGGTTAATATTATCTTCGTTGAGCTTGAAAGAGTCTATAAAGACTAGTGTACTCTCTTCTCGATGGAAGAGCTTGTGGATCTTCACACGCAAACTAGATATAGATCTGGATTCGACAACAAAACTAGATCTGGATTCGACAACAAAACTAGACAATTGGAGAAACTCCAAGAACATTAACAAATTAAAATTCAACAAATTAAGATTCGAGTATATTAGATGGATTGATCGTCTATTCACCATACTCCCGAAATCCTCCACTAGTACTCTTCTCAGATTCAGATTGGTACTCGATTTATCTTCCTTATTCAGTGGATGGATCGATGATTGGCTTAACTCTGCCGTGAGTAGAAAAGTTGAGAGTCTTGAGTTGATCTTGAACACCTACTCCTACTCACGAGACGCCGAGCCGTGTTACTATTTCCCATACCAAAAAGGGAATTTTCCCGACAATCTAAAGTTGCTAAAGAAGCTGAATTTGCATTATGTGAATGTGAGTGGTACTGCTGTGGCGTTTTTGTTGGGAAACTGTCGTCTCCTTGAGCAACTGTCCTTGTCCCGGTGTGGAAATGGGCTTTCGTCCCTGGAGGTTGTTGGGACCTCGCCGGTGTTCAAATGCCTAGAAATCAGCCAGTGCACTAGTCTCAAATCCATTGTGGTTCGTGAATCAAATGTTGTCTGCATCAAGTACGCTGGTCGGAGTATACCACATTCTCATTTCAAGCTTGAAGGTGTTCATCAACTTACTCAGCTCTGGATTAAGGGGCAGCCGGAGATGATGCGGTATGATATTATGAACATCAGAGGCATTATAGACATGTTTGATTCAGTGCTTCCACAACTACACACCCTCAAGATATACACTATGTCCAAAATTACTGGCAAGGTAATGTAAACTTGTTTTTTATTTTCAATAAATTATCAATCACATTTTAATTTTAATTGAGATGATATACATATATTGATATTGTACAGGACACTTTGGTAAAGATAATGCCTAAACTTAAGGAATTGGTGGTGGTTCTTAGTGGTGAGTACACGGACAATTGTTCGCTCGTGCCAATAATAAGCTGGTTCGGTGTGTCACCTTGCTTGGAGAGATTTATCCTAGAGGTAACTATCTATTCATATTGCCGAAAAAACTACGAAGGTTGGTCAAATTCTGTCAATTTAGAAATGACCTATTTTCATCATAACTTCAACATTTTTCTTAATTAATGGTCCATGGCGAGAAATTTGGAAGTTTGATGTGTAAGCCTTCGTGAAATGATTATAATATTACAACTTCTACATCAAAGTACAGACTTCCGTCCAAATTTTTGCTACGATGGAATTAAGAAAAATATAATTGGTCTTTTTTTTAAAGTAAGGATTGGACTAGAATTTGACATTATTTTTTCATAAATTTTCTCTTTTCAATATCTTTTGACTTACTCATTGTGGTTCATTAATAATTTTATAGGCGTCACACCAGGTGCCAAGGGCTTTGGAAACTAATTACATGCTTAATGGTAGTGATTTTGATGTTTCAAAGATTAATAGGAAAAACGAAGTTCAATTGTCTTATTCTCACATTAAGGAAGTAGAATTTGTTGGCTATCGTGGCGTGCGTAATCATCTTCAAATGATTACACAGTTGGTGCAACATGCTATTGCACTAGAGAAGATAATTGTGGATCCACGATCTTTTGAGCTTCGCCCCATTATGCCGTGGGATCGCATTTCTCGAATTCAAATAGAGGATGAAATAATTGCAAGGAAACATGCAGAGGACCAACTTAAACATGTTACTACAAGAATTAATGTCAACATTCTTTAGATTAGGTTTAGATTAGGTTTGTGCATTTCATATCTCAAAACATGAAATTGTTATCCAGATTTTGGCCTTTATTATTGTTAAATTTTAAACGTTTTATTTTTCACTATTCATATGTAATTCGAGCTAACCATCTGTGGACTAGATGTCGTGAACTTTTTTACATAATGATAGTACCATTTAGATCGTGAGCTGGCATTAATGTCTAAACAAATTGGATCAAACAAAAATCTCACGCATTTTGTTTCATTAGAAAATATTACTACTTCTCAATAATTAAATTATTAATTGTTTGATTATTTTTTTGAGTAAAGATAAATTTACAAACAATTATATATACAAAATGCCCTTCAAATTTAAATAGGATAAAATTAATTTGTTATGGTATGGTAGAATCATTAATTATATATTTCTATGACTAATTTGACCCTTATATTTTTGTATTTTTTTTCCAATTTCATTTATATTGTTTAATAAATATGTAATTAAAATTATTCTCACTCTTATTAAAAGATTCAAAATATTTTAGATGGAACAATTATTCTTAGACTTTTTATTGAATACATTTTTTATTCATTTTTATTTAAATTATCACAATATGATGATAAATAAATTTTTCCATTCTTACATAGTAAAAATTGGGAAAATACACTTTTATTTGAAAATTCTCTCGTATTACGTTATATATTTTTTAACCCATCGGTATTTTATTGTTAATTTCTAATTTTTAGTTTCGCAAGTATTATTGTACTTATTGATTGATAGCTCAAATGGGAACAACTATTCATTTACAAATTTTTTTTTTTAAATTTCTCTAATATTAATATTTCTGTAACGACCCGCCATTTTAGGGTATAATAATAATGGCGATCACTATCTAGGAAGACTTAAATGCAACAAAGATCATAGGCTAGGGTCTCATTTAAAGGTAATTTACCAGAACATTTAATGAACAATTAAGTAGGAGAAGAATAATGCCTTAGCAATGAAATCCAACAAAAAAAAAGACTATCACAATAAATGCTCCGAAATAGCAAGGTTCCCCAAAATAATCTCATTTGTTTCATATCCAAAATATTCCCACGAAATAAAATAATTCAACCCAACCAAAAGATCACAAGTTTCATATTTTTAGCAGAAGCGACCAAGGGAGAAGTGAAGCTATGTATGGAGACACAACGACACTTAAAGTTTCAACAGATCATGCTATTATTTCCTACTCAACACCGCTGCCCGCTCGTCACCGCTCAACCTGCACATAGGGAAACACATGCAGGGTTGAGTACTATAATCATACTCAGTGGACTCATTGCCGAAAACAGTTTTATCACCAAAAATAGTTATCATTCTCATCAATATCAGTTTAGGACAATTTCCTTATTTTAAAAGAAAGTCCACCTTGTCGGCTTAGCTCGAAAGTGTTCTCTTCTCCTCGTTTATCACGCTGAGAGCGCGAAGTATCACCTTTAAATTAGGCGTATCACAAATTAGTTTCGAACATTAATTCAAAATCATGCATATTCCCACGTTTCCCTTTTTCCCATCGATAAATCTTTAATATCAACATCCAAAAATCAAAGTAGGATTAGTATATCGTTTTTATTCGAATAACAACTCCAGATTCACCATCAAATCGTGTCACGCATGAGTGTTCTGCACACACAACACACGCACACGAACACAACACATGTGCACGCCTTCCGAGGCGTGCACACACACACACGGTCACACACTTACACGGCCACACACACACACACATCCATGCATCCCAAATTCATCAATTTAATTTCCCCTTCACTCGATCTAAATGCATGTGGACTCAAGAACATCGATTGATCGGTAGAAGAAGAAAGATTAATATAGAAAATACCTTTTCCAAAGGAACGAACGGTAGAAACAAGTTATAGCCTTGATTCTTCAACAAATTCTTGAATTTCAACTTGGATTCTTCTCAATTGATGAATAAATCTTGAAGAAAAGTAGAAGAGTTTTTGGAGAGAGTGGGAGAGAGTGATTTCGAAATTTTGGGGGAGTGGGGCGTTGATTTGTGATGCTAGGGTTTAGGATTTCCCATGTATTTATAGAGTGCAATATATAATCCAATAATTAAATAAAAGAAGATTTGGAAGAGATTTGTTGGTTGAAGTTGGCGTGAAGTAGGGGAGAAATCAGGGGGATTCGAAATTCTAGGCTATTTAATTAGCCTATGATTTAATTCCAATATTTCACAGAGTAGAATAAAATATCACGGAGCATAATAAAATAATAAATCCTCCCCAAGTTAAAGGTAATAGGCGATTTTTATGCCTCTCCCACAAGGAATTTAAATTCAAATCCTAATTTAATTAGGATATGACAAGATCTTCTTAGATATGAAAAGATATTCTAGCATATTTATATTTATTCATGGAAGAGAATAAATAAGAGATCAAATAATATAGTAAATAATTCCTTCTTCCCTAATATATGAGATTTTCGAAAATATCAAGGAATGGGGGTGGGTTTTGAAAATTCCAAGGTGGAATTAAAGAATAATCGGACTTTGGATTTAATTTGGATAATTATCCCAAACAAATAATTAAATCCAAGAAATTATGATTCCTTCTCCAAATAATAATAGGAGGGATCGAAAATTACACGTACTTAAAAAAATGCTCCTATTAAATTCTCACTCATCCTTTAGGAAAAATAATTCACCACAATTATATTACTCCACATCAATTATTCACACCAAATCAATCATTTCTTTACTTTCACTTCATTTTCTCAACGCATTAACCTTTCAACGGTCACGTCATATTTTCCACATCTTTGACTATTCAATAGCCACGTCATATTTTCAACAAGTAAACTATTCAACTCAATCTCAACTCCCATACACAATTAGGTCACAAAGACATCATGTAATTAATCACTCATCAATTAATCCACATATCATAGCATTTAAGGCATTTAATGCAAAAATTTTATAACCCGAAAATTAGGGTTTGAAAAAGTGGGGCGTTACATTCCACCACCCTTAAAAGAAATTTCGTCCCGAAATTTGGTACTTCTTGGAAAAAGTTCCGGGTACAGTTCCATCATCTTGTCTTCAAGCTTCTACGTGGCTTCTTCATATTCGTGGTTCCTCCATAGTACTTTCACGCTAGCAATGGATTTATTTCTCAAATTCTGAACATTTCGGTCCAAGATCATTTGGGGTCTCTCTTCGTAGCTCAAGTCGGAATTCAACGCGACTTCTTCGTAGTGAATCACGTGCTTCGGATCGAACACATATTTTCGCAACTGCGATACATGAAAGACGCTGTGCACGTTTCCAAGACTTGGCGGTAGCGCCAGTCGATAGGCTACGGGTCCTATTTCTTCTAGAATTTCGTAAGGCCCGATAAAACGTGGTTTCAATTTTCATTCACGACACGACTTACAACTATGTATAGCAGCATGCTCAAGTTCATTCTCATAGATGCCATTCATCACATAATCAAGCCGTCGCAATTATATAGCATCTCATTTATTCAACTCAAAGAAGTCTCAACACATTTTCATTTGCGTAACCGCATTCATCATTTTTGGCATAGTTGAAGATAGCAATTTCTCATTCTTAGATAAAATGTTTAGGGCGTCGCCCGCTCACTGCAGGTGGAATGAGCGGAGGATAAATTGCTGACGTGGCAGTGCATATGGCGGGGCTTAGTCTGCCCTATTGTGGATGCTCTCACCGTGCATTATTTTCCAAGTCATCAATATCATTAAATTTGTTTTTATCTTATTTTATGGATTTCCTGCCATTCGTTTCTTATCTTTTCCCTTGTAAATTAGCTTTTCTACTTCTTTATTAACTTTTTTCTCTCTTATCCTAAATTACACCATTTCATTGATACTTTCTGATAAAGTAAAATAGCATTCTTTTTTATTACTCTCTTCTTTTGATGATAGAAAACTAAAGTAGTGTAAAAGAATTAAAAAATGAGACTTTTGTACTACATATTACTACTCTTTAATAAAGTGAATCAAGCATAATGATATAAGCAAAGTAGAAAAAAAAATGTAAATTATATAAGCCTTTCCAAACATAAGAACAAAGGCTAAAAAACTAACCTCAAACAAGCATATATGAAAATTATAATCAAAACCTAGGGAAACAGATGCATTGTGATGTATATGTACAAGAAAGGATACCCCAATACGAAAAGTAAATAAAGGAAAAAAGGGAAGATAAAAAAGAAAATAAATGATATTGATGATATAGAAATAAATAAAAGATCATTGTCGGTTCGTTAACAAACATCTAAAATTATGGAAATTAGCCTAGGATTAGTCGCTTACGTTAACCTTTGTTATGTACCAGATCAGATCTTTTCTCTTTGATGTAGATAAATACGTAGATGATATTCTATGACTTTATTGATATCTCTTTAGAAATAAAAAGAATATTATTATATATCCTTACAGATTTTTTGTAACTGTAATTTTTTTTTGTTATTATCCTTTTCTACCGATCGACTATATATATATATATGCACAACACTAATAAAACTAGATTTGAGGAGTGAACTAAGAATGGCGAAAAAGCAACGGAGTCGACTCGAAGATGACTACACGGTAAAAATCTGCCTAATTATCATTATTGATTGTTGTTTATGTAAGTCGTATCTAACATTTTAATGATTTTGATTATGAAATTAATGATTTCGATGATGAAATTATGATCTATGTTTGATATAACTTAACCATAGCAAAAATACTACAATCTTGATCTACACGCTTTCTTATGAACTTATGTTTTTCCTTTATTTTCAAACAATCTTTTAAATGATAAAAAATGAAAAACTATTATACGTGTAAGTTAATACCGATAGTATATACTCCATCATCCATCATGATGTCGTCTTTTATACGGAATATTAGAATCCTTGTAATTAAACCAACCAATAGATATATAAGTCACAAGTGTTTCCAATAGATATATAAGTCACAAGTGTTTAGTTTTCACTTTCAGGATGATCGAGTTAGCATGCTTCCTGATGATATATTAGGGTTAATATTATCTTCGTTGAGCTTGAAAGAGTCTATAAAGACTAGTGTACTCTCTTCTCGATGGAAGAGCTTGTGGATCTTCACACGCAAACTAGATATAGATCTGGATTCGACAACAAAACTAGATCTGGATTCGACAACAAAACTAGACAATTGGAGAAACTCCAAGAACATTAACAAATTAAAATTCAACAAATTAAGATTCGAGTATATTAGATGGATTGATCGTCTATTCACCATACTCCCGAAATCCTCCACTAGTACTCTTCTCAGATTCAGATTGGTACTCGATTTATCTTCCTTATTCAGTGGATGGATCGATGATTGGCTTAACTCTGCCGTGAGTAGAAAAGTTGAGAGTCTTGAGTTGATCTTGAACACCTACTCCTACTCACGAGACGCCGAGCCGTGTTACTATTTCCCATACCAAAAAGGGAATTTTCCCGACAATCTAAAGTTGCTAAAGAAGCTGAATTTGCATTATGTGAATGTGAGTGGTACTGCTGTGGCGTTTTTGTTGGGAAACTGTCGTCTCCTTGAGCAACTGTCCTTGTCCCGGTGTGGAAATGGGCTTTCGTCCCTGGAGGTTGTTGGGACCTCGCCGGTGTTCAAATGCCTAGAAATCAGCCAGTGCACTAGTCTCAAATCCATTGTGGTTCGTGAATCAAATGTTGTCTGCATCAAGTACGCTGGTCGGAGTATACCACATTCTCATTTCAAGCTTGAAGGTGTTCATCAACTTACTCAGCTCTGGATTAAGGGGCAGCCGGAGATGATGCGGTATGATATTATGAACATCAGAGGCATTATAGACATGTTTGATTCAGTGCTTCCACAACTACACACCCTCAAGATATACACTATGTCCAAAATTACTGGCAAGGTAATGTAAACTTGTTTTTTATTTTCAATAAATTATCAATCACATTTTAATTTTAATTGAGATGATATACATATATTGATATTGTACAGGACACTTTGGTAAAGATAATGCCTAAACTTAAGGAATTGGTGGTGGTTCTTAGTGGTGAGTACACGGACAATTGTTCGCTCGTGCCAATAATAAGCTGGTTCGGTGTGTCACCTTGCTTGGAGAGATTTATCCTAGAGGTAACTATCTATTCATATTGCCGAAAAAACTACGAAGGTTGGTCAAATTCTGTCAATTTAGAAATGACCTATTTTCATCATAACTTCAACATTTTTCTTAATTAATGGTCCATGGCGAGAAATTTGGAAGTTTGATGTGTAAGCCTTCGTGAAATGATTATAATATTACAACTTCTACATCAAAGTACAGACTTCCGTCCAAATTTTTGCTACGATGGAATTAAGAAAAATATAATTGGTCTTTTTTTTAAAGTAAGGATTGGACTAGAATTTGACATTATTTTTTCATAAATTTTCTCTTTTCAATATCTTTTGACTTACTCATTGTGGTTCATTAATAATTTTATAGGCGTCACACCAGGTGCCAAGGGCTTTGGAAACTAATTACATGCTTAATGGTAGTGATTTTGATGTTTCAAAGATTAATAGGAAAAACGAAGTTCAATTGTCTTATTCTCACATTAAGGAAGTAGAATTTGTTGGCTATCGTGGCGTGCGTAATCATCTTCAAATGATTACACAGTTGGTGCAACATGCTATTGCACTAGAGAAGATAATTGTGGATCCACGATCTTTTGAGCTTCGCCCCATTATGCCGTGGGATCGCATTTCTCGAATTCAAATAGAGGATGAAATAATTGCAAGGAAACATGCAGAGGACCAACTTAAACATGTTACTACAAGAATTAATGTCAACATTCTTTAGATTAGGTTTAGATTAGGTTTGTGCATTTCATATCTCAAAACATGAAATTGTTATCCAGATTTTGGCCTTTATTATTGTTAAATTTTAAACGTTTTATTTTTCACTATTCATATGTAATTCGAGCTAACCATCTGTGGACTAGATGTCGTGAACTTTTTTACATAATGATAGTACCATTTAGATCGTGAGCTGGCATTAATGTCTAAACAAATTGGATCAAACAAAAATCTCACGCATTTTGTTTCATTAGAAAATATTACTACTTCTCAATAATTAAATTATTAATTGTTTGATTATTTTTTTGAGTAAAGATAAATTTACAAACAATTATATATACAAAATGCCCTTCAAATTTAAATAGGATAAAATTAATTTGTTATGGTATGGTAGAATCATTAATTATATATTTCTATGACTAATTTGACCCTTATATTTTTGTATTTTTTTTCCAATTTCATTTATATTGTTTAATAAATATGTAATTAAAATTATTCTCACTCTTATTAAAAGATTCAAAATATTTTAGATGGAACAATTATTCTTAGACTTTTTATTGAATACATTTTTTATTCATTTTTATTTAAATTATCACAATATGATGATAAATAAATTTTTCCATTCTTACATAGTAAAAATTGGGAAAATACACTTTTATTTGAAAATTCTCTCGTATTACGTTATATATTTTTTAACCCATCGGTATTTTATTGTTAATTTCTAATTTTTAGTTTCGCAAGTATTATTGTACTTATTGATTGATAGCTCAAATGGGAACAACTATTCATTTACAAATTTTTTTTTTTAAATTTCTCTAATATTAATATTTCTGTAACGACCCGCCATTTTAGGGTATAATAATAATGGCGATCACTATCTAGGAAGACTTAAATGCAACAAAGATCATAGGCTAGGGTCTCATTTAAAGGTAATTTACCAGAACATTTAATGAACAATTAAGTAGGAGAAGAATAATGCCTTAGCAATGAAATCCAACAAAAAAAAAGACTATCACAATAAATGCTCCGAAATAGCAAGGTTCCCCAAAATAATCTCATTTGTTTCATATCCAAAATATTCCCACGAAATAAAATAATTCAACCCAACCAAAAGATCACAAGTTTCATATTTTTAGCAGAAGCGACCAAGGGAGAAGTGAAGCTATGTATGGAGACACAACGACACTTAAAGTTTCAACAGATCATGCTATTATTTCCTACTCAACACCGCTGCCCGCTCGTCACCGCTCAACCTGCACATAGGGAAACACATGCAGGGTTGAGTACTATAATCATACTCAGTGGACTCATTGCCGAAAACAGTTTTATCACCAAAAATAGTTATCATTCTCATCAATATCAGTTTAGGACAATTTCCTTATTTTAAAAGAAAGTCCACCTTGTCGGCTTACTCGAAAGTGTTCTCTTCTCCTCGTTTATCACGCTGAGAGCGCGAAGTATCACCTTTAAATTAGGCGTATCACAAATTAGTTTCGAACATTAATTCAAAATCATGCATATTCCCACGTTTCCCTTTTTCCCATCGATAAATCTTTAATATCAACATCCAAAAATCAAAGTAGGATTAGTATATCGTTTTTATTCGAATAACAACTCCAGATTCACCATCAAATCGTGTCACGCATGAGTGTTCTGCACACACAACACACGCACACGAACACAACACATGTGCACGCCTTCCGAGGCGTGCACACACACACACGGTCACACACTTACACGGCCACACACACACACACATCCATGCATCCCAAATTCATCAATTTAATTTCCCCTTCACTCGATCTAAATGCATGTGGACTCAAGAACATCGATTGATCGGTAGAAGAAGAAAGATTAATATAGAAAATACCTTTTCCAAAGGAACGAACGGTAGAAACAAGTTATAGCCTTGATTCTTCAACAAATTCTTGAATTTCAACTTGGATTCTTCTCAATTGATGAATAAATCTTGAAGAAAAGTAGAAGAGTTTTTGGAGAGAGTGGGAGAGAGTGATTTCGAAATTTTGGGGGAGTGGGGCGTTGATTTGTGATGCTAGGGTTTAGGATTTCCCATGTATTTATAGAGTGCAATATATAATCCAATAATTAAATAAAAGAAGATTTGGAAGAGATTTGTTGGTTGAAGTTGGCGTGAAGTAGGGGAGAAATCAGGGGGATTCGAAATTCTAGGCTATTTAATTAGCCTATGATTTAATTCCAATATTTCACAGAGTAGAATAAAATATCACGGAGCATAATAAAATAATAAATCCTCCCCAAGTTAAAGGTAATAGGCGATTTTTATGCCTCTCCCACAAGGAATTTAAATTCAAATCCTAATTTAATTAGGATATGACAAGATCTTCTTAGATATGAAAAGATATTCTAGCATATTTATATTTATTCATGGAAGAGAATAAATAAGAGATCAAATAATATAGTAAATAATTCCTTCTTCCCTAATATATGAGATTTTCGAAAATATCAAGGAATGGGGGTGGGTTTTGAAAATTCCAAGGTGGAATTAAAGAATAATCGGACTTTGGATTTAATTTGGATAATTATCCCAAACAAATAATTAAATCCAAGAAATTATGATTCCTTCTCCAAATAATAATAGGAGGGATCGAAAATTACACGTACTTAAAAAAATGCTCTTATTAAATTCTCACTCATCCTTTAGGAAAAATAATTCACCACAATTATATTACTCCACATCAATTATTCACACCAAATCAATCATTTCTTTACTTTCACTTCATTTTCTCAACGCATTAACCTTTCAACGGTCACGTCATATTTTCCACATCTTTGACTATTCAATAGCCACGTCATATTTTCAACAAGTAAACTATTCAACTCAATCTCAACTCCTATACACAATTAGGTCACAAAGACATCATGTAATTAATCACTCATCAATTAATCCACATATCATAGCATTTAAGGCATTTAATGCAAAAATTTTATAACCCGAAAATTAGGGTTTGAAAAAGTGGGGCGTTACATTCCACCACCCTTAAAAGAAATTTCGTCCCGAAATTTGGTACTTCTTGGAAAAAGTTCCGGGTACAGTTCCATCATCTTGTCTTCAAGCTCCTACGTGGCTTCTTCATATTCGTGGTTCCTCCATAGTACTTTCACGCTAGCAATGGATTTATTTCTCAAATTCTGAACATTTCGGTCCAAGATCATTTGGGGTCTCTCTTCGTAGCTCAAGTCGGAATTCAACGCGACTTCTTCGTAGTGAATCACGTGCTTCGGATCGAACACATATTTTCGCAACTGCGATACATGAAAGACGCTGTGCACGTTTCCAAGACTTGGCGGTAGCGCCAGTCGATAGGCTACGGGTCCTATTTCTTCTAGAATTTCATAAGGCCCGATAAAACGTGGTTTCAATTTTCCTTTAACGCCAAAACGCGTTATCCCTTTCGACGGGGACACTTTGAGAAAAACCTTATCACCGGCTTGAAATTGTAAGTCGGTTCGTCAGACGTCAGCGTATGACTTTTGTCTGTCCTGGGCTTCCTTTATTCTCACACAAATTTGTCGAACGACTTCAACCATCTCTTCGACTGCATCGGGTCCTAGCACCCGTAGCTCTCCAACTCCATCCCAATAAAGCGGCGATCTACATTTTCTTCTGTATAAGGCTTCATATGGTGCCATGTTGATTGTTTCTTGGAAGCTGTTATTGTAAGCAAATTCAATTAGCGGTAGTACTATTTCCCAACTTCCACCGCGGTCGAGTATCACGGTTCTCAACATATCCTCAAGGGTTTGGATCGTCCTCTCGGATTGCCCATCGGATTGCGGGTGAAACGCCGTGCTAAAATTCAATCGCGTTCCAAGCTCGCGCTGTAGACTAATCCAAAATTTCGATGTGAACTTAGGGTCAAGATCGGACGTAATTGTCACTGGGACTCCGTGCAATCGCACGATCTCCTTTATGTAGATCCAAGCCAGCTTGCTCGATCCATGGGTTACTGGCATCGGTATGAAATGCGCACACTTGGTAAGTCGATCAATAATCACCCAGATTGCGGTGTTCCCATTTAGGGTCTTCGGCAAGGCCGTCACAAAATCCATGGCGATGTGCTCCCATTTCCACTCGGGTATCTCCAATGGTTGTAACTTTCCATGTGGTCGTTGATGTAATGCCTTCACCTGTTGGCAGGCTAAGCAACGTTCCACAAATTCCGCAATATCTCTCTTCATGCCATTCCACCAAAAGGACTTTTTCAAGTCTTGGTACATCTTCGTGCTTCCAGGGTGGGCAGTGTATGGAGTTTCATGAGCTTCGCTCATGATCTCGTTCTTAAGTTCCTCGTTGTTTGGCACGCACAACCTTCCTTCAAAGATGAGGGTGTTGTCGGAATCCTCACTAAATTTTCCGGATTCACCGGTTCTCACTTCAATTCGAATTTCCTCTAGTTCCGCATCCATCTGTTGCGCTGCAACGATTCTCGTTTTCAGATCTGGTTTAACCACCAAAGTGGCAATTCGCTCTTCCACTGTTTCAGGTGCCCTTATCACTTCTAATCGCATTTTGCTAAATTCTCGTATCAAGCTCTCCTATTCCGTCAGAAAAGTAGCTATTTGCGAATGATCTCTACGGCTCAAAGCATTTTGCTTTGTCGGGGTGGTAGTTGATGCCACAATCGTAGTCCTTCACTAGTTCGAGCCATCTTCGTTGTCGCATATTCAAGTCTCTCTACTCGAAGAAATACTTTAAGCTCTTGTGGCCCATAAAGATTTCACATCTAACTCCGTAGAGATGATGCCTCCAAATCATCAGGGCATGTACCACTGCTGCTAACTCCTAATCGTGTTTTGGGTAGTTCAACTCATGTGGTCTTAATTGTCGTGACGCGTAGGCGATCACTTTGTTATTTTGCATCAATACGCATCCTAATCCAACCTTCGAAGCGTCGGTGTAGACTACGTAATTCACTCCTGATTCGGGCACGGCTAACACTGGTGCGGTGGTCAATTTCTCCTTCAAGAGTTGAAAACTCGCTTCACACTTCGTGGTCCAATTCACTTTGACTCCTTTCTTGAGTTGTTGGGTCATTGGTCTCGCTATCTTGGAGAATCCTTCAATGAATCTTCGGTAGTATCCTGCCAATCCTAGGAAACTCCGAATTTCGTTTGGTGTTGAAGGCGACTTCCATTGCTGTACCGCCTCAACTTTGGCGGGGTCCACTCGGATTCCTTCTGCTGGTCACACTTGCTGAATTTGGCGTACAACTTCTCGGTCCTCAACGTCTCCAACGTGATTCGTAGGTGCTCCCCATGCTCCTTCTCGTTCTTTGAGTAGACTAGTACGTCATCTATGAAGACTAAAACGAATTTATCCAAGTACGGATGGAATATTCGATTCATCAAGTCCATGAACACCGTTGGGGCATTCGTTAGGCCGAACAGCATCACAACGAACTCGTAGTGTCCATATCTCGTACGAAATGCGGTCTTCGGTATGTCTTCCCTTCGAACTCTTAGCTGGTGATATCCGGACCTCAAGTCCATCTTTGAAAACACGCCTGCTCCTCGAAGTTGATCGAACAAGTCATCTATCCTCGGCAGTGGATACTTGTTCTTTAGGGTCAATTTGTTCAACTCCCTATAGTCGATACACATTCTCATCGACCCGTCCTTCTTCACGAAAAATACTGGTGCGCCCCACGGCGAGACGCTAGGCCTAATGAAACCTAGGTCCATGAGTTCCTGGAGTTGTATATTTAGTTCCACCAACTCTTTTGGCGCCATTCGATATGGTGCCTTGGATATGGGTGCGGCTCCCGGTTCAAGGTCAATCGTGAACTCCAATTGTCGATCTGGCGGCGGTCCAGGTAACACTTTGGGAAAAACGTCGGGAAATTCTTGCACGACAGCAACATCGTCCATCTTCTTCTTGTCCTTCTCCTCTCCATGGAGGTAGACAAGATAGGCAGTTCTCCCTTTTTTCATCATTGCGGTCGCCTGAAGCGCGGATATGATGGCGGTTCGCCGGTTCATCGAGATTCCGTGGTATATGGTGTGTTCGCTTCCCGGAGCTTGTAGAGATATCTGTCTCTCCTTACAACGAATCGTCGCAAAGTTCTTTGTCAGCCAGTCCATTCCCAAGATTATATCGATATCCTCCGTTTTTATGACTCGCAAGTTGTGAGCAACTATCTTAAGTTCTCCCATGACAATTTCTACGTTCGAGCACGTTCTAGATATTTCTATCATTCCTCCTACTGGTGAGGTCACCATCATTCTATGTTCAGATTCCCTAGTAGGCAAGCTCAAATTGTGCACACACAGTTCAGATATAAATGAGTGCGATGCGCCCGTGTCAAACAACACAACAACGGGGGTATCGAGAATTTCGCCCATACCTATCAAGTTTCCTTTCCCACGATCCTCTTGCTTTTTCTTCGGCTTCTTCTGTTCCAGCGCAAACGCTCTAGCTTGGGGAGGAAGTCTGGGGCGGTGAGGTTGTTGTTGCTGCGTTGATGGGTCGCGATTTCCTCCCGATTCATTCTGCGGTGCCCTCGCTTGTTGACGGGATCCCTGATCGTTCTGTCTTGATCCTGATCCTACCTTGTTATTTGGACACTCCCTAGAGAAGTGACCGTTTTCTCCACAAGTGTAGCACTTGATCACGTTCTGATACCGGCATTCTCCGAAATGGTACTTAGAGCACACATTGCATTGTGGTGCCCTAGGTCGGTAGTCTCCTCTATGGCTAGACATATGCTGCCCTCCTCCGTGCTGGGATCGATGTTGACTCGAATGGTGCCGTTTACCATCGTGTGAAGTTCTAGGCTCATCCCACTTCCGTTTCTCTCTGGAGTAGTGCGGTGGGGGCAAAGACGAGGTAGTGTTCTCCTTAGCTTTCTCCTTAGGCATTGTTGCCTCAATATCTAGCGCAAGTGCTAATGCTTCGGTGTAGGGGAGTCTCCCTCGGATGGCCAACAACATTCTTATCTCGGGTCTTAGTCCCTCACGGAACTTGTCGGACAGCTTCTCGTCGGTGTCGACTTGATCGGGGGCGTACCGGGTCATGCTGTTGAGCGCTTGATCGTACTCGGTCACCGTCATGCGTGCTTGAGTCAGATTCTGAAACTCAGATGCATTTGCTTTCCGATAGCTCTTCGGCACATACTTGTTGTATATTTCCGTCTTGAAACCTTCCCACGTCATCGTCTCTACTTGGTTTCGTGGCATAGTCTTCGTTCTAGTATCCCACCAAAAGTCAGCTGCCCTGCCTCAGTCAGTTGATGGGTCACACAACTCATGCGTTCTCTATCGTTGCATCTCAAAATCGCGAAGATGCGCTCTATTGCCCGGATCCAAGATTCAGCCTTGGCCGGTTCTCCCAATCCGTCAAACATAGGTGGCCTTTGCTCCAAAAATAGCTTCACAATTTCTCGATCGACCGGAGGCGGCGGAGGCAGAGGAGGTGGAGGGTGCGGAATGGGTTGTGACACGCTGTCCTCTTCCTCCGTTTGAGGAGTTGGTTCTCGGTGGTGTCTCGGTGGCATTCTGGTTCATCAACACACGAATTATTCCCATGATTCTAACAATAGTCACGTGGTATAGTTGAATAACAAGGTTCATGGGTCAATTTTTTAGAATATATGGCCAAGCACAAGATATCAAAAGTTCGTCACATAGACGGATTGCAAAGAGTAGTGTCAATCATTATTACAAAAAAATCAGTTGCGTCAAGGTCATCAAAAGATCAATGTTCCATATCATCAAGGTAATTGCACTTAAGAAGCAGTTTTACAATTTAAGTGGTGAGTACAGGGCGCCATAAGGTATTCAAAGATGGTGGTGCGATAAGAGGCGTGATGTGATGGCGTGATAACATAGTGATAGATAATTTGCACCATGTATGAAAGGCAATCTATTGCATCAAAAATAATATCTCCCCATGGCATATTAATCAAAAACGTTGCCTCATAGAGGTCTTAGTATCAAATGCAGATAAAAGAGTAGCAAAACTAATGAAAGTGGGTAAAAATCAAGCAAATCAATCCAAAAACATGGGTGAAGCAAAACAAATATTCCACGACTATCACTCCTAGTCGATATCGTTCATATCCTCCTCGGGGTCCTCGTCCTCATCCATTTCCAAGGCAGGTCCTTCCTCGTCCGGTCCCTCATTCTCGCCATATTCACCAACATCCGGGGGCGGCGGAGTTATCGCACGCATGTCCTCCACATTCCCATGGATGATCAAAGGGTTAGCCGCATTAGCCTTAGTCTTGGCTTAGTAGGGACACGATCAACATGCGGCTCCTTATCGCGACGATATCTCCATCGGCGGGCCTGACTTGGCCGATACTTGTGCGGTGGAGGACTAAGCGGCGGTCCATCCCTCGCAGCTGCCATGGCTGGGAGTAGCCGATGCACTATTTATTTGCACTATAATTACCTGCAAGTATACAGAGTAGGTATAGTATAGCAAAAGGTCAGTACCGGATATCGAACACGGGGAAGATGTTACACAAGTGTCTATCTCCTACTAGAACTCAATTACTATTTGGACAAACAAGAATTTTTGAAAGTTTTTTGAAAACAGAAAATATTAAAGCGGTAAATAACAAAACGAAAGCAAATCACAGAGATAAAAATATAGAGATAAGGGAATTCCAGGGATGTGCGTTCACTTTTATGGTTATACAAATTCCAAACTACAATACCCTAGCACAGTTCATACTTTGAAAGGACGAGTCACCTAGCTTATGCTCATGCGAAACAAATGTTGATTACTAACATTAGGGTTGTCAATCCTAACACGTAACTCCAAAAAGCTCCTAAGACCCTTGAAAAGTCCTCACTCTCAATTAACAGTGTCGTTTTAAAGGAAGCTAACTGTAGTGTCTACTAAGTGGATCTAACTCGCTAGAACTCTGTCACAGTTATTGAAGAGTCACAATTTATTAATTGCTATGCTCGGTGCGTCTTGTTTGCAATTACACACTTCCTGGGTCCAGCAAATCAACTAGATCACAAGGTCTAGAGACTCACGGAACTAGAAGTCTGGTCGTCGGGCACGCAAGCACTCCTTCAAAACCCTCAACCACAGATACTAAAACTAGTACAGAGAAGTAGGGATCGATCCCACAGAGATGGATTCGTAAAATTCATGCGTAGAGAGTTGGAAACTATCTTTGGTTTGGCTGCTGCCACGCATTTTGGGTTGAGGAAATTAAACTAGGCTTGGAAATAAAATATGCTATGCTTACCGCTAGATCTAGGCAGAAATGAATATTGCATGAGAACTAAGTCAAGACAATCACTAGATCTGAGACTCCTAACCAATGTACCTAGACCAGGGAATTTAAAACAAGTGGGGACCAGATGCTGAAAAAGTAAGTACGGACGGAAAAAGAGACTGCAGCATAACTAACTAAAGCACCAACTGAAAGTGACTTCATCTTCTCCGATGGAATTGCAAAAGAAATGCAGAAGCTAAAATCGAACGTGAATCAGAAACAACAATATAACGACGAACGAAACTGACGACGAGATTTACACTACTAGACGAGGCAACATAAAAGCAGAACAAAATTCCTAAAATCCATGCAAAATTCACTCCCCCTGTTCAGATCCACACTTCGGATGCTAAATCCACTCCGGATCCAAGCATCCGACACAGAAATTCAACCAAAAACAACTCCATAATCACCGATTCGAAATCTCCACGGAATTAACAGCAACAATCACCAAACAACAGTCAAAAACAACAGATCGAAAACGTAAACAACAGAGAACAGTAATCGTAACTCAAATTAGCTCCAGCTCAGAGGTAAACAGAACATATCAGAAAATGCATAACAGATCCAGTAACAAAACACAGACTCGACTTCCAAAGGTGAAGTTCGAGATGAAAGTAGTAGCAAACTGAAACTTAAAAAAAACAATTGTTTCTTCGCCCTCACAAGGACGGTGTTGCCATGATACGTCGAAAACGAAAACAACCCCCTTCAACCACCAGAATTCCCCATTTCCCCAAGTGTGTGTGTGTGAGTGAGCTAAGAGTATGACTAGGAGTGCCGACTGTGTGATGAGTGTGATCAAAAGTCCCCCTTTTTCTTGTTGCGCACTCCTCTATTTATAGGCGTTGAGGTGGGGCCCAGCGAGGTATTGATTGACTTTATTGCCCTCAGCTATTGGCTTCCTTCCTCCAGCCTTTTCCTCTCAATTCTGCTTCATTCCGCTCCTGCTCCTTGCTAGATCATTTCCTCCAGCGTCTCCTGGATCTAGCGCTATATCACACACCTGGCTTAATAAAACTTGTTAGATCCAGCAGAAATGTGATGTTTTTCACTAAATAACCAATGCATGAAATTAGCCTTATCAAACTGCTCACACTTAAACCATACTTGTCCTCAAGTATAAAGACAAGAAGAAAAAGAATAAGGCGAATTTCAGGCATGGTTATCCCCTTGACCGAGTCTACAGACTCTAGACAAACTCCTACACCTAGACACAACTGAGACAAAGCTAGACACTAAAACAAAAACACATAATCACATAAGATGAAAACATATAAACACATATCCATGAACTAGTTTCAACTTTTAGGCAACCGTCCCCACAAGATTAAGGTCAATCCAACAGGCTGCATTCCTCCAAATAGGCCCTTTCCCTTCCTCTACCTAGCCAATCTGTCAGTTCGTCAAGATAGCCTTTTACTTCCCCAATTTGTTAGATTCACTCGATCACTCATTCCTCACCAGGGATGTTAGGACCGATTCTCTCTTAAGTCATTGCCATACCACTGAAGCTTCGGGTTATGAGAATTTCCTCCTTCTATCCTCCGTTACTACCCTTTTTTTTTCTTTTCTTTTTCTGGACTTCGTCCAGCTTATACCTCCTTAAATTCCTGGACTTCGTCCAGCTTATACCTCCTTAATTTCCTGGACTTCGTCCAGCTTATACCTCCTTAATTTTTTTCTTCTTAATTCCCTCCTCTGGACTTCGTCCAGCTTATACCTCCAGATTATTATTTTTTTTCTTTTTATTATTCTCCTCCCTAAATTCTTCTCCTTCAGCATTCAGTGGCAGCCCCTTGTCATGTCATGTGTTAGCTCTAAGTTATTAAAGGCTTATAACTCACTTCTAGAGTAGGGTTTCGCAACTGAGCAAGTAAAGGCATTTACTATCGTTCTCGCTTCATTCAGATTGGTTCGGCTTATTAAAGAATAAGGCTTCTAAGTCGGAATACCTCCTATTTTCAATTACTCTCCCTAAGGGAATCCTGCCGTATTATATTCACTAGTTCATGCAACACAAACTAACCTAGACCTACAACTCCACAAAGCATAATAACACTGTATTGACTCCTCTCCCCCTCCCACTTCACTCAAGCTTGGCCCCAAGCCATCGTCGTGAAGGGGGGAAACAGAGAGATCAATGCAGAAATAGGCAACAAACTCCTCACACTTAGACCGAGCATCGGGCTAAGTGGGAGAAGACAGCATAAAAGCACAGAAAAAAAAAACGAAAAAAAAAAAAATTTACTTGGTCTTGGGGGGGAAATGTTCACTTCTGGGGCTGGCTCCCGCGGGAGCCAGACTGTGGTGGGACTCCGGGGCGGGTTGTTTTCACTCTCTTCCTTGCTGGCTGCTCCAGCTCTTCCTCTTCATCTGCAGACTGGCCGGGTACTGGTTTCCTCACTTGCGTTCTTGATTTTGGTGGAATTGGAACCTGCTCGGGAATGGTCGGGGTGGTCAACTGCTGGAGTGGCTTGACTGAAGGACTGCTGTGGATAATCTTCTGGACCTTACCGCTTGACCCAGGAGTCGCCTTCGACTGGGTCAAGGGGAGCGTCTGATGCAGCCATTTCGACATCCGCATAGATAGCTCCACCGCCTCCGCCACTCTGTCACTTTGTTTGGCACATTTCTTGGCCAAATCTTCTACATTGTTGCTCAGGACCTTCACTTCTTCCCGACTCCCAATCAGTTCCTTTTTTATCCCCCCGAGTTCCTTTATCATCTCTCTCCTCATCAGCTGCATTTCTTTCCTTACATCCTGCACTTCTTTCCGTAGCTCTTCCACCTCCTCACTCGGCATGGTCTCCTCAGCTTCCTCCGGCTCTGCCTTCGCCTTATCCCCCAGCGAGTAGAAGAAAGTCTTGGCGCCTTGAGTTTGCAACAACCCTTTGTTGAAGAAATACTCAACACTGAAGACCTCCGGGGGGTCGCACATCCCGACCAGGGGAACGGTCTCGGCGATCTTCACCTCAACGTTCCGCTGCAGGTAGGCGCCGAGAAGGTGGCAGGTGTACATATGTCGTGAGGGGTTGCTCGTCATCAGGTGACAAGCCTGAGCCAGCCAGTATCCCAGGTGCACCTTAATGCCTTTGGCCATGCACCAGGTGAAGTATAGGTCAGTGGTTGTAAGAGCGGCATTTGCTGTCCCCATCAGATTGTAGCTTATAAAAGTCTGAGCGAAGCGGAGGATTCGGTCTTGGATATGAGAGGCCTTCGAATAGCTCGACTTGAATGCACCCGCTTGAGGGTGAGTGATCAATTCCCATGCCGTTTGCACATTGAAACCAGGTGTGTGCTTCGGCAGCCCAATCATCCTCTCGTTCCAATCCCCTGCATCATCCTCCTCCTGAGTGAGCACTCCCATGCGTAACGACCATTCCCGGATGCTTATCTCATGCTCTTCGTTGAACATCCGGAAGGTGATGGAGTCTGCATCCAGGTCAGTAGTATTCTTAAGCCGGAAGGTGGAGAAAAACTCCCTTGCCAGATCCACCGGGACCTTTTCTCGGCTGTGCTGCAGTAGCCACTCAAACCCGATTGAGGAGATGCAAGCACGAAACTCCTCATCACTCGCGATCTTCTCCAGCTCCCTTGAGTGGTACTGCTTTCCAGACTTAGTCATTTTTCCCGTGCCACATCTTTCCTTGTAAACAGCTGTCCTCTTCGGATCGTCAAACTTCCTCATTGCTTCCAACAATTTTCTCGTCAGCCATACTTCCGGGCGCCCAGGAATAGGCTCCTCTTCCACTTCCTCGGAATCAGACTCAGGCATGGGAGTCCGTTCGTCTTGGTGCTCTGTGGAGGACTCCTCGATCACTGGGGAAAGGGGTTCCTCGACCTCCTTGACGGAGGTAGCTTTCCTCGACCGGGTGGATGAGGTTGCATGGCCCTTCCCTTTCCTTTTCTTCTCTTTCTCTAGGCGGCGCTCCTCAGCTTTCGAGTCCTCAAGCGCCAATTCGTCGACTTCATCCAGTAGGCTTCTCCTGGTGCGCCTGCGTTCAGCCCTTTCGTCTACAATGGGCTCATGCTTCTCCTCGGGTTCATCCATCAAGTCTACAATTAAATGAAGCCCTTCCTCGTCGGACTCCGGTACATCAGTCGGCTGTATTTCTGCATCTTCCACAAGTTTTTCAGGGGTTGCCCCCTCACCTTCAACCGTCGGGGTTGCCCCCTCAATGTAAACGGGGCTCTCCCCCCTGACACTACCTAGGGTTGCCTCCTCT
Source organism: Salvia hispanica (assembly GCF_029641045.1). NCBI lineage: Eukaryota > Viridiplantae > Streptophyta > Magnoliopsida > Lamiales > Lamiaceae > Salvia > Salvia hispanica. The sequence goes on along the minus strand of NC_142692.1, from coordinate 5,443,617 downwards.
TCCGTAGGAGTACCCCTTTCCATCTCCACATCACCCTCAAGATTAGGGTTTTCAGAACCTCCTGCCTCCGTTTCATCCACTTTCCCGCTGTCCTTCTGCCTACATTCTTCGTCGTCCGCCTCTTCTGAAACGGTCTCTGCGTTTTGCGGTTCAGATTTCCGCTCTTTCGCTTCTTCTTGCAACGTTTCCTTTTGAAAAACGGAGGGTTGGGCCGCCGAATCTTCTGGAATCGACGTCGGTATAGTGGCCGCCGTGGATGGCATCATACTGGCAGAGAATAGGGCATAAACTTCCTTCGCCTTTTCGACGCTCCCCAGTTTCTGCGTCAATTCGACCAACAGGGCGTGGTCGCAACCTGTTTGTTGAGAACTTCCGGCGGCTTCGGTCGATTCCATCACTTCAGATCTGCAAATTGGACAAAAACTTGGCCGATTTGGTTAGGGTTTGTATGTTTAGAGAGAGAGTAGCAGTAGAGAGAAGGGAGAGCAAATTGCAATATGATTTCTGTGGAGAGAGAATGACGGTTCGCCTCCTTTACTCGAAAAGGTGAGGCGGTTGCAGGCGTGACGTCAGCGACCGTACCTCTTCCATAAATATCGGCATTTTGAATTTCAAAATATAATCTTCCCTCCTCACACTTTTCCTTCATGCTCTCCTCCTCCAATTGACTTCCCTGACTGTGACCCTACACTAAAAAAAATGAAGACGCCAGACTCCTGGGTCAAGGTTAAAGTGCAAGATATAACTTCCCTTCTGAGTCTGATGCTTCGAAAATGTTTTTGGAAAATTTTAAATTTTTACTTTGTTTGGATTTTCTTAAATTTTTTTCTAAAGCAATTAAACTATTTACAATTACTTTTGAGTATTCTCGAAATCCCCTGGGTCAGTACGTAAAAACATAAACATTTTCCTTGACCCAGGAGTTTGTCGAGAATACTCCTTTGTCTGGCTAGGTGATAACCGAGAGTGCACGTAGTGGCATTTCCTCCACTACGCACAACTCAGAATTATCCCTGTAGACTTTCAATCTATGACCATTAACAAGAAAAGGGACCGAGTTAGAGGTACTTCCCTGGATTTCCACTGCTCTGTTTGCGCGGAGGCCAACGATGGTATATGGGCCCACCCACTTCGACTTCAACTTTCCTGGCATCAGCTTGAGCCTGGACTGAAAAAGAAGTACTTTCTGCCCGACCTGAAGTTCCTTGACCCGGAGGTTCTTGTCATGCCAGAGCTTCGTTCTTTCCTTGTACCACATTGCTGAATCGAATGCTTCTAGCCTTAGTTCCTCCAGCTCCTGTAATTGCAGCTTCCTTTCATCTTCACATGCCACAGACTTCATATTCATCTCCTTAATGGCCCAATATGCCTTGTGCTCCACTCCCACGGGTAGGTGACACATTTTCCCAAACACCAATCTGTAGGGTGACATCCCGATTGGTGTCTTGTAAGCAGTCCTATACGCCCATAGAGCATCGTCAAGGCGTTTACTCCAATCTTTCCTTGTGGTGTTAACTGTTTTTTCCAAAATACTCTTTATCTCCCTATTGGAAACTTCAGCTTGCCCATTTGATTGGGGGTGATATGGTGTAGACAACCTATGATGCACGCCGTATTTCCTCATCAGCGCTTCTATTGTGCGATTGCAAAAGTGCGTTCCTTGGTCCGAGATAATCGCTCTAGGAACCCCATATCTGCTGAAAATGTTCGATTTCAGAAATTTGGCTACCTGTTTTGACTCACAAGTGGGCGTAGCCTTCGCCTCTATCCATTTGGAAACATAGTCTACCGCGACCAGTATGTAAGCATTCCCATAGGACGACGGAAATGGGCCCATGAAATCCATCCCCCAGACATCGAAAATTTCGCAGATCACTATAGGCACTTGGGGCATCTCGTCTCTCCTCGAGATTCCCCCTGTCTGTTGACACCTTTCGCAGCATTGGCAGTATTCAAAAGCATCCTTGTTCAATGTAGGCCAATAGAATCCACTGTCCAAAACCTTCCTTGCGGTTTTCCTAGGTCCGAAGTGCCCTCCACATGCCAGAGCGTGACAATGATGGAGTACATCTTTTTGTTCCCACTCGGGAATGCAGCGTCGGATTATCTGATCTGCGCACATCTTCCAAAGATAGGGATCATCCCAGAAGTAGTATTTGGCTTCACTTTTAAGCTTCATCCTCTGGGCCCGGGAAGCTTCTTCTGAACTTGGCACCTCTCCCGTGACCAAGTAATTTGCCAGGTCGGCGAACCATGGTTCCGCGTTAAGTACGCGCTTCTCTTTATCAGATTCTCCTAGACCGGTTAAAACCAAGACAGATTCCCAGCTTATCGGTCTAGGGAGTTCATCCATATAGTACAAATGCTCTTCGGGGAAAGCATCGGGAATGGTCTCTTCCGTCTCTCCTTGATGGATTCTACTCAAGTGATCAGCCACCCGGTTCTCTGTTCCTCTTTTGTCCTTCACTTCCCAATCAAACTCCTGTAGAAGCAATACCCATCGGATCAGCCTTGGTTTTGATTCCTTTTTAGCCAGTAATTACTTTATTGCTACGTGATCAGTGAAAACAATAACCCTGGACCCAAGAAGATAAGGGCGGAATTTTTCGAACGAGTAGACGACAGCCAACATTTCCTTCTCCGTAGTATCGTAATTCTTCTGAGCTTGATTCAGTGTTTTGGATGCGTAGAAGATCACATAACTTCTCCCGTCTATCTTCTGCCCTAGGACGGCTCCCACAGCGAAATCGCTCGCATCGCACATTATCTCAAAAGGGTGATTCCAGTCTGGCGCCCTGATAATTGGTGCGGACACTAGTCTATCCCTGAGCAATTGAAATGCCTTCTTGCATCCTTCATCAAACACGAACTCCACATTGTTGTGCAACAAATGAGTGAGTGGTTGCGCAATTTTTGCGAAGTCCTTGATAAACCTCCGGTAGAACCCTGCGTGACCTAGGAATCCTCTAACTTCCTTTTGACTTGTAGGGTAAGGTAGCTTTGAAATCACTTCCACCTTTGCTTTGTCCACTTGTATTCCTCTTTCAGAAACCACATGACCGAGGACAATTCCCTCAGTCACCATGAAGTGACACTTTTCAAAATTCAAAACCAGATGCTTCTCTTGGCATCTTTGCAGCACTAGGTCAAGGCTGGCTAAACAAGTATCAAACGAGCCTCCATATACGGTGAAGTCATCCATGAATATCTCGATGCATACCTCCAGTAGATCCGAAAAAATACTCATCATACAACGCTGGAATGTTCCCGGTGCATTGCATAGACCAAATGGCATCCTTCGGTAGGCATAAGTTCCAAAAGGGCATGTAAATGTGGTCTTCTCCTGGTCCTTTGGGTTGACGTAGATCTGGAAATAACCGCTATATTCGTCAAGGAAACAGAAATACTGTTTGCCAGCCAACCTCTCTAGCATCTGGTCAATGAATGGTAAAGGAAAATGATCCTTTTTGGTGGCCTTATTCAGTTTCCTGTAGTCAATGCACATCCTCCATCCAGTAACCAGTCGAGTAGGCACCAACTCGTTTTTGTCATTCTTTACCACTTGTATTCCTGACTTCTTAGGTACCATGTGAACCGGACTGACCCACTCGCTATCAGGTATAGAGTATATAATTCCAAGGGACAATAGTTTCAGAACTTCCTTGAGCACTTCTTCCCTCATGTTTGGATTCAGCTTCCTTTGTGGATCGCGTCGAGCCCTTGCCCCTTCCTCTAGTCTGATGTGATGCATGCAAAGATCGGGGCTAATGCCAACTAGGTCTGAAAGTGTCCACCCTATGGCCTTCTTGTTCCTCCTTATTACATCCAGCAATGCACTCTCTTGTTCAACAGTCAAGCGGCTGTTGATTATCACTGGACAAGTTTCTCCTTCCTCTAGGTATGCATACTTGAGATTTTCAGGCAAGGTTTTCAACTCTTTCTTCGGTGTGATGGCTTCCTGAGGCAAGGGGTTTTTCTCCATACTTCTTGTTGCTGTTTCATCTAGATTTGTTCCTTCGTCTGGGCTCTTCCCCTGAACAGACCCTGCTGACTGGAATGACAGTGGCTGGTGGCAGAATGCCATGATCGCTTCATTGATCTGATCATCCGTCAAGTTCCGCGTGAAAAGAGTTTCACACCATCCTGTCACCTCCTTTTCTACAGCCTGGCTCAGCTCAGAATTGTCAAACTGTTCCTGCATCAATTCAGTCTCAAGATATTCCTGGACTAGGGGGTTAATTACATCCACAACATGCAAGTTTTCAACATCGAGCGGTTTTTTCATAGCTTCATCAATGTTGAAGGTGTATTTCTCCCCATGATAGTCTAGGCATATTGTTCCATCAAACACATCAATAATAGTCTTCGCGGTGCGAAGGAAAGGTCTTCCCAGCAACACCCCGCTAGACTCAGCAGATTCATTATCACTCATTTTGATCACATGAAAATCAGCTGGGTATAGGAAATCATGCACTCTAACTATGACATTCTCCAACACTCCCTCAGGAGAGATGCATGTTCTGTCGGCCAACTGAATCACTATTTTCGTATCAACCAAACTGACTCCCACCAATTTTTTATATATTGAAAGCGGTAGGACATTTATCGATGCACCTAGATCACACATGGCATGCTCAATTTTAATATCACCTAAAGAAATAGGGAGAGTGAACATACCTGGGTCTGTGCATTTTGACGGCATCCTTCTCTTTTGTATCACCGCGGACACATTTTCTCCTATGACAATCTTCCCATCAGGTTTGGTCTTCCCAGCTATGAATTCCTTGATGAACTTGCTGAAGGTGGGTATTTTCAGAGCCTGTAAGAAGGGTAGGTTAATCTCCAGCTTGCTAAATATTTCCATGAAGTCTTCTGTATCATCCTTCTTTTTCTTGGCTTCCCCTCGGTATGGGAATGGTTTTGGTCGCTTCACTGCATTCGTGGAACTCCCTGTTGGGGTTTCACCAACCTCCCTGTTTCCTTCTTTAATTGCTGACTCAGGTTCTGGATCAAGGAAAAATGGGTCACTTGGTCTAGGCATAGATCCCCCTAAATCTCTCTCCTGGAGGTCATCCTGAATAGGAACTTCTCTGAGTCTAGGATCATCCCCTTGAGACTTTTGACTTTCCTTCCCTCTAATTACCTGTGAGGGTGTCTCCTCGTTCATTACTTGCGTCGGTCCTTCATAGCCTCTCCCAGATCTCAAAGTAATTTGACTAATATTTGCTCGGTCTGGTGGCTTGACAGTGGCAGGCAATCTTCCTTCATTCCCCCGCATTTCATTCAACGACGTGGCTAACTGGGACATTTGCTTTGCCAACATGTCCATGGCAGACTTCTGCTCCTGTTGGGCATCTTGAATTTTGTGCACCACGTCATTGTTAGCCTGCATGTTATTCTGCATGTGTTGCTGGGAACTGACCAGGTCATGCACCATGTCATCTAGACTCCTCTGTGGTCGGAAACTTTGATTTGAACTGGAACTAGACCCTTGATTTTGATTGGGTCCAACCACCTGGTTCTGGCGAAAATTTCCCTGACCTACCTGATTGTTGTTGAACTGATTTGCTGGACCATGGTGATTCTGTTGGAAATTTTGATTGTTCCCCAAGGCGTTCCTTTGATGTGGTGGTACATAGGAATTCCCTTGGTTGCTCTGGTTCCTGTTGCTCCAGTTATGCTGATCCCCTTGGTTACGGAAGTTCCAGTTGTTCGGCCCCTCTTGCTGCTTCCCTGCCCAGTTAGAATTATGCTGTGGTCCTTCCTGATTCCGGTTGGGCCAAGTCTGCTGGTTCTCCGCTGGACCTGGGTATTGCAATTGGGGTTGTTGGTTCCCTTCAGCCCACCTGAAACAAGGATTATCCCTCCATGGTGCCTCCTTAATCTTCCACTGGTTCCAGCTTGTATTTTGATTATTTTGATTCCAATTTCCCATTGCATTCACTTGAGCTTGGAAATCTCCATCGGGTGGTGGACTACTATAGAATTGAAGTTGATGTTCCTCTTGACCTGGGTTTTTTTCTTTATCAGTCGACCCAGGGGTATTTTTCTTTTCAATGGCATTTAGCAGTGCCTTCTCCAATCGATCTATTCTGTCTCTAACCCCCTCTCCTTCTTGTTCCTTAACTGCATTCGCTGAGCTTCTCCTCATGATAGCACGCGGGTTGTCATACGCCTTCTTCGCGTCGATTAATCTTCCCAGAATCTCGCGTGCCTCACTTGCCTTGTTCTTGGTAAAATTTCCCCCGCTCGAGGAATTCATTAAGTCCTTGGACTCAGGATTTGCTCCTTCATAGAATAGATAAAATGTTTCAGCCTCCATCATCCTGTGGTTTGGGCAAGCGTCGAGCAGCCCTTTAAACCGAGACCAATATTGGCTTAAAGACTCATCGTAGTCCTGCTTGCACTCTTGAATCTCCTTTTTGAGAGCGTTTGTTTTGTTGGACGGAAAGAAATAGTCCAGGAATTCCAATTTGAAATCCCTCCATGTGGTGATCGAGTCAGGTGGAAGCCTCAGCAACCATGTGTTGGCCTCTCCTTTCAAAGCAAATGGAATCGCACGCAGGCGGTAGTCCTCCTCGGTAGCTTCGTTGGGCCTCTTCTGGATGCTGCATAGCTTACTAAACTCGTTCAAAAACTCATAGGGACACTCATTCCTCCGTCCAGAGAATGTAGGTAAAACGCCAAGCACATTCGTCTTGATCTCAATAGACCGCTGGCGCTGATTTGACACTATGGCATGAGCTGGCTCTCCGTCGAGATGTGCAGTGAGTGAACCAATTTCTGGGTCTGGGTCCATTAGGTTTGCCATTACAGATTCCTCTTCCTCCTTTTCCGAATGCTCAGTTTCTGATGACGACCGTGGATCCTCCTTCCCCGATGAATTCCACTCTTCTTCACTTCCTGATTCAAACGGAAACGGATCTACAGTTGACAACCCTGATCTGGTAGTTACGGCGGATGTTGATTCCTTGACTTGCCACCTCACCTTCACGTTCCTTGACCAAGACGGGTTGCTCCAGATTCCTGACCTTGAGCCCTTGCTCATAAACTGCCAACAAAGAAAAACAAAAAGATTAAAACTATTTACACCAAATCTCTAAACACATAAACAAACTACGCCATCCATCCCCGGCAACGGCGCCATTTAAAGAGTCACAATTTATTAATTGCTATGCTCGGTGCGTCTTGTTTGCAATTACACACTTCCTGGGTCCAGCAAATCAACTAGATCACAAGGTCTAGAGACTCACGGAACTAGAAGTCTGGTCGTCGGGCACGCAAGCACTCCTTCAAAACCCTCAACCACAGATACTAAAACTAGTACAGAGAAGTAGGGATCGATCCCACAGAGATGGATTCGTAAAATTCATGCGTAGAGAGTTGGAAACTATCTTTGGTTTGGCTGCTGCCACGCATTTTGGGTTGAGGAAATTAAACTAGGCTTGGAAATAAAATATGCTATGCTTACCGCTAGATCTAGGCAGAAATGAATATTGCATGAGAACTAAGTCAAGACAATCACTAGATCTGAGACTCCTAACCAATGTACCTAGACCAGGGAATTTAAAACAAGTGGGGACCAGATGCTGAAAAAGTAAGTACGGACGGAAAAAGAGACTGCAGCATAACTAACTAAAGCACCAACTGAAAGTGACTTCATCTTCTCCGATGGAATTGCAAAAGAAATGCAGAAGCTAAAATCGGACGTGAATCAGAAACAACAATATAACGACGAACGAAACTAACGACGAGGTTTACACTACTAGACGAGGCAACATAAAAGCAGAACAAAATTCCTAAAATCCATGCAAAATTCACTCCCCCTGTTCAGATCCACACTTCGGATGCTAAATCCACTCCGGATCCAAGCATCCGACACAGAAATTCAACAAAAAACAACTCCATAATCACCGATTCGAAATCTCCACGGAATTAACAGCAACAATCACCAAACAACAGTCAAAAACAACAGATCGAAAACGTAAACAACAGAGAACAGTAATCGTAACTCAAATTAGCTCCAGCTCAGAGGTAAACAGAACATATCAGAAAATGCATAACAGATCCAGTAACAAAACACAGACTCGACTTCCAAAGGTGAAGTTCGAGATGAAAGTAGTAGCAAACTGAAACTTAAAAAAAACAATTGTTTCTTCGCCCTCACAAGGACGGTGTTGCCATGATACGTCGAAAACGAAAACAACCCCCTTCAACCACCAGAATTCCCCATTTCCCCAAGTGTGTGTGTGTGAGTGAGCTAAGAGTATGACTAGGAGTGCCGACTGTGTGATGAGTGTGATCAAAAGTCCCCCTTTTTCTTGTTGCGCACTCCTCTATTTATAGGCGTTGAGGTGGGGCCCAGCGAGGTATTGATTGACTTTATTGCCCTCAGCTATTGGCTTCCTTCCTCCAGCCTTTTCCTCTCGATTCTGCTTCATTCCGCTCCTGCTCCTTGCTAGATCATTTCCTCCAGCGTCTCCTGGATCTAGCGCTATATCACACACCTGGCTTAATAAAACTTGTTAGATCCAGCAGAAATGTGATGTTTTTCACTAAATAACCAATGCATGAAATTAGCCTTATCAGTTATGAAGCAAGTTATATTGAATCATACATAATTGTGTCACTCAATTACGAAGCATCATGATTAACTTAGGGAAGAAACAAAGTAAGAACAAAACGGATATTAAATAGAAAACGGAATTGTATAACCAAAGTTGTTACTAACACATCCCTAGAATCCTATGAGTTTAGTTACACATGATTGAATAAGCTAAAAACATAGATTGAAGGGAAAACAATTTGAACATAAAACTAAAGCAAATAAAACCCTTAGGTTGAATCCTTGTCGTTCTTGATGTTCTTGAGATCCTTCTCCAACTCCTTGCACAATCGAAGTACTCTAGCTTTTGATCTCTGTAGATGTTGCAAGCAGTAACTCTCTCTGAATGTATGTATCTTGATGAATATTGATCATGAATCTCTGAAGCTTGAGGTCCTATTTATAGGGGAAAAGTAATCCTCGTCATAGAAGGAAAAGATCTCCAAAATTTGGTAAATCTCGGATCAAATCTAGAGCTGGTCGGATTCGCCGCCTTTCTCCGGCGGGCCGCCGCACCTTGGCCGGCGGTCGCCGTGTTGGAGTCCAGAGACTCTGACCCTTCGGTGGCGGACCGCCACATGTACTCCGGCGGTCGCCGGGCGAGACTCTTCTCCTAGCGTAGATTTCCGAGGCGGACCGCTACATGGCTCTGTCCGCCGGGCTCCGGCGGTCGCCGTACAACTTCGCGGCGGTCGCCTGTCGCCGTCTGACTCCAGATTTCCAGACTATGCGTTTTTACTCCCCTTTTCGACTCAAATATGCACATTTCTCACAAAACACGTCAAAATACCAAAATGTATAAAATATGCAAATAATAGACATGTAGAGCGATTTTGATATTAAGAACGGACCAAATAATGGTCTTAAAACAGTGCAAAATCCGAGCGTATCAGTAGCACTCCTATCAAGCCAATCATACCTCCCTGAGTAAAACTCTTATTTTATTTTCCAATGAATAAAACAGATTATTTTTTGTCATAATGTTGTTATGTTTTACATTTAATGGATGTTAATGCATGTTTAAATGTATAAGTAAACATAACAAAGTCTAAGTCTTTGTTTTAGTAGACCGGTTGTGGGCGTCGTCCACTTTAAGGTAACACGGTCAGTTCTAAACAAAGAAAAAGATGAATTTCACAACCTAGATGGAATTTGACTATCCATCGAGAAAGGTTGCAATGTCAGTCCGCATATTTCTAAGCCTTACTGAAATAAGATGACATTGGTGTAGTATAGCACTGAACGGATCTAGCAGCAAGACTTGTCCTTAAGCTATCTACTGAAAGGCGAGGTCTTGATAAATATGTGTTTCTTAATCAATGTAGGTTAGCATTGAACATACGGTATTGATTATGCATTACTTTGACTTATCAAATGGTGCGGGTTTTTCGTAACCCAATGATCCTGATATATTGGGTAGTGGTGATCAATATCTAGCGGTGCTAGGATTGCTATTATATTGAATCGTGCGCGAGCTGAGTCTTGTTTGATAATGTCCTCAAGAGGAGCGCGAAACAAGGTTTTATTATTCGGAACCTAGCTAGTTGGAGTTTGATTACTCTATGAATAATAAATAAGTGTTTCATGCTAAGTCCACTCTTGGAATTAATAAGAAGTTAATTAATTAAGTCAATAGCAGACATTAATTAATTAATGGACATTTTAATCTTAAGCGCGGGAAATGAAAGATAAACGGAAACCCGTATTACTTGTAATTTCGGATTTGGATGGGGAGAGTTCAATATTACTTCTGTAGTGGCAACTCGTAATATTCCAATTATAACTTATATTAAATTGTGGGTTCAATTTAATTAGTAAAAAGTAAATTGGATGAGCCCATATCCAAAGCCTTCCATAGATCCCTGTCTGGGCCCAAAAGGAACTTAATATAAATAGGAGAATAAAGGAGACAGAAACAACACAACTTATTTTTAAAAAAAATTCGAAAATTAGAGAGCTCCCCAGCTGTAGGAATTTTCGAATTCTACTCCGATTTCAAAAAGGATTTCTTCTGTCTTCTTTATTTAAGTCCTAGTATTCTAGTAAGATCAGCCCGCACTGATATTAGAGTACATTTCGGGAACCAGAGAGAAGATTTGTGGTCTAGTACTCAAAGCATCACGTGGAGAAGTCGCTAGCCATCTTCAATTCTTTGGAGAATTAAACAAGGTATTTTTCTGCTCCGTAGAAAAGCATGTTTTAGGTTTTAATATTCTAAAGCATGATTAATTCAAGTTATGAGCATGATACATGTGAATTTTACGCAAATAGATTTTGTCTAAATAATCTGCTAAATAGATCTGATTATTATGTGATTGTTATTTATGCGCCCGCTTCCGCTGCCAGTTCCATCAATTGGTATCAGAGCCAGTCTTTGGCTCTGATTATTTGGATTTAAATTTCGCGAAATTCATGTATGCATGTCTTATTTGATTACGTAGCAAGTTCTTGTTTTATTGTTTATGTTTATGCATGTTGAACTCAAGAACATTCGTATCATAGAACTTGAATTATTCGAACGCATGAGATGAGCGATTCTTCGGCGCTTGCGCCGGGACGAATCGCGCTACGGGCGATCGGAGATAGGGTTGTCGAACTGAGTGGGAGCCGAGGGCGACGGGCAAGGGGCGACGCGCCCGCGAGCGAGGGCTCGCGCGCGCCACCAGCTGTACCCGCCAAACCCTAGCCGGCACCGATCTAGGCTCAACGCGACGTGACGCGACGGGAGCCGAGGGTGTGCGATCACGCGGCGACGCGCATGCGAGCACGGGCTCGCGCGCGCCGCCGGTCGAGACCGCGAGCTCTGGCCGGCAACCTGCTGCGTCGGGCGGCGATGACAGGCACGGTGGCTCGTCCGCGAGCTGCCGAGAAGCCCGAAACCCTAACCCTAACCCTAGAACCCTAGTCTCCATAACCGGTGATGCACGGCCGAGAGCAGGCGCGCCATTGGCGCTGCAGCTGCTGGGTCGTGCGAGGCGGCCGGTTTAGTGGGAGTTCGCCGGAAAGGCGCGGCTCCGGCCACGTTTCTGGGCGACGCGGCGGAAGGCTAACGCGGCGTTTAATCGCCGCGAGGGGAGAAGGAAGCGCGCGCCTTCGGGCGCGGCCTGCCTGCGACGGTCGGACGGCGAACACGCCGTTCCGGCGAGCGTCTCCGGTAGGTGTCTTCAAATCTTCGTCGTGTTGATTCGTGCAAACCTCGAATCGCAAGATAATGACGAAAGATTATTTTAATGATTATTTAATTCTTAAATTAATAGAAATCATTAAAAATAATATTATTTAATGAAATAAAATATAATGGGAAGATTTCCCTAGATTTTAGGAATATTTTAACTATTTTCTATATCTATGAATATTTTATATCCTAGATGATATAGATAAGAATAATTTAATGGTTTCCTAATAATAATATATATATCTAGAATCTATAATAAGATAGATATATATAAGATTGCATTAAATAATATAAAATCTATTTTCTTCCTAATCTTGAACTTGGAAATTTATATGAATCTAATTTTTCATGTCTAATTAAGATTATAAATAATGTACTTTATTTTAGATACATCATGCTCTAGTAGTCGAGTCATGTTTGGCTTCGACATCTACTCATTCTTGGGTTATTGATACTGGAGCAACTGATCATATATGTTTTGATCCTGACTTAATACAGGTGACAAGACGGTTACATGATCGTGAGATCGAAGTCCAGCTGGGCGACGCTACAAAAGTGGCGGCCGTTGCAGTGGGAGACGTTTATTTACGTTTTTCTAGTGATAGATTTTTTATTTTGAAGAATGTTTTGTTGATACCTTCTTTTAGAAGAAATTTAATTTCAGTTTCTAAATTGTCTTTTGATGGATATTCGATTTATTTTAATGACAACTGCGTTATTAAGAAAGATGGTTCTTATATCTGTCGTGGTATCATGGAAAACAATCTGTACACAATCACTTCTACACAATTTAATCAACGTAAATCAGAACTCAATGCTACATCGAAAATTTCTAAGAAAAGAAAAGAACCTTCAACTTCAATGAATGAAACGTACTTATGGCACCTTAGACTTGGCCATGCCAACGAAAGAAGGATTCATGTGATGGTTGATCAAGATCTTATTAAAGGTCTTGAGAAGGAACCATTTTCGAAGTGTGAATCCTGTGTCGAAGGCAAGATGACTAAGAGACCTTTTAGGTCAAAGGGAAATAGGGCCAAGGAAGTACTTGAGCTCATTCATACTGATGTGTGTGGACCAATGTCAACCGAGGCAAGGGGCGGTTTTCGATATTTCGTCACCTTTACAGATGACTACTCGAAAATCGGATACGTCTATTTGATGCGCTACAAGTCTGAAACTTTTGACAAGTTCAAGGAGTTTAAGTCTAAAGTAGAGACGCATCATGGAAAGAGTATCAAATGCCTGCGATCTGATCGCGGAGGCGAATACCTAAGTGCCGAGTTTTTGGACTATTTATCAGTAGCGGGAATTGAATCCCAAACGACTGCGCCGGGCACACCCCAGCAGAATGGCGTGGCTGAAAGAAGGAATAGGACCTTATTAAATATGGTCTGGTCGATGATGAGTTATGCACGGTTACCTGTTTCGTTTTGGGGTCATGCTTTGCTATCAGCGAACTATTTGCTAGACAACTTACCTTCGAAATCAGTTCCTACTACCGCATATGAGTTGTGGAATGGGCGAAAGCCCAATCTGGAACATCTCAGAGTATGGGGGTGTCCGGCTCATGTATTGGAAAAGGATCCATCTAAGCTGGAATCAAGGACGGAGGTATGTGTTTATAGGATACCCTAGAGGAACGAAAGCTTATGAATTCTATAGTCTCAGAGATCAGAGAGTTATTGTGAGAACTCATGCCACATTCTTGGAGGAAGACTATGTAATGAATCATAAGTCCTGCAGTGAGATAGCTCTTGAAGAGCTTACTCAAGTCACAACTTCCATTAACCAAGAACAATTACCTAGTGTAACAACAGTTCCAGAAATTTCAACTAATACACCAGATGTTGTAGTGCCGCGCCGCAGTGGAAGGGTCTCTCACGAGCCCGATAGATACATTGGTTTGGGTGAGTGTACGGATCACTCTCCGGACAGCAATGTACTTGATCCCTGGAATTTTGCAGAGGCGCAGGCAGATGTCGATCATTGCGAATGGGTGAAAGCAATGGATTCGGAACTACAATCAATGGTAGACAAGGACGTCTACGATTTGTCTGTCCTACCCGAAGGCTGTACTGCCATTGGGAGCAAGTGGATATATAAACGTAAATGTGGACCCGATGGACGAGTTGAAGTCTTTAAGGCAAGACTAGTGGCTAAGGGGTATACCTAAAAGGAAGGCATCGATTACGATGAGACCTTCTCCCCAGTGGCCATGCTCAAATCGATCCGTATACTTTTTTCTATAGCAGCTTACATGGATTGGGAAGTATGGCAGATGGACGTTAAGACTGCGTTTTTAAACGGGAGTCTTGAGGAGACCATCTACATGGAACAACCCGAAGGCTATGTGGTAAAGGGCAAGGAACACATGGTTTGGAAGCTTAAGAAGGCCATTTATGGCCTCAAGCAAGCATCTAGATCATGGAACCAGTGTTTCGATCAAACTGTTCAAAAGTTTGGATTCGAAAAATGCCCTAATGAAAGCAGTGTGTATAAGAAGGTTAAAAAGGGAAATGTTGTGTTCTTAGTTTTGTATGTTGATGACATTCTTCTAATTGGAAACAATAAAAAGATGTTGTCATTGGTACGAACTTGGTTGTCCAGCCAGTTCGAGATGAAAGATATGGGTGAAGCGGGACACATTCTCGGTATGAAGGTTCTAAGGAACCGCGCTAAGAGAATGTTGTGCTTATCCCAAGAATCTTACATCGAAACAGTACTTAGACGCTTTAGCATGCAAGATGCCAAGAAAGGTTTTCTACCTTTTAGACATGGCATCCATTTATCTCAAGAGATGTGTCCTAAGACGGCATCTGAGATAGCAGAGATGAGAAGAATACCATATGCCTCGGCAGTTGGTAGTCTCATGTATGCTATGCTTTGTACTAGACCCGATATCTGCTTCGCTGTTGGCATGGTAGCTAGATATCAATCAAATCCCGGCCAAGGACATTGGATTGTCGTAAAGAACATACTCAAGTACCTTAATCGGACTAAGGACTATGTTCTAGTTTACAATGCAGCCGAGCTCTGTCCTTTAGGATATACAGATTCAGATTTTCAAGCTGATGTAGATTCGAGAAAATCAACTTCCGGATATGTGTTTACCTTAGGAGGTGGAGCCGTAATTTGGAAGAGTGTAAAGCAGAAATGCATTGCAGACTCTACCATGGAAGCCGAGTATGTGGCCGCATCAGAGGCTGCAAAGGAGGCTGTATGGCTTAAGAACTTCCTTCTGGACTTAGGTGTGGTTTCGAATATGCCCAAGAGCATCACCATTTATTGTGACAATTCTGGTGCTGTGGCAAATTCGAGAGAACCACGGGCTCATAAAGCGAGCAAGCACATAGAGAGGAAGTATCATATCATTCGAGATATAGTGCAGAGAGGAGACATAAAAGTGGTCAAGATTGAGTCAGAAAACAACCTGGCAGATCCTTTCACGAAGGCATTAGCGGTTAAGCCGTATGAAAGCCATGTTGAAGGAATGGGTGTTCGACTAAGTCAAGACCTCAATCCGCTTTCAGTATAAGTGGGAGAATTAGACGTTAGCACATTTTGTATACTCGAAAGTGTTTTGAGTATAAGTGGGAGATTGTTAGAGTTTGTATACTAGAAATACGTTTCGAGTGATTGAATACTGTAAAACTCTTATTTTATTTTCCAATGAATAAAACAGATTATTTTTTGTCATAATGTTGTTATGTTTTACATTTAATGGATGTTAATGCATGTTTAAATGTATAAGTAAACTTAACAAAGTCTAAGTCTTTGTTTTAGTAGACCGGTTGTGGGCGTCGTCCACTTTAAGGTAACGCGGTCAGTTCTAAACAAAGAAAAAGATGAATTTCACAACCTAGATGGAATTTGACTATCCATCGAGAAAGGTTGCAATGTCAGTCCGCATATTTCTAAGCCTTACTGAAATACGATGACATTGGTGTGGTATAGCACTGAACGGATCTAACAGCAAGACTTGTCCTTAAGCTATCAACTGAAAGGCGAGGTCTTGATAAATATTTGTTTCTTAATCAATGTAGGTTAGCATTGAACATACGGTATTGATTATGCATTACTTTGACTTATCAAATGGTGCGGGTTTTTCGTAACCCAATGATCCTGATATATTGGGTAGTGGTGATCAATATCTAGAGGTGCTAGGATTGCTATTATATTGAATCGTGCGCGAGCTGAGTCTCGTTTGATAATGTCCTCAAGAGGAGCGCGAAACAAGGTTTTATTATTCGGAACCTAGCTAGTTGGAGTTTGATTACTCTATGAATAATAAATAAGTGTTTCATGCTAAGTCCACTCTTGGAATTAATAAGAAGTTAATTAATTAAGTCAATAGCAGACATTAATTAATTAATGGACATTTTAATCTTAAGCGCGGGAAATGAAAGATAAACGGAAACCCGTATTACTTGTAATTTCGGATTTGGATGGGGAGAGTTCAATATTACTTCTGTAGTGGCTGCTCGTAATATTCCAATTATAACTTATATCAAATTGTGGGTTCAATTTAATTAGTAAAAAGTAAATTGGATGAGCCCATATCCAAAGCCTTCCATAGATCCCTGTCTGGGCCCAAAAGGACTTAATATAAATAGGAGAATAAAGGAGACAGAAACAACACAACTTATTTTATAAAATATTTCGAAAATTAGAGAGCTCCCCAGCTGTAGGAATTTTCGAATTCTACTCCGATTTCAAAAAGGATTTCTTCTGTCTTCTTTATTTAAGTCCTAGAATAGTATTCTAGTAAGATTAGCCCACACTGATATTAGAGTACATTTCGGGAACCAGAGAGAAGATTTGTGGTCTAGTACTCAAAGCATCACGTGGAGAAGTCGCTAGCCATCTTCAATTCTTTGGAGAATTAAACAAGGTATTTTTCTGCTCCGTAGAAAAGCATGTTTTAGGTTTTAATATTCTAAAGCATGATTAATTCAAGTTATGAGCATGATACATGTGAATTTTACGCGAATAGATTTTGTCTAAATAATCTACTAAATAGATCTGATTATTATGTGATTGTTATTTATGCTCCCGCTTCCGCTGCCAGTTCCATCAGAGGCTTGTACTCTGGCGGACTGAACCACGTATATGGCAATGCAGCTTGGGCAGTCCATTCGCTCCAAGGACTCGGCAGGCTGTGGATCAATCTCGAGATCCCTGCGTGATGGGTAGCTCCTTCATACGCGTATGCATCCATCCAGCGATCGTAGAATTCGGTGACGTAGGTCAGGAGAAAAGATTTTCCATCCCATTCAAATTCTTGGTAGGTTTCAACAGGGAAAACCTTATTCTTTGCATAACGGTCTCGCATCGGTGCATAGTACCGGTTAAGAATCTACAAAAAGGAAAACCTCAGCATCAGTACAAGGATCGGAAAATTAATACTGTATGAGGTTTCAAACTGATGCCGAGAGTATGATGGATATATTATATATATATATATATATATGTATATATATATATATATGTGTGTGTGTGTGTGTGTGTGTGTGTGTCGAACGACGGAGGTGTGAAGGTTTGTATATATATATATTTTCGCGTTTCGGTGATTCGCAATTCGTTCTCATAAGTCGCTCGCCTCGTATTCGGTGTTTGAAGCCTCCAAGTTCGATATTATCACAAAATTTTCATTCACGACACGACTTACAACTATGTATAGCAGCATGCTCATGTTCATCCTCATAGATGTCGTTCATCACATAATCAAGTCGTCGCAATTATATAGCATCTCATTTATTCAACTCAAAGAAGTCTCAACACATTTTCATTTGCGTAACCGCATTCATCATTTTTGGCATAGTCGAAGATAGCAATTTCTCATTCATGCATATTCGTCATTTCATACTCCAAGAAATCTCAAAATGTCACAACAATTTTCATTCATTGCAATTTTCAACATTTCACATTTCAATCAATATTCAAGAGATACTTGTTACCTCATTCGTCATGGTTGAGCGGAGACGAGTCGTGGTATTGAGCCTTCAATGAGTATCACTAAATAAATCTACACATTTTTAGACTTAAATTCACTGAGCGGAAAGAACTGAGGCTCTGATACCAACTGTAACGACCCGCTATTTTAGGGTATAATAATAATGGCGATCGCTATCTAGGAAGACTTAAATGCAACAAAGATCATAGGCTAAGGTCTCATTTAAAGGTAATTTACCAGAGCATTTAATGAACAATTAAGTAGGAGAAGAATAATGCCTTAGCAATGAAATCCAACAAAAAAAGGCTATCACAATAAATGCTCCGAAATAGCAAGGTTCCCCAAAATAATCTCATTTGTTTCATATCCAAAATATTCCCATGAAATAAAATAATTCAACCCAACCAAAAGATCACAAGTTTCATATTTTTAGCAGAAGCGACCAAGGGAGAAGTGAAGTTATGTATGGAGACACAACGACACTTAAAGTTTCAACAGATCATGTTATTATTTCCTACTCAACACCGCCGCCCCCTCGTCACCGCTCAACCTGCACATAGGGAAAACACATGCAGGGCTGAGTACTATAATCATACTCAGTGGACTCATTGCCGAAAACAGTTTTATCACCAAAAATAGTTATCATTCTCATCAATATCAGTTTAGGACAATTTCCTTATTTTAAAAGAAAGTCCACCTTGTCGGCTTAGTGATGCACTTTTTATTTGCACTATAAATACCTGCAAGTATACAGAGTAGGTATAGTATAGCAAAAGGTTAGTACCGGATATCGAACACGGGGAAGACGTACACAAAGTGTCTATCTCCTATTAGAACTCAATTACTATCTGGAGAATCAAGAATTTTTTGAAAACTTTTGAAAACAGAAAATATTAAAAGCAGTAAACAACTAAATGCAAGCAAATCACGGAGAGAAAAGTATAGAGATAAGGGAATTCCAGGGATGTGCTTTCACTTTTATGGTTATACAAATTCCAAACTACAATACCCTAGCACAGTTAATACTTTGAAAGGACGAGTCACCTAGCTTATGCTCATGCGATACAAACGTTGATTACTAACATTAGGGTTGTCAATCCTAATACGTAACTCCAAAAAGCTCCTAAGACCCTTGAAAAGTCCTCACTCTCAATTAACAGTGCCGTTTTAAAGGAAGCTAACTGTAGTGTCTACTAAGTGGATCTAACTCGCTAGAACTCTGTCACAGTTATGAAGCAAGTTATATTAAATCATACATAATTGTGTCACTCAATTACGAAGCATCATGATTAACTTAGGGAAGAAACAAAGTAAAAACAAAATGGATATTAGATAGAAACGGAATTGTATAACCAAAGTTGCTACTAACACATCCCTAGAATCCTATGAGTTTAGTTACACATAATTGAATAAACTAAAAACATAGATTGAAGGGAAAACAATTTGAACATAAAACTAAAGCAAATAAAACCCGTAGGTTGAATCCTTGTCGTTCTTGATGTTCTTGAAATTCTTCTCCAACTCCTTGCACAATTGAAGTACTCTAGCTTTTGATCTCTATGAATATTGCAAGTAGTAACTCTCTTTCTCTATGAATGTGTTCTTCTTTTGATGAAGCTTGAGGTCCTATTTATAGGGGAAAATTATTCCTCATCATAGAAGGAAAAGATCTTCAAAATTTGGTAAATCTTGGAGCAAATCTAGGGCTGGTCGGATTCGCCGCCTTTCTCCGGCGGGCCGCCGCACCTTGGCCGGCGGTCGCCGCGTTGGAGTCCAGAGACTCTGACCCTTCGGTGGCGGACCGCCACATGTCCTCCGGCGGTCGCCGGGCGAGACTCTTCTCCTAGCGTAAATTTCCGAGGCGGACCGCCACATGGCTCTGACCGTCGGGCGCCGGCGGTCGCCGTACAACTTCGCGGCGGTCGCTGGTCGCCGTCTGACTCCAGATTTCCAGACTATGCGTTTTTACTCCCCTTTTCGGCTCAAATATGCACATTTCTCACAAAACACGTCAAAATACCAAAATGTATAAAATATGCAAATAATGGACATGTAGAGTGATTTTGATATTAAAAACGGACCAAATAATGGCCTTAAAATAGTGCAAAATCCGAGCGTATCACTTAGCTCGAAAGTGTTCTCTTCTCCTCGTTTATCACGCTGAGAGCGTGAAGTATCACCTTTAAATTAGGCGTATCACAAATTAGTTTCGAACATTAATTCAAAATCATGCATGTTCCCACGTTTCCCTTTTTCCCATCGAAATCTTTAATATCAACATCCAAAAATCAAAGTACGATTAGTATATCGTTTTTATTCGAATAACAACTCCAGATTCACCATCAAATCATGTCACGCATGAGTGTTCTGCACACACAACACGCGCACACGAACACAACACATGTGCACGCCTTCCGAGGCGTGCACACACACACGCTCACACACTTACACGACCACACACACACACAC
Organism: Salvia hispanica; assembly: GCF_029641045.1. Lineage (NCBI taxonomy): Eukaryota > Viridiplantae > Streptophyta > Magnoliopsida > Lamiales > Lamiaceae > Salvia > Salvia hispanica. The sequence continues at coordinate 5,423,412 of NC_142692.1, read as the reverse complement.
ATCCATGCATCCCAAATTCATCAATTTAATATAGAAAATACCTTTTCCAAAGGAACGAACGGTAGAAACAAGTTATAGCCTTGATTCTTCAACAAATTCTTGAATTTCAACTTGGATTCTTCTCAATTGATGAATAAATCTTGAAGAAAAGTAGAAGAATTTTTGGAGAGAGTGGGAGAGAGTGATTTTGAAATTTTGAGGGAGTGGGACGTTGATTTGTGATGCTAGGGTTTAGGATTTCCCATGTATATATAGAGTGCAAGATATAATCCAATAATTAAATAAATGAAGATTTGGAAGAGATTTTTTGGTTGAAGTTGGCGTGAAGTAGGGGAGAAATCAGGGGAATTCGAAATTCTAGGCTATTTAATTAGCCTATGATTTAATTCCAATATTTCACGGAGTAGAATAAAATATCACGGAGCATAATAAAATAATAAATCCTCCCCAATATAATGGTAATAGGCAAATTTTATGCCTCTCCCACAAGGAATTTAAATTCAAATCCTAATTTAATTAGGATATGGCAAGATATTCTAGCATATTTATATTTATTCATGCAAGAGAATAAATAAGAGATCAAATAATATAGTAAATAATTCCTTCTTCCCTAATATATGAGATTTTCGAAAATATCAAGGAATGGGGGTGGGTTTCGAAAATTCCAAGGTGGAATTAAAGAATAATCGGACTTTGGATTTAATTTGAATAATTATCCCAAACAAATAATTAAATCCAAGAAATTATGATTCCTTCTCCAAATAATAATAGGAGGGATCGAAAATTCCACATACTTAAAAAAATGCTTCTATTAAATTCTCACTCATCCCTCAGGAAAATAATTCACCACAATTATATTACTCCGCATCAATTATCCACACCAAATCAATCATTTCTTTACTTTCACTTCATTTTCTCAACGCATTGACCTTTCAATGGCCACGTCATATATTCCACATCTTTGACTATTCAATAGTCACGTCATATTTTCAACAAGTTGACTATTCAACTCAATCTCAACTCCCGTACACAATTAGGTCACAAAGACATCATGTAATTAATCACTCATCAATTAATCCACATATCATAGCATTTAAGGCACTTAATGCAAAAATTTTATAACCCGAAAATTAGGGTTTGAAAAAGTGGGGCGTTACAATTTCTTTATAATAATTTTTTTTTATCTTTTATTAAATTTTATTTTGCTAGCATATACTCCATATCATCTCCTAAAACTAGAAACTTTTTTATATTTTGTTTGTCCCATAAAAATTGTAATTTTTTATTTTAAAAAATTTCTTTCTTTCTAATGAGGTGGGACCCATTTTCCATTAACTCGTGTCGTTTCAAAAGTTCTTATTTTTGGGGAGGGGGGCGTCTCTAGTAAACCAAAGTCATCGCTGAATAGCTAGTTTGCTCCAATTTCTTTTTTAAAAATAAAAATGGAGGATTTAGTTATTATTTCTTTATTTTGTATAGAGTAAAATACATTGATAAGATTCAAAATGATAATTTTACACAATTAAGAAACTATAGTTTGAATGATATTATGTGACGGCCCGAATTTTTGTTTCCTTCTTTCGAGATAAATCAAAATTATTAGCTTAATTAATTTTCGTTTAGAGACCAAGTAATCGTTGAACTCTCGTTGTATTTTCGTCTTTGAAGTAATTTAAGTATTCTCGTAGAGGGAAATAAAATACAGAGAAATATTGTTGTAGATTGATGTCTAGCGTTTATACTATTGCACTCTACCATATATAATATTGCAGTCTAGCGTGGTGTCACAGTGTCATTTTAAGAGGTGTTGTCATTTTAACACATCTCTCTCTATCTCTCTCTCTCTCTCTCTCTCTCTCTCTCTATATATATATATATATATATATATATATATATATATATATATATAGTAGTGATAAAATGCAAACTTATACATTGTACAAACCTAAAACTCCTCAACACAGCTTCAATACAATATTAACACTGTGTAAAATTTCAAGATTTTAATATCAACACAGCATCAATACAATATAAACACAGCATCATGACTACCGTTGAAATTCTGTTGACATTTTCCTATTGATGCTTTTTTTTATCTGTTAAAATTTTTCAATGGCCCAAATCATAGTTTTGAGTTTGTACAATATTTAGAGTTTTCATTTGATCACAAAATCCATTCCCTCATTCTGAAACCCTAGCACATCCAGATTCTCCATCCACAAGCTTGAATATTCAACTTCCAGCGGCAATTCGAAGGGGAAAACTTGGTGATTGCTGACTGCGGTTGGCGGCGACGACGATTTGAAGGGAAATCGTCGAAATTCTGATTTCACCGACGATCCGTGAGTAGAACTGAGTTTTGATGGCGAATCAAAGAGATTTGCTTGGCGATTGTGAACTACGTTCAGCGGCACTACGTTTCTCCGATTACGCCTAGGTAAAATTTCGATTCGCCTCACTATATTTTTAGTTTTATTTTTCAGTTTTTTGTCGAATTTGCTATGTATCGCGGCGAGTTTTGCAATTGTATAACGTTTTCGCTTAGTGTATTGTTGATTTTTGGTAGTTATCTCCAAAGTTTTTGGTAGTTCATGATTTCTAAAACCCTAAGTAACGATATCAGTTCAAATTTTTGTTCAACGATTTTTCAAAATTGTTTGGTTATGTAATACTCCCTCTGTCCCATTAGAAATGCAACGTTTTCCTTTTTGGGTTGTCCCACTAAAAATGAAACGTTTCCTAAAATGGAAACATCTCTCTCTACTTTTCCCTCTCTCTTACTTTACTCTCTCTTCATTAACTCACAAAACAACATTGCATAAAATCCCGTGCCGAAAACCAAATGTTTCTTATTTATTGGAACAGAGGGAGTATTTGTTATGTGATATACGATTGCTTGCGAGGAATTGAACGAAAATTCTGATGATGGAATAGAGATAATTGAGATTGGATCTGGAGAGTCAAGTCGGAGAGGACCTGGTGGTTTAGGTAGGAAAACTCACTCATAGCTAATGTTGCATACTAATTCACACCATATTGCAGGACTCTGTGACATGATCTGCATAAAATTAATGTACTTTGATTAAAAACATTTTTGCAAATATAAGAATAGTGTACTTTGGTTGGTTGTCGCTTGCTTGCTTGCTTGCTTTATTGATTTGCTATACTTATATTTCAGTATTGCTAGTTGTACATTGCAGTGCATCATTTACAATATCGCAGTATTGTTTATCACCAAATATTGCAGTGCTCATATACAAGATTGCAGTGCATCATTTACAATGTTGCAGTATTGTTTATCACCAAATATTGCAGGGCTCATATACAAGATTGTAGTGCTCATATACAAGATTTCCAGCCTCTACACCGCTCAACCAGTAATTGTCGAAATTAGTCCACCGTCGATAAGGTATATCGATTGGAATACATTTCCGAGAATATTGCTGGTTTGTTTGTGCAGATTAATCATTGTTTATCGATTTTTGTTCATGTTTACTTGATGTTGAGAGATTTAAGTAATATTCCTACAGTCTATGCCTTGTTTAATGTTGATTTGTGTTTTATTGAGAGATTGATCGTTTGGATCAAAGGTTTTTCCCACATTTTGGTTGATGTTTTGGAAAACCTAGATGAAGCTCAATTATGAAACCCTAGATCAGTATCTAGTGTGAGGATGTTGGATATGCTGTATTTTGTGCTGTTTTTGGGGATTCTTATGCATTTTATGGATTTATCGTATTTTTTCATTCTATTAATGGCATCTCATTTTCATAAACGTAATTAGAATAGGAAAAGTTTGAGTAATTTTGGAGGCGTGTGATGGATTTTATGTTATTTGCTTGTATTTGATTAATCACCTTTTCAATTGATTTAATGTGTGTTGCTGATATAGTATAGTATTTGTAGCAGTGCTTCTTTTCTTCGGGGAAAAAGAGTGATTCTAGTTTAGTTTATATCTTAGATGTAGTATGATTGTTAGCGAAAGAGGGATTTAGAGCTGAAGCTTTGATCTCATTTGTGATATGTGGTTTCGGATTGCAACAGTACTGTTAAATTCTTTGAAATGGTATTTTGACCACAAATATATGGAATTGAATGCATTGTTGCTGAAAGCCTTATGGTGCGTGCTTTATTCAATGTGTGTTGCAGGGTTGCTTTTGGAGGCTCGTTGTAGTTGGTGTCTCCTAAACCAGTTGCTTTTGTTTGATTTAGATGATTTGTGGATGATTTGGTTCATTTGTGCATGATTTGGTTGCTCATTAGTTGTTGTATTGTATCCGCTGCATTTTTTTTATATGTTGCTTGTTTGGTGGACAATATTTGATTCATATTCTTGGTTTAATGCAGTGTAAGACAAATTAAAATGGCACGAAAAAGAACAAGTTCACATATGGATGGAGATAACTCTAGAAGGGAGATACAAGAAGAAGCTGAAAACAACACTAGTAATCAAAATATGAATGAGAAGGAAGCTGAAACAAGCAGTGTAAACATTATTGAAGTGCATCTTGCAGTTTTGTGATACATCTTGCAGTGTAGTATGTTTATATTGCAGTGCATCATATAAAATATTGCAGTATTGTTTTATAACAAGATGTTGCAGTGCATCATGTAAAATATTGCAGTGCATCATTTAGAATATTGCAGTATGTTTTATGCAATGCATCGTTTAGAACATTACAGTGCATTATTTGGAAATAACTGCAATTTTGGTCATCTTTTTGTAGTTTTGGATATAAAATAGGTATTGTGATACGTGTTGCAGTTTGTATGATATAAATTGTAGTTTTGTATGTTATATATTGCACTTTAGAATATTACATTGCATTATTTGGAAATAGTTGCAATGTTAGTCATCATGATTGAAATAATCTTTATTTTGTAGTTCTAGTAAAATAGCTACAATGTTAGTCATCAATATTTTCAGTTTTGTACTGCAATATGTGAACCATTGCACTGTAATCACGACGCTTGCAAAATTGAACTCGTTAAGATGCAATTTCCAATTAATGAGAATGCAATCTCCGACCAATAGTATAAAATTACAAATTAATTGTATTGTATTGTGTAAGTATTAATGTAATTTAATTCACTAAAGACTACACACCACAAAACATAGTCAGCAATATTGTGAGAATAAAATTGCAATATGTAATACGTAATGCAACAATGCGGCGGTATAGAGCAGAGTACAAAAAAAAAAACATCCACAAAACAATAGTCAGCACTATTGTGAGAACAAATCTGCAATCCGTAATACGTAATGCAGCAATGCGGCGGTATGGAGCAGAGTACAGAAGAGAAAAAAAAAACATCCATAAAACAATAGTCAACAATATTGTGAGAACAAACCTGCAACATGTAATACATAATGCAGCAATGTGGCGGTATGGAGCAGAGTACAGAAAAAAACATCGGAAGATGAATGGAATCAGTTAGTAGGTTCATAAACAAAAAAAAAAGCTAAATTCGTAGTCTACAACATGTAGTTTAAACAGAAATAGAAACATACTCAACTATACTAATTCTCGACTAAACACTAAATCCATTGTTGACACTCGAGAACATGTAATTGCTCACCTTCAGGGAAAATTTCCAGATCAAAATAATCGAGTTGCCTGCCATATCGTATGAAAGAGAATCGATGCTGAATTCTGTGAATATGGAATTTGGAGACAAATTTGAAGAACGACATAGGCAATTTGTGTGAAAATCGAGTTGAGATGAAAATAAATTTGTGGAATGAATTGGAACAAAATCGAATCGTGGAATCAAATTGAATCTAATGTAACTATGAAGCGTGCGATTTGATCGAGTAGAATCGGTGGATTTTGAGTAGATCGCTTGAAGATCGAATTGATTTTGTGGACAGATCTTAGGTTTTCTCTTCGGTATCGGTCGATTTTGTGAAGATTGAGTAGAATCGATTGATAATTGCATAATCGTGTGAAGATTGTGGAAGATTTTGATAATTAGAGAAGATGGCATGAAAGATGGAGAAGAAAAGGGAAAATGGCGTGACAGATGGAGAAGAAAAGGGAAAATGGCGTGAATGAAATATGACTACCAATTATACCCTTCAGCATTTTTTTCTTTATTTTATAATTAATATAGCCTGCCATGTGGCAGGCTGACAGCCATCTGATTTGAAGATGTAATGGTTTTAAATTGGTGGTATGTTGTTATCTTAAATGGAGTTGTCATATTATATATATATATAGATATATATATATATATATATATAGATATATATATATAGGGGCGCACTATGGTCTATAAGGCAAATTCTGTCAAAAATCAAAGCAAATCTCGGCCCTTGGATCCTTAGATTGGATGGTTGTGATCATGATATCCGGACTACATTATTACAGTATAAGCGTTACATTATTAGCCAAGCTACATTATTAGACTGCACAATCTACATTATTAGACAAAATCATGTTACATTATTAGCCGACCTACATTATTGGACTACACAATCTACATTATTCGGTGACACGTGGCATTAATCTAACGGTTACATCACAGGATCCAATGGCTGAGATTTGCTTTGATTTTTGACAGAATTTCACTTATGGACTTGATCACATCCCTATAAATATATATATATATATATATATATATATATATATGTATATATATATATATATGTATATATATATATATATGGATGTGTTAATATGACAACCCCTTCTAATATGACACCATACCACTAATATCAACCCTAGGATCTGAAAATTGGATGGTTGATAAGCTGCCACATGGCAGCTCATTTTATTTTTATTTAATCAAATTAAAATGCTGAAGGGCAAATTAGGAAATTTCTTTTCTAATATAGCAATGCAATTCTCCACCCAATTTCACGCCACTTTCCATACAATTCTCCACCCAATCCCACGCAAGATTCTGCAAATCACACAACCATTGTCGATTTTTGATTCTCGATTCAGCAATATTCATCTCAATTCTGTTTGAATTCATCTCAATTCAAGCTATTCAATCACATGATCGGTTGAATTGCATTCAACAATTTCTTTGCAGTTATCTCCAATTGGCGATTTCAATCTGCAAAGAGCTATTCAATCGCTGAATTCTCGGCGAATTTATGAGTGAAAGAGGGCCAGCAGCAGCGCCGCCGGCGGGAATGGCAGTCACGGATCATCAAATTGCACAGGTGGTGGACTCTCTCCTTTGCGAAACTAACGCCCTTACTACTATTACCGCCGTCGTTGAACAACTCCAATCCAAACTCGACGTCAACTTGCTTCACAAAATTGACTTCATTCGTAGCCAGACCACCATTTCCACCTACTCCACTCAAATTTCATGCCCATGGGTAAATCGATTATCAGCCCTAGGATCTGTAAACTTTATGTTTTTTAATAGTGATTATTTGATAATCTTCAAATTCATCGATTATTGCACGTTTGTTGAATTCATGCTTATTTGATAATCTGTAAATTTCATGTTTTTATCCAGCTTTGTTGATCTTAATGTGATTTATGATTATTATTCATTCTTATTTGTTTATTTGATTCATTTTTAGGTGTAGCATGTTTTTTTAATTCCAGATTGGTTCGTAATGTATTACGAATTGCATTTCTATGAACTTGCAATTGCATATCAGTTGCATCGGTGAATATTGTTATTTAAATTCATTTTGATTCGTTCATGAACCTACTGATTTCATTTCTGTTAACATTTGTTTTGATTTGTTCTTATCAAGTTCTTATGGCTATACTCTGTTTTTTACAAGATTGCTGCATTATGTGGTGCATATTGTCGTACCTCAAATTAATTTCTTCACGGGCAGTTGCATGAATTTTCATTGGATTTCATCAATCAAGTATAGTTTGATTGATGAGAAGTTTTTGGTTGACATTGTTCTGTTTCAATATATTTAAGGAATTATGCAGAATGGTTGTGATTTTACGGCAATACTATGTTTCTGATTTATGTAATTTCTATGTACTAATTGTTGTTTTACATCTTCCTGTTTATATAGTCGTATATTGTAAGCCATACTATCGTATATTGCAGTCTGAACTCATTCGGCTTTGATTTCTGTGAATCTCTTCTTGGTTCTTTCTTTTTTGTTGCTTATTTCATAAATTTCGTTGCTAATTTTCCTGTTGGTTTCAGTTTTGTTCACAAATTTTTAGCAGTGTTACCATGGTGATATTGCAGTTTACATGTTATTTTAATAATTTTTGTTCATGTTGTTGTAGTTTAAAGAAATGATTGCAGATTAATTATTAAATTTTATATTTTTGTTCTCAGGTTGCATTCCATTTCAGTAATTAGTGTTTGTTGACAAGAATAATCTTATTTGTATCGAGATTGCAGTATACCGCTATATGAGTTGTAGTGCACCCAATAACTAAAGGTTCGGCAAAGTGATTCTAAAAGCCATTTGGTGTCCACGAAGGAGAAGGCTATAAAGTTGAACAACAAACCATTGCATCGGTGTAAAAAATGTGGAGAATTAGGTTACCATGACTCTAGTAACTGTGGCCGACAAAAGGGAAAATAAAATTATTAGGTCATTTTTTTCATTACCATATTGCAGTCTTATACATTGTAAATTGCAGTATTAGTATCATCATATTGCAATCTTAATGTAATGATTGCCGATCACACAATTTTCTTCAATCTATTATTTCCAGAAGGATTAATTATTAATTTTATACTATTTGTTTTCAGGTTTCCTTCCATTTCAGTAATAAGTGTAACCAATCCTTTTTTAACTACAAATTTGTATATTATCATATTGTTGTGTTGTTCAATGAATGTTGCAATGTTACTCTAAGACAATATTGCAGTACACGACTATATGAGTTGTAGTGCACGACTATATGAGTTGCAGTGCACCTAATAACGATATGATGTATAATGTTGAGACGTATTCTTTACCTATATTTAATCTCAAGCATGCAAACATTTTTTAAGTAACTAACATCAAAACAACTACAAAAAAAAGTCAAATCAAATTAAAACTGCAAAACTACATGTTTCAGTGCTAAGTTCATTCACACAGCCAAGATTTCATTCATGTTCAGAAAAGCCAAGAGTTAATTCAATGTTTATGGTTTCTTGTACTCCACAACCATCTTCTCCACATCTATCGGTCATCTCTTTTTTTGCCTCCTTGAACTGATGTTAGGCAATTCGCAACACACATCCAAATGCCCTATTCTTGTTGCAGGGCCTTTAATCTGAACAGTAGGGCATTCAACCCCTTGTTTAGTTTTACCAGAACTACAAAAAAAAAAGGATTGTTTAAATACTGTATTAAATGATGCACTGCAATGTATAACAAACAATACAATAATATAACAAGCAAAACTGCAATATATAACACGCAATACTGCAATTTATAACATGCAAAACTGCAAAGTGTATCACAATACCTAAACCTCTTGATCCCCTTTTCTTCTCTTTCTTCTTCATCAATGTTTTGATGACTAGTGCTGGTTTCAACTTCTTCTGTCCCTTCTAGAGTTTTCTTCAATCTCTTCTTCTTCTTCTTCTCTTTGTTCTTTTTCGTGCCATTTTAATTTGTCTTACACTGCATTAAACAAAGAATATGAATCAAATATTGTCCACCAAACAAGCAACATACAAAAAAAATGCAGACTAATGAACGACCAAATCATCCACAAATCAACCAAATCATCCACTATTCATCTAAAACACAAATACTAGTACTCAACAAATAATTATATACGTCGTACAATAATTAGATATATGCAAGTAATTGTAGAAACAAAAATTGAAATATTATGAATAATTAAAGAACAAGTGGCAACCTAGTTAGTAGAAAATGTCGTGCGGATCAATAGACAGAGTAGCTGATTACTCATTTGTAGTATGGAGTATGAAATATTTAGTGGAATATGTTCTAAACTACTTGAATATTCTAACTGAGATACGGTCCTCAACCTGAAATCCAATAACATACTTTAGCTCCCTAGCTTCTTTTCTCAATATATCAAACTCAAAATTTAAGTATTGCGACATATATGCACACATTAACACATCATATGGAATACGAAATTCTATTACTACCTCCGTCCCTCAAAATTCGATACACTTTGACCCGACACGGGTTTTAAGAAATAGATCTAGAATATGTTCTATAGATCTTGGAGTACTCTTTTGTAGATCAAGACATTCTTCATCAACCTTGAATAAAATTCATAGATCTAGAATGTTCTTTAGCCGATCTAGAGTATTCACTTATAGATCTAAAATATTCTTCATTGATCCATGTAATTTTGAAAAAACAAGATTAAACCCACATAGAGCCTAAAAGCATGGCTCTGATACCAGTTGTTGGGGATAATCGTAGCGGAAATTGTAAAAACAAATAAATCCACAAAAGAATCTATTTAGGTGATTATGTGGGTCGATTCAATTTCATGCTTGAACATGTAGAGACATATAATTGCGCAATTAATCACATAATTTAAATTAAATTATGGTGTTGAATACTTACAACAATGATTCTCCAAAGAATCGAAGTGGCTTGCTACTTCTCCACGTGTAGATCTTGAAGCTTGAATGTGAATGCAAGACCAAAGATCTTCTAACCTATGACCCTTAACTCTATAGATCTAAATTCCTTGTGGGAGGAATCTCTTAGAAATTATAAGAATCTTAAAGGAGAAGACAAGAAGGTCAAAGTGTGGAGGCTAGGGTTTGTGATGATATTTGTCTCCTTCTCCTTACATTCTTATTTATAGAGTTTATGATGGGCTAGGTTAGGGATCTATGGGGCTTGGATTGAGCCTCCCCTATTGGACCTTCTTTACTAATTAAATTATAACCCATAATTTAATATAAGGCCAATGGAATATTTCTTGTGCCACTATAGAAGAAATATTGACCGCCCATCCAATTCGTGATTACAAGCAATCCGGATTAACCTCTTTAATATATTATTTCCCATGTCTAAGACTTTCTATATCCATTAATTAACTTGTAATCTGCTATAGAATTTAAATTAATTAATATCTTTTATTTCCAAGAGTTTGTCTACTACGAGATGTATATCAAAATATACTTTTCCTTTTCTATTTATTCTTGGATTAAATCCAAACCGGCCGGGTTTCCGAATAATAGAACTTCTCTCGAACACCTCTTGGGGATATAGTCAAACCACGCAGGCACACGATTCAATGCAATAATAAAACTGACACCATACTAGTTATTAATTACTACTACCCAAGATATCAGGAATATTGGGTTGCGAAAAACCCGCACCTATTGATAAGTCAAAGTAGTGCATGATTAAATAACGTGTGTCCTATATTATTACAAAGATTAGGAAATATTAAATCTCCAAGACATCGTCTTACAGTAGATAGCAACAAAGACATGTCTATACTTTAGATCCATTCAATGCTATACCACACCAGTGTCACTAGTCATTCTCAAGGTAAAGACGACTTTCGGATGGACACTGCAACCTTTCACGATAGGTAGCCAAAGCCTATCTAGGTTGTGAAAATGTTTTACTTCTACAAGGTACCGGTTGGGCCACCTACTGTGATGACCTGTTCCACGACCCAACCTTCAATGTAGAAGACTTACACTGATTTTACTTTCCGGCGTTTTAATTATATAATTTAATATACAATTAAATACGGTCAATACCCATTAAAGTAAAATACACAGTGTGAAGAAAACATTTATTATTCTCATTAAATGAAGAGTGTTTACAATGTACAAGCAATTTATCAAATTCAAAATAAACTCGAAAAATGCTTTTTAGTATATATGTTCCAACATAACCAGCAAACTCACATAACAAAATCGCGATAAAAACTATAAAAAAATCTTCATACAATTGCAAAAATCACCAATACATGGAGCAAAATCGCCATACAATAGCAAAATTACCATTACACCGAGCAAAATCGCTATACAATTGGTGATAAACAATACTGCAATATTGTAAAGGATGCACTGCAAAATATTATAAGCAATACGGCAATATTAGTATCACATATATAACCAGTAAACGCAGTATCACATATACTCCAAAATGCACATCACATATACTCCAAAAATGCAAACTCAGTAAACTCAATATACTCCAAAATGTTCATCACATATGCACATATACTAAAAAATGCACATAAACTCATATATACTCTAAAATGCACATCACATATACTACAATATCAATATCACATATACTCCAAAATGCAAACTCAGTAAACTCCAGCAAACCAAAATCTCAGTTCCTCTAGGTTTTCCAATACATCAACCAAAATTTCGCAAAAACCTAAGATCTAAACAATAAATTTAGCAAAAAAAACACCAATCAACATTAAACATGGCAGAAATTGAATGAATAATACTTAAATTTCGCAGCAACATCAATGAAATATGAACAAAAATCAATAAACACATACATAAATCTGCATACACAAACAAAGTAACATTCTCGAAACCTATTTCGTTCAACCCTAAACGAAATCCAATTAACATATCTTATGAACTGTTTTCACCGTTTAGTTGTTATAGGCGTTCGGAATTCCAGAAATTGGCACTAAATCGCGCGATGTAGAGGCAGAGGCGGTGGGATTTAGAGGCAGAGGCGGCGGGATATATAGGCAGAGGCGACGGGATTTAGAGGTGGAGGCGGCGGGATCTAGAGGTGGAGGCGGCGGGATCAGTGATAAGTCGTATTCTAAGCCTTGGTTACTGGTCAGTATGTCGTGAAATACATGTATTATCTGCAAAACAGTTGCTTAAGTGTGCATGATTGAAGGATCCAAGTCAGTAGGTGACGATTCGGGTGACGCAAGTGAAAAGGGCGCCAGAAGGGTGCGATACTGACCGGGATGCATGCCAGAGAAAAGGCTCGAGATGGAGAAGGAGGATAGCTAGGATGATCATTGACAAGGGCAAAAAGGTCAAAACGCGGGAGAAGTCTACCCTAAAAGCAAGGGCAAGCCTCCCTATAAAAGAAGCCATTTGAAGAGAGAGAAGGAGTTCGCACTTTAGATTTCAGCCACCATACTTAGTAGAATTCTCTCTAGAAGATCAGTCCTTCAGCATTATCCTATCTCTCGTTCCTCGCCACAGTCATGGTCACTTGACGTCCAGAAGTTGCCGGAGAAGTCATCAGTTCGCCGTTCCAGCCAGTTATCGTAGCAGTGTAGTAGTATCATCGCCCGGAGTGGCCAAAAACAATCTTAATCGCTTTCTTAGTTTAAGTTTACTTGTTTTCATCGTTAGCTATTCTGCAAACACTCATCGCTGTTGCTCTTTTGAAATACTTTGTTAATTTCCAGCTTTACATTATGAGGTTTCTATTTCGCATGTCACTTTGGTTTGAGTTTGCTTCATCTGCCTAGGGAAGTTAGATTTAGTTATTGCTTTCAATTTCTAAGTGTTTACTTATCGAAGTTGATGTTGATTCAAAAGTTGTAGCTATGTTTAGTCAAGTTTTCGTGCATGAGTTTCTTGTTTGCGCCGTAATCACCACCTTGCATGTCAGCCAGTAGAAGTAAAGTTACAGTTTTAGTGTTTAATTTAAGTTTTAGCATTTTAATCAATGGATCTTGAGTTCGAGTTTATGAATCTGAAGTTTAGTTATGGTGTTTGTGTTCATATGAATTTTGTCAATACTTGGTGAAGAAAAAAACATCAAAATCAACTTTAGTTTGGACCACTTTTGCTTTTAAGTTACTTTTTACTTTTGTTCCCTACTTTTCAGAGGTACTATCCAAACTTGTCAGAAACCCCCAGCCATCAGATACACCTGGTTGTCTAACTTTCCGCTTTTAGTAACTGTCCACCTTCCATATGTCTCTGATACACCTTGTCCCTTATTTTCACGAACGCTCCCACATGTCTGTTATTTTCCCACCTGCTAGTCAGTAGAGTACCACCTTTAATTTCCGCCTAGGTAAAATCTCAACCCAAGCGTGGTAGCTAACCAAACACCCAGGAAAGTCACCACAGTTATCGAAACGTGTCCATCCTCGTGGGATTCGACCCTTACCTCCACTATACTAATCAGTAGAAGTGGGTTGAGGAAATTTGTTTGAAGGCAGGTGATGCACTATTTATTTGCACTATAATTACCTGCAAGTATACAAAGTAGGTATAGTATAGCAAAAGGTCAGTACCGGATATCGAACACGAGGAAGATGTTACACAAAGTGTCTATCTCCTACTAGAACTCAATTACTATTTGGAGAAACAATTATTTTTGAAGATTTTTGAAAATAAAAAATATTAAAGCGGTAATTAACGAAACGCAAGCAAATCACAGAGGTAAAAATATAGAGATAAGGGAATTCCAGGGATGTGTGTTCACTTTTATGGTTATACAAATTCCAAACTACAATACCCTAGCACAGTTCATACTTTGAAAGGACAAGTCACCTAGCTTATGCTCATGCGATACAAACGTTGATTACTAACATTAGGGTTGTCAATCCTAACTCGTAACTCCAAAAAGCTCCTAAGACCCTTGAAAAGTCCTCACTCTCAATTAACAGTGCCGTTTTAAAGGAAGCTAACTGTAGTGTCTACTAAGTGGATCTAACTCGCTAGAACTCTGTCACAGTTATGAAGCAAGTTATATTGAATCATACATAATTGTGTCACTCAATTACGAAGCATCACGATTAACTTAGGGAAGAAACAAAGTAAGAACAAAATGGATATTAGATAGAAAACGGAATTGTATAACCAAAGTTGTTACTAACACATGAAGGGACTGGCAGCGGAAGCGCGTGCAATAAATCAATTACATAATAATCAGATCTATTTAGCGGATTATTTAGACAAATTCTATTCGCGCAATTATCACACGTATCATGCTCATAACTCAAATAAATCATGCTTTGATTAATTAAAACCTAAAACATGCTTTTCTACGGTTTAGCCATTATACCTTGATGATCTCCAAAGAATCGAAGATGGCTCGCGACTTCTCCATGTGAAGACTTTTAGTACAAAACCACAAATCTTCTGTCTGGTTCCCGGACTGTAAACTGATATCAGGGTGGGCTGATCTCACCAGATTACTAGGACTTAAATAAAGAAGACAGGAGAAATCCTTTTGCGAATTGGTGAAGAATTCGAAAATCTCCTCAGCTGGTGGAGAGGAATTTTCGAAAATTGCAAGAAAAATAATGATGTGTGTTTTCTGTCTCCTTTATTCTCCTATTTATAATAAGTCACATATTGGGCCCAGACAGGGATCTATGGAAGGCTTTGGATATGGGCTCCTCCAATTAGCTTTTTACTAATTAAATTAAACCCAATTTAATATAAGCTTAAAATTGGAATATTACGAGCAGCCACTACAGAAGTAATACTGCACTCCCCATCCAAATCCGAAATTACAAGTACTTCGGGTTTCCAAAAATTAATATTTATTTCCCGCGCTTAAGATAGAAACATCCATTAATTAATTATTGTCTGCTATTGACTTAATTAATTAATATCTTATTTATTCCAAGAGAGGACCCAGCAAGAAAATCTTATTTATTATTCATAGAGTGATTAAACTCCAACTAGCTAGGTTCCGAATAATAAAACCTTATTTCAAACTTCTCTTGAGGATGTTATCAAACGAGACTCACCTCGCGCACGATTCAATATAATAGCAATCCTAGCACCGCTAGATATTAATCACCACTACCCAATATACTAGGCTTATTGGGTTGCGAAAAACCCGCACCATTTGGTAAGTCAAAGTAGTGCATAATCAATACCGTATGCTCAATGGTAACGTACATTGATTAAGAAATAATATACGAGACCTCGTCTTTCAGTAGATAGCATAAAGACTGTCTCGCTGTTAGATCCTTTCAGTGCTATACCACACCAACATCATCTTATTTCAGTAAGGCTTAGAAATAATCGGACTGACATTGCAACCTTTCACGATAGGTAGTCTAAGCCTATCTAGGTTGTGAAATTATACTTTTTCTTTGTTTAGAACTGACCGTGTTACCTTAAAGTGAACGACGCCCACAACCGGTCTACTAAAACAAAGACTTAGACTTTGTTAAGTTACTTATACATTTAAACATGTAAAAACATCCATTAAATGTAAAACATAACAACATTATAACAAAAATAATCTGTTTATTCCTTTGGAAAATAAAATAAGAGTTTCAACAGTATTCAATCACTCGAAAGGTGATTTCTAGTATACAAACTCTAACAATCTCCCACTTATACTCAAAACAGCTTTCGAGTATACAAAAAAATGTGCATTACGTCTAATTCTCCCACTTATACTGAAAGCGAGTTGAGGTCTCGAGCGAGTCGAACTCCCATTCCTTCTACATGGCGCTCGAACGGTTTGACCGCCAATGCCTTAGTAAAAGGATCTGCCAGGTTGTTCTCTGACGCAATCTTGACCACTTCTATGTCTCCTCTCTGCACTATATCTCTGATGATATGATACTTCCTTTCAATGTGTTTGCTCGCTTTGTGAGCTCTTGGTTCCTTCGAATTAGCCACAGCACCAGAATTGTCACAATAAATGGTGATGCTCTTGGGCAGATTCGCAACCACACCTAAGTCCATAAGGAAGTTCTTGAGCCATACAGCCTCTTTTGCAGCCTCCGAAGCGGCCACATATTCGGCTTCCATGGTAGAGTCCGCAATGCATTTCTGCTTTACACTCTTCCAAATCACAGTTCCACCTCCTAAGGTGAACACATAACCTGAAGTAGATTTTCTCGAGTCTTGATCAGCTTGAAAGTCTGAATCAGTATACCCTATAGGACATAGCTCGCCTGCTTTGTAAACTAGAACATAGTCCTTAGTCCGTTTAAGGTACTTGAGTATGTTCTTTACTGCAGTCCAATGTCCTTGGCCCGGGTTTGATTGATATCTTGCTACCATGCCAACAGCAAAGCAAATATCAGGTCTTGTACAAAGCATAGCATACATGAGACTACCAACTGCCGAAGCGTATGGTATCCTTCTCATCTCAGCTATCTCAGTTGTTGTCTTAGGAGACATCTCTTGAGATAAATGAATGCCATGTCTAAAAGGTAAGAAACCTTTCTTGGCATCTTGCATGCTAAATCGGCTAAGTACAGTGTCGATGTAGGGTTCTTGGGATAAGCACAACATCCTTTTCTCACGATCCCTAAGGACCTTGATACCTAGGATGTGTCCCGCATCTCCCATATCCTTCATCTAGAACTGGTTTGACAACCAAGTTCGTACTGATGACAACATCTTTTTATTGTTTCCAATTAGAAGAATGTCATCTACATATAAAACTAAGAACACCACATTCCCTTTTTCTACCTTCTTGTACACGCAGCTCTCGTTAGGGCATTTATCGAATCCAAACTTATGAACAGTTTGATCGGAGCACTGATTCCATGATCTAGATGCTTGCTTGAGGCCATAAATGGCTCTCTTAAGCTTCCAAACCATGTGCTCTTTGCCCTTAACGGCATAACCCTCGGGTTGTTCCATGTAGATGGTCTCCTCAAGACTCCCGTTCAAAAACGCAGTCTTAACGTCCATCCGCCACACATCCCAATCCATATAAGCTGCTATAGACAATAGAATCCGGATCGATTTGAGCATGGCCACTGGGGAAAAGGTCTCGTCGTAATCGACACCTTCCTTTTGGGTGTACCCCTTAGCCACTAGTCTCGCTATAAAGACTTTAACTCGTCCATCGGGTCCACGTTTACGCTTGTATATCCATTTGCTCCCAATGGCAGTACAGCCTTCGGGTAGGACGGACAAATCGTAGACGTCTTTGTCTATCATAGATTGTAGTTCCGAATCCATTGCTTTTACCCATTCGCAATGATCGACATCCGCCTGCGCCTCTGCAAAGTTCCAGGGATCTGGTACATTGCTGTCCGAGGAGTGATCCATAGATTCTCCCAAACCAATGTACCTTTCGAGCTCATGAGAGACCCTCCCACTGCGGCGCGGCACTACAACATTAGGTGTAGAAGTTGAAGGTTCAGGAATTGGTTGTACTAATGGTACTTGTTCTTGGTTAATGGAACTTGTGACTGAAGTAAGCTCTTCAAGAGCTACCTCACTCCTGGGTTTATGATTCATAACAAAGTCTTCCTCTAAGAATGTCGCGTGAGTACTCACAATGACTTTCTTGTCTCGGAGACTATAGAATTCATAAGCTTTCGAACCTTTGGGGTACCCTATAAACAAACATACCTCTGTCCTTGAGCCCAGCTTAGTTGGATCCTTTTCCAAAACATGAGCTGGACACCCCCATATCTTGAGATGTTCTAGATTGGGCTTGTGCCCAGTCCACAACTCATATGGAGTGGCAGGAACAGATTTTGATGGTAAATTGTCTAAAATATGACTCGCGGAAAGCAAGGCATGTCCCCAAAACGAAATGGGCAGTCGTGCATAACTCATCATCGACCGGACCATGTTTAACAAGGTCCTATTCCTTCTTTCAGCTACGCCATTCTGCTGGGGTGTGCCCGGCGCAGTCGTTTGGGATTCTATTCCCTCTACTGATGAGTAGTCCAAAAACTCGGCACTGAGGTATTCGCCTCCGCGATCAGATCGCAGGCTCTTGATACGTTTTTCATGATGCGTCTCCGCATAAGCCTTAAACTCCAGAGACTCTGACCCTTCGGTGGCGGACCGCCACATGTACTCCGGCGGTCGCCGGTCGAGACTCTTCTCCTAGCGTAGATTTCCGAGGCGGACCGCTACATGGCTCTGTCCGCCGGGCTCCGGCGGTCGGCGGTCGCCGTCTGACTCCAGATTTCCAGACTATGCGTTTTTACTCCCCTTTTCGACTCAAATATGCACATTTCTCACAAAACACGTCAAAATACCAAAATGTATAAAATATGCAAATAATAGACATGTAGAGTGATTTTGATATTAAGAACGGACCAAATAATGGCCTTAAAATAGTGCAAAATCCGAGCGTATCAACTCCCCCAAACTTACATTTTTGTTTGTCCTCAAACAAAACATTAAAGACACAAGAATAGACGCACGGAATGCACAAGGACTAGACGTCATAATTGCCTCAAAAGATGGAAGAATGGATTAAGCATGAATTAACAAAATCAAATCAAGCAAGGCTTATTAGTGCACTTTCATTACTAACTCGTGGAACACCTTGAATTCAAGCACTCACATGTGGCAAACTTCCAAAGATGGGAAGTGTTCTTTCTCTCACTCTCAAAGTGTATAGAGGTAAAGTGTATATCACTCAAATCATGCATCATGCAAAGTTTACCATAGGCTTGCTCAAAGTCTAATCCCTCCTCTACTCGATGTGATTAAGCATCAAAAGTCCGAAAGGTCTTCATTTTTGGTTGTAACGTAGGCTCTTTGGTAGGTGAGGAATATTTGGCTAAAAAGTGACTCAAATATAAAAATATCACAAGTAGAGTTAAGACGACTCCACTTTTCTAAAACTTTAAGGCACTTCTAACACTTTTTTTTTTCCTTCAACTTACTTTCAATCCTTCGTTTTTATTTTCTTTTCACAACCTTTCACACATTTTTTTTTTCTTTTTTTTTCTTTTTCATACATCCTTTTTTTTTTTTTCTAAGATCAAGCACATATTTGGAATTTTTCTCAATTTCACAACTTGCACTTTTCAACATTTAAGCACACTACTTTTCTCTAACTTTTCTCCTTATCTCTCCAATTCCTTTACAAAAGAAGATACAAAAATTATACTAACCCAAGGAATTGTCCCCCCATTTATTTTGGCTTCCAAAGAAAAGGCTTAAAGGCTCAAAATTGGCTCCAAAGGGAAAAATTTGAGAGGGTCAAAAATTTTGGATATAAAAGTAGCTAAGAAAAGATGGCCTAACATCCTCCTAAATCAGCTTAAACACTATGTAAACTTAGGCAGACTAAGAGCAAGTTCTAGAAACATATACATGCATACAGATAAATCACACAAGAAAGAATTTAAGGCTCAAATCTCACAAGGTATAAGCACGATTCAAGGCGAACAAGCAATTCACTAATTATGCACCTTTTCACCAAACCATCATATCAAAACATTAAGCCACACTTAAACATAGATGGAATATAATATCATTGGCAACTCGGTCTAATGTGTCCCTAAGCATGCGTGTTTCTAAGTTCTTCATGATGTGTTCATGACATGGATTCAAGAAAACATTTTTAGAACACAAAAATCTCCTAAGGGTTTTTGAAAAATTAAAGCAAAAACAACTTAAAACAAAAAGAAAACCCTAAACTTTAAAGCAAAAACAAATTAACAACAAAAGAAAACCCTAAACTCACGGTCCACCACTTCATCCCCCCAAACTTATTTACAACAAAGTGTAAAATAAGTTTGTAGAGTCGGTCGGGGCGTGAGTATACTACTGAAAAAAAACATACCTTGAAAAATTTTCGCGTAGAGGTTGAGCGGGGCGAAAATTCGAAAAATTTCGAAAAATCGCGCTGGAAAAGTTTTGCCCAGGTGGCGGGCCGCCGCAGCTGTTCGGCGGTCGACGCACGTTAAAAATGCTTTCCAGCGTTCAGGTGGCGGACCGCCGCAGCTCTTGCGGCGGTCGCCACAGAGAGGTCAGAACCTGCGAAAATTTTTGCAAAGCACAAAATTAAACGAAAACCAAAAATACTTAAAATTAAAGCAAAAATTTGTTAAAACAACGAAATAAATTGTCTCAAAACATCCAAAAACATGGTACAAATGCTCATTTAAAGTCATCAAGCTTGACTTCTTCAATCTTGAGAAGGTGGAGGGAAACGGGAGCTAAGATCCTCGAAAGCTCCAACGAGGTACGTGATATCACTCCTCATTGTCTCTCGTTCCTCTCTAGCTTCGGCGGCCATTCTTCGGAGCTCTTCATATTGTTGACACCGATGGACGTCTTCCAACCGTTGTTGCTCCCAAAATTCTTGCTCCGCCGTGCGCCAATCGCCTTGAGCCGTCCACCCTTGGCGGTTGTAGGCATTCTCCGTTTGTTGCTCCGCCCAACGATTGTCCCAAGGGTTGGACATGTTTTGCATGTAGGAGAAGATTTCTCCTAATTGGGCGGAGGTGTTGGCTTGAAACTCCTCTCCCGGATTTGGCCTCCTGCGGCGGCGGTTCGCTCTCGTCCGGCGACGATGTCCTTCCACTTCCTCTTCTTCTTCTTCTTCTTCTTCTTCTTCTTCTTCTTCTTCTTCTTCTTCTTCTTCTTCTTCTTCTTCTCGTTTGGTTGGGGTGACGGTGGTGGCGGTGCTTCATTCCCTTGAGCTTGTGAATGCTCCGCGCCCTCTTCATAGTTATCAATGGCATCAAACGCGGAATCCTCATCGGGCTCAAATTGAGGAATGCGAGAGGGAATGTTCCTCTTTCTAAACTCCCCATGGACGGGGTTAGCCTCGATGGCTCTCCGGTGGGCGGGTGTGTCGAGCTTCCAATTGGCTTGGTTCGCCCAAACATCGACCTTGGTCAATTGCGGGAGAGGAACGGGAAAGTGATCCCCCGCTACTTGCATGAAGTACCCTTGACCCCAACCATCGGTCTTCAAAAGCCCCACCAAAAATAGCACCTCATAGGTGATAAACTTCTCTCCACCATCCTCCGTCATACCGGCAAAAGAGATCCCCAAATGTTCACCAATTGCCGTAATCAATCCCCCACAACAAATGACGCCCCCGTCTTTCTTCGTGATCCTATCCACATAGTAAGTAAAAAAGGGTCCCACGATCGATTCCCTTCTTGTTGAGTAGGCACCACATCACGTCGAGCTCCGTCTGGGAGACGCTCCCCCCATCGATACGAGCAAACATAAGCTGAGTCATAGCACGATGGAGGTACCTTAAGACGGGGTTGCGAATCGATGAAGACTTGGCATAGCCCGCTGCATGCTCTTGCTCGTTCGTCATCGCCCCCCAAGCCTCGGAAAAATCATATTCATAGTCCTCGTCGGGGTTGGGGTCGAAGCAATGGAAGATCCCACTAAGCTCTTCCATGGTGAGTGAGTGCCAACGGTTCCCAAGGCGGAAATCGATGCTAAGTGGAAGATTTCGGTGGCGATCCTTAGTGACCTTAAGCGAGCTGAGGAACTCGAGGGTATACTTTCTGAACGATGGCCACTTTCTTTGGAACATGTAGACGAGGCCATTTCCATCACCCACGTCGCACAACTTCTAGAAATCCTCCATGATCCCCAAAGTTTGGAGAGGGAAATCGTGGGGATATCTAGAAGGTGCCGTCTCTCGGGCCGACACTTTCTTCCACATAGCCTTTTGCTCTTCCGTGGCAAGGCTAATGCCATAGTTCTTCGCATTCTCCGGCTTCCCTTTTGATCCCATTATCCTACAAAAGAAATTACACTCTTTAAAAGAGTACCAACAAGTAGGAGATCAAAAGTTCCCCCAAACTTGCATTCAACCAAGTAAAAATCAAGAGATAAGAACTTAAATGCAAGCTTGGGTAAAATAGCATCCTAATTTGTAGCATGATAACATGTTAAGCAAAATCAACAAAATTAGGACAAAAAATCATCCCCCAACGTGAATTCATCCCCCATGCAGAGACGTATCAACCAAATATCCAAGAAACCAACAATCTCTACAAAATCACAAATATTGCAATTCATGGAAGTAATAATAGCCTCACAATGCTATGAACATGATTGCAACTTTTAAACTCTAAGAACCAAGAGAGAATCATCATTCACAACTTAATAATCACCAACCAAGTAAAATCCAACCATAGAATTCAAAAAATTCAAACACATAATCATCCCCCATCATGAATTAAGAGATTCTACCGAACAATTCACCCAAAATAAAGCACAATCCATGGAAGAAGTAAAGCAAAGCTCAGAAATTGAGTTAGGATTCATACCTTTTTGTGGAGAGAATTTGTAGAAGAAGAGCTCTAAGCTTGGAGAGAATTGAGAGAATGATAGTGTGGGTGTGTGAATTTGGTGATTTATATAAGTGGGGGTTGTGTGCAAGGAAGGAATTTGAGAAGGAATGGGAAAAGGAATGAAAAACATACCTTTTAAAGAGCAAATCCGTCTCTGGACTGCGTGTGGCGACCGCCGCGTCTCTCGTGGCGGGCCGCCACACGGGCGTTCGTAAACAGCAATCCTGGCGGGCCGCCGCGGCCCGTGCAGCGGTTACTCTGGCCCGCCCTAGGCCCGATCCTTCCTGCACATGTTAACACACGTGTGGCGACCGCCGTACTTCAACCTTGAACTTCCTCTTTGGCTGAAAAGTGAGTACAATCCCGTTGTGCCGCACGAGCTCCTGCTTAGTGGACGATTCTGCCTTCTCAGTGGCGGGCCGCTGCAGGATGTGCGGCGGTCCGCCGGCGACTGGGCAGTCCTGCGTGGTTGACTCTGCCGTCTCAGTGGCGGGCCGCTGTGGGGTTTGCGGCGGTCCGCCGGAAACCGGGCAGTCGCCAGATTTCTGCTTCGCCACCCACTTCTTGTTTATATCATCCACTCTTGCTGCTGCCTTTGCTCTGTCCTCATCTAACTTCCTCTGAATTTGCTCCATTTGAGTGGTAATGTTGGTTACAGCTGCCGAGATTATGTTCATTCCTTGCTCGAGGTTGTTTATCCTTGCTTCGACCACTCCGATCTTGGTGTCATTGATCTTCCAATCTTGTGTAATTACCTCCAAAATCTTCGTGATTCCTTGTTCATATTTGTCTTCCTTTTTCATCGGCTCAACCACTCCTCCTTTGCTAACATTAAATCCTGCAGGGGGCTGCAAGTAATTATTGTTAGAATAAGAAAGATTTGGGTGCGGACGGTTCCCGTTATAATTATTGAAATTACCGCCCCCCTGATTAGGGCGATAATTGTTATTGAAATTTTTGGGGCCGCCTCCTTGCACGTAGTTGATTTCTTCCACAGTTGACACGGCAGTTTCGGGTGCCTTGACCGCCACTATGGAAGTTGCCGGAATTGGATCTTCCTTCCTCGAGACATCCATTTGATCAATCCTGACTCTGAGTTCCGCTAGCTCCTTAGCGAAAAAACTTTCCTCGGCCTCTTCTATGGCTGCTACTCTTCTCGTGGCATGCCTTTCCTTCGACCACCCCCGACTGTTGGTGGCGAACTCCTCGATCACCACCATGGCATCCTCTCCTGTCTTTCTTAGAAATCCTCCATTTGCTCCTGAATCAAGCATAGCACAAATTTTTTCATTGAACCCGTTATAGAGGATTCCTACCTGATGGTCTATGGAAAAACCATGGTTTGGGCACTTTCGAAGAACAGCTTTGAAACGAGCAAATGCCTCATAGAGGGGCTCGTCATGGCCTTGAGTGAACTGAAAGATCTCACTCTTGAGCTTCAAAATAGTGCCTGGCTGGTAGTATTTGTCGAGGAAGGCAGCTACGATGTCATTCCATGTGGAGACCTTTTCTAGTGGCATACACTCAAACCACTCCTTAGCAGAATCAATCAAAGAGAATGGAAAAAGTCTTACCCGTATGGCACCGTCGTCGACACCATTTAATTTCAGAGTGTTGGCGATTTCCACGAATTTTGAGAGATGGCGGTTAGCATCTTCAGTCGCCCTACCTGCAAAAGGAGTTTGCTCGACCCTTTGAATAAGGGGCATGCGTAACTCAAAGTTGTTAGCATCAATACGAGGACCGTTAGGAAAAGTGATCATATTCCCATGATTGAACATGTTCATCACGGGTAATGCTTCTCTGTTCTTCTTTTCCATGGCTTCTCGGGCTGCTCTCTCCGCATCTCTCTCATCCATCAGCAATTTTACCATCTCCTGCAGCTTCTCAATATCAGTTCTGTCACCCATTGTTCCTAATCCTTTTTCACTTCTTATTTTTCTACGAGCTCTTTCAAGTTCTAAATCGATCGGCTCTAAGATGTCCTTCCCAGAACGCGTTCGCATACAAAACCTGCAAGACTCGAAAACAAAAACAAATTAAACTAAAACAAAATAAAAACAGAAAGCAATAAAAATCCAAAGTAGTAAAATTATCCGTTTGAAGATATCACTCGAAAGTGAATTATCTTCCCCGGCAACGGCGCCAAAAACTTGATGCACTATTTATTTGCACTATAATTACCTGCAAGTATACAGAGTAGGTATAGTATAGCAAAAGGTTAGTACCGGATATCGAACACGGGGAAGATGTTACACAAAGTGTCTATCTCCTACTATAACTCAATTACTATTTGGAGAAACAAGAATTTTTAAAAGTTTTTGAAAACAGAAAATATTAAAGCGGTAAATAATGAAACGCAAGCAAATCACAGAGGTAAAATATAGAGATAAGGGAATTCCATGGATGTGCTTTCACTTTTATGGTTATACAAATTCCAAACTACAATACCCTAGCACAGTTCATACTTTGAAAGGACGAGTCGCCTAGCTTATGCTCATGCGATACAAACGTTGATTACTAACATTAGGGTTGTCAATCCTAACACGTAACTCCAAAAAGCTCCTAAGACCCTTGAAAAGTCCTCACTCTCAATTAACAGTGTCGTTTTAAAGGAAGCTAACTGTAGTGTCTACTAAGTGGATCTAACTCGCTAGAACTCTGTCACAGTTATGAAGCAAGTTATATTAAATCATACATAATTGTGTCACTCAATTACGAAGCATCATGATTAACTTAGGGAAGAAACAAAGTAAGAACAAAACGGATATTAAATAGAAAACGGAATTGTATAACCAAAGTTGTTACTAACACATCCCTAGAATCCTATGAGTTTAGTTACACATGATTGAATAAGCTAAAAACATAGATTGAAGGGAAAACAATTTGAACATAAAACTAAAGCAAATAAAACCCTTAGGTTGAATCCTTGTCGTTCTTGATGTTCTTGAGATCCTTCTCCAACTCCTTGCACAATCGAAGTATTCTGGCTTTTTAATCTCTGTGAATGTTGCAAGCAGTAACTCTCTCTGTATGTATCTTGATGAATCTCTCTTGATAAATTAATGTGTTCTCTTTTAATGAAGCTTGAGGTCCTATTTATACGGGAGAAGTATTCCTCGTCATAGAAGGAAAAGATCTTCAAAATTTGGTAAATCTTGGATCAAATCTAGAGCTGGTCGGATTCGCCGCCTTTCTCCGGCGGGTCGCCGCACCTTGGCCGGCGGTCGCCGTGTTGGAGTCCAGAGACTCTGACCCTTCGGTGGCGGACCGCCACATGTACTCCGGCGGTCACCGATCGAGACTCTTCTCCTAGCGTAGATTTCCGAGGCGGACCGCTACATGGCTCTATCCGCCGTGCTCCGGCGGTCGCCGTACAACTTCGCGGCGGTCGCCGGTCGCCGTCTGACTCCAGATTTCCAGACTATGCGTTTTTACTCCCCTTTTCGACTCAAATATGCACATTTCTCACAAAACACGTCAAAATACCAAAATGTATTAAATATGCAAATAATAGACATGTAGAGCGATTTTGATATTAAGAACGGACCAAATAATGGCCTTAAAATAGTGCAAAATCCGAGCGTATCAAGTAGATAGAAATAAAGAATACATTTCGCATTAGATCCTTTCAGTGCTTTACCACACCGGTGTTACTAATCTCTTCTTAGGTAAGAGAAAATTATCACAAACACCGCAACCGTACCAATAGGTAGCCAAAGCCTATCTAGGTTGTGAAAACGTTTTTCTTCTTACTAAATCTGGCCAAGTTCCCTACTGGAAAACTCATGAGGAGATTCATCGAATTTCCATACTTGACCTTCTTAGTAAAAAGCCTTAGACTTGTTTACCATATTTCAATAATAAACCATTATATTATATTATTTATTATCATAATTAGGTAAACAAGTGGACGTGGCGTTTCTCGTATACATGCACAAGCTGACTGTACAAAAGCATATACGCTCGAAGCATCTTTTAGTATACAAACCCCAACAAAAAATCCACTAAAGGAGAAGGATAGAAAAGCGTCGACAGAGGCTACAAGTTCAAACCCTACTGCTGAGAAACCGCCGGCACCACTACCCGCAAAATTTTTCAAGGTATGTTTTCTTTTCAGTACTTTACTCACGTCCCTACCGACTCTACAAACTTATCTTACACTTTATTGTAGATAAGTTTGGGGGATGAAGTGGTGGACCGTGAGTTTAGGGTTTTTATTTTGATTTTAGTTTTTGCTTTTGTTTTTCAAAATCCCTTAGGAGAATTTGGTGTTCTAAAAAAAATATTTTCTTGAATCCATGTCGAGAACTTAACATGAAGAACTTAGAAACACGCATGCTTAGGGACACACTTTAGACTGAGTTGCCAATGATATTATATTCCATTTATGTTTAAGTATGGCTTGACGTCATCATTTGATGGTTTGGTTAAAAGATGCATAATTAGTGAATTGTTTGTTCGCCTCGAATCACGCTTATTGATGCACTTTTTATTAGCACTAAATACCTACAAGTATACAGGGTATATAGTATAGCTAAAGATCAGTACCGGATATCGAACACGGGGAAGGCAAACACAAAGTGTCTATCTCCTAATTAGACTCAATCACTATCTGGAAGAGCAGAACGTTTGGAAAACTTTTTGAAAACAGAAAACAATAAAAAGCAATTAACAACTAAATGCAAATAAAACACGTAGATAAACGATAGAGATAAGGGAATCCCAGGGATGTGCGTTCACAGTTATGGTTATACAAATTCCAAACTACAATACCCTAGCTCAGTTATTGGGACCGGCGCGCGCTGGCCGATCCGTTAGCCGACCATTGGGACCGGCGAGCGAAATGGCGAGCCCTCGCCGATTGTTAGGCGCTAGCCGATTCGCTAGCCAATCGGCTAGCTGCCATTGCAGGCTCCAGATCGGCTAGCAATTGGCAAGCGGTTTTTTATTTTTCTAAAAAAAAATTTCGAAACTCTATATATACGCGATGTGCACGTTATTTTCATGTGCACCACTTGTTTTAACGAGTTTCTCTCTCTCTTAATTTATGTACAAGAGCAATAATGCGAAATGGAGAACAACAACGAGTTTACTCCGACAAGCTGGACGCAAACTCCCACGTTGGTGGATGGGGTCCAATGGGTGGTTACTACAATATGTACCCTTGGTCGCAGATGATGTCTAGGATGGCATCCGGGGGTAGTAGTATGCTGGGATGGCAGGGGATGCAGGGGGTGCCTGGGGTGGCAGGGGATGCCGGCGTGGCAGGATGCAGGGGATGCCGGGGGGGACAATGTCTATCGCCCCAGTCTTGATTTTTTGACTGCTTCTTCGCACACATCGACCCCAGCGGAGACACAATTCACTGGGTGTGAAACTTTCTCCTCAGAGGAGTTGGGGATAGATCTCGATGATGCGGACACTCCCACTCAAACGGGGGGAGTAGGTCGGGGCGCACCAAAGAAGAAGAAGACCGTCGGAGGAAGTGGACGGATGAGGAGAACGTCGCGCTGTCGAAGGCTTGGGTGAGTGTTTGCGATGATCCCCTGACTTCGAACAATCAAAGGATCACCAACCTGTGGGCTAAAATAGCAGCAGTCTACCACAGGTTTCACCTAGAGGGGAAGCCACATACCAAGGAGGAGTGCCGGAAGGGTTGGGACCAAATCAGGGTTGCGGTCTCCCGATTTGTGGGCTTGTACACCAACAACCTCCGCATGAAGACTAGTGGCCAGACTGACGACGACGTGAGAGGGCCGCGGAGAAAGAGTTCCCCTTGAAGGGGTTTATAAGGAGTTCACGTACTGAAACTGCTATGAGGTGTTGCGGGGGATTCTGAGAAGTTTTGGGCGGGTGTCGATGCTGGCTGGCCGAAGAAGCAGCGGCTGAACTACGCCGGTGATTACAGCAGCAGTGGTGGTTCCCACGATGTCCCCGATGATGCTCAGGAGTTCCCGTCCAAGGGTCCCCGGAGGTCCAGTCGGCATCCCCCGTGTCAGCCGAGCTCTCCCGCCTCGGGTGTCAACAAACGCAGATGAACATGTGGAAAATTACGTGAATGGCGGGACGCAACTAACCCTGTTGAGAAGGGGCTTCTTTACTACCTCCTCCAGAGTATGCGAGCCGATTTGGGGCTCCCGGGGAGCGGCACGGGAGACGCGGGGGGCTCAGATGCGGCAGATTTGGGGGTCCCGGGTAGTAGCGGTGACGACGGCGACCGACGAGGAGTGATTGAGTCTTGAATTCATGTTTTTGTTCATTTTGTCTTGTAGGTGTATTGTCTGACTTTGTTGTGATGCCTTTACACAGCCTTCTTTTTAAAGTATAGATGTTTCAAATAGTTTGCTATTGATGATTAGTCCATTTTCTAACAATTTTAGACTTTTAGTCTACTAATAATTACTAGTACAATTTTATTACAACTTTTTTAGGCATAGATAGTTGTCTTCCTGATTGGAACACTGATGTTGGAGGTGAATTTCCTGTCCCTCTTCAAAGAAAACCCCTTGGGTAAGTTTCCTTTTTTCGTGTTTCAACCCTAGACCTCATTGCTTGCTCGATGTTTGTGGCTAAAATCTATCTATTATTGTGGTTGGCAGATTACAAAATGAGTTGGTTGAACTATTGTGGTAAAATGGGGAGATTGTGTTGCATTGTCAAACCATTAGGAAACGATCAAAGCAAGCTACTTTGATTCAAGGTGGTGATGATAATGAGATAGTTTCATGGATTGATTGCCCTATTGATGAATCATTTCAGAGGGAGTTATGTGTTAATTTCTTGTCTGAGATCCCTCCATCCTTGGATGAATCGAGCAAGAAGCCGGATGGCGAAAGGGAGTTCAAATTTGGCGAATCATCCGAGGTTATTCACCAAGGTTTAGCCTCTGCCTCCACCTCCACCTAGATTTGAGGAGGGTGTGGCCGGAAGAGCATTGAGTGCTCTGTCATGACTGTAGGGTCGAGCCATTGTGCGAGTAACCAAGTTGTGAATGAAGTGGACATGAGTTGGGCTTGTAGTCGTGGGGCTGGGAGGAGAAAAAACGAGGGCGTGGAGAGGGAGGTTCCCGGGCAGGCTAGGACGTCTTGCTCTGGTGGATCCGGTAGTGGTAGCTGCAGTCGGATAAGGCGTCCATGTTAGACGAGGCGATCGAGTACACGAAAGCCTTGCAGCTGCAGATTCAGGTAAGTTGGAGTGGATTTAGGTCAGTTTTGCTATAAATATGTGATGAGTGTTTGGTTTCAATCTTTGTGTGTGCTTGTTCGATGTTGTAGTTGATGTGGATGGGGAGGGGGATGGCACAGATGATGCAGCCCTACATGTCGCTGATGCACTATTTATTTGCACTATAATTACCTGCAAGTATACAGAGTAGGTATAGTATAGCAAAAGGTCAGTACCGGATATCGAACACGGGGAAGATGTTACACAAGTGTCTATCTCCTACTAGAACTCAATTACTATTTGGAGAAACAATAATTTTTGAAGATTTTTGAAAAAGGAAAAATATTAAAGCAGTAAATAACAAAACGCAAGCAAATCACAGAGGTAAAAATTTAGAGATAAGGGAATTCCAGGGATGTGCTTTCACTTTTATGGTTATACAAATTCCAAACTACAATACCCTAGCACAGTTCATACTTTGAAAGGACGAGTCGCCTAGCTTATGCTCATGCGATACAAACGTTGATTACTAACATTAGGGTTGTCAATCCTAACACGTAACTCCAAAAAGCTCCTAAGACCCTTGAAAAGTCCTCACTCTCAATTAACAGTGCCGTTTTAAAGGAAGCTAACTGTAGTGTCTACTAAGTGGATCTAACTCGCTAGAACTCTGTCACAGTTATGAAGCAAGCTATATCGAATCATACATAATTGTGTCACTCAATTACGAAGCATCATGACTAACTTAGGGAAGAAACAAAGTAAGAACAAAACGGATATTAAATAGAAAACGGAATTGTATAACCAAAGTTGTTACTAACACATCCCTAGAATCCTATGAGTTTAGTTACACATGATTGAATAAGCTAAAATCATAGATTGAAGGGAAAACAATTTTAACATAAAACTAAAGCAAATAAAACCCTTGGGTTGAATCCTTGTAGTTCTTGATGTTCTTAAGATCCTTCTCCAACTCCTTGCACAATCGAAGTACTCTAACTTTTGATCTCTGTGAGTGGTTGTGTCTTGAATGTGAATGATTGGTGTCTCTTGATGAATGCTGGTGTATTCGAATCTCTCTCAATGTCTCCGAATGTCTCCGAATGTCTCTGAATGTCTTCGAATGTCTCTGAATGTCTGGTTTGATGAAGCTTGAGGTCCTATTTATAGGGGCGAAGTATTCCTCTTCATAGAAGGAAAAGGTCTTCATAATTTGGTAAATCTCGGAGCAAATCTAGAGCTGGTCGGATTCGCCGCCTTTCTCCGGCAGGCCGCCGCACCTTGGCCGGCGGTCGCCGTGTTGGAGTCCATAGACTCTGACCCTTCGGTGGCGGGCCGCCGCATGTACTCCGGCGATCGCCGGGCGAAACTCTTCTCTTAGCGTAAATTTCCGACGCGGACCGCCACATGGCTCTGTCCGCCGGGCTCCGGCGGTCGCCGTACAACTTTGCGGCGGTCGCCGTCGCCGTCTGACTCCAGATTTCCAGACTATGCGTTTTTAATCCCCTTTTCGGCTCAAATATGCACATTTCTCACAAAACACATCAAAATACCAAAATGTATAAAATATGCAAATAATAGACATGTAGAGTGATTTTGATATTAAAAACGGACCAAATAATGGTCTTAAAACCGTGCAAATTCTGAGCGTATCAACTCCCCCAAACTTACATTTTTGTTTGTCCTCAAACAAAACATTAAAGACACAAGAATAGACGCACGGAATGCACAAGGACTGGACGTCATAATTGCCTCAAAAGATGGAAGAATGGATTAAGCATGAATTAACATAATCAAATCAAGCAAGGCTTATTAGTGCACTTTCATTACTAACTCGTGGAACACCTTGAACTCAAGCACTCACATGTGGCAAACTTCCAAAGATGGGAAGTGTTCTTTCTTTCACTCTCAAAGTGTATAGAGGTAAAGTGTATATCACTCAAATCATGCATCATGCAAAGTTTACCATAGGCTTGCTCAAAGTCTAATCCCTCCTCTACTCAATGTGATTAAGCATCAAAAGTCTGAAAGGTCTTTATTTTCGGTTGTAACGTAGGCTCTTTGGTAGGTGAGGAATATTTGGCTAAAAAGTGACTCAAATATAAAAATATCCCATGTAAAGTTAAGATGACTCTACTTTTCTAAAACTTTAAGGCACTTCTAACACTTTATTTTTCTCCTTCAACTTACTTTCAATCCTTCGTTTTTATTTTCTTTTCACAACCTTTCACACATTTTTTCTTTTTTTCTTTCTCTTTCTTTTTTTTATTTTCTTACACATCCTTTCTCTTTTTTCTAAGATCAAGCACATATTTGGAATTTTTCTCAATTTCACAACTTGTACTTTCTTAATATTAAGCACACTACTTTTTATACTTTCCTCCTTATCTCTCCAATTTGTTTACAAAAGAAGATAGCAAAAGCTATACTAACCCAAGGAATTGTCCTCCCATTTATTTTGGCTTCCAAAGAAAAGGCTTAAAGGCTCAAAATTGGCTCAAAAGGGAAAAATTTGAGAGGGTCGAAAATTTTTAGATATAAAAGTAGCTAAGAAAAGATGGCCTAACATCCTCCTAAATCAGCTTAAACACTATGTAAACTTTGGCAGACTAAGAGCAAGTTCTAGAACATATACATGCATACAGATAAATCACACAAGAAAGAATTTAAAGCTCAAATCTCACAAGGTATAAGCACGATTCAAGGCGAACAAGCAATTCACTAATTATGCACCTTTTCACCAAACCATCATATCAAACGTTAAGCCACACTTAAACATAGATGGAATATAATATCATTGGCAACTCGGTCTAATGTGTCCCTAAGCATGCGTGTTTCTAAGTTCTTCATGTTATGTTCATGACATGGATTCAAGAAAACATTTTTTTGAACACAAGAAAAATTAAAACAAAAAACACTTAAAACAAAAAGAAAACCCTAAACATTAAAAGCAAAAACAATTTAACAACAAAAGGAAACCCTAAAAAATTAACAACAAAAGAAAACCCTAAACTCACGGTCCACCACTTCATCCCCCCAAACTTATTTACAACAAAGTGTAAAATAAGTTTGTAGAGTCGGTAGGGGCGTGAGTATACTACTGAAAAAAAAACGTACCTTGAAAAATTTCGCGTAGAGGTTGAGCGGGGCGAAAATTCGAAGAATTTCGAAAAATCGCGCTGGAAAATTTGTGCCCAGGTGGCGGGCCGCCGCAGCTGTTCGGCGGTCGCCGCACGTCAATGATGCTTTCCCGCGTTCAGGTGGCGGATCGCCGCAGCGCTTACGGCGGTCGCCACAGAGAGGTCGGAACCTGCGAAAATTTTTGCAAAGCTCAAAATTAAACGAAAACCAAATATACTTAAAATTAAAGCAAAAATAAAAAAATTGTTAACACAACGAAATAAATTGTCTCAAAAACAATGGCACGGTACAAATGCTCGTTTTAAAGTCATCGAGCTTGACTTCTTCAATCTTGAGGGGGTGGAGGAAAACGGGCGCTAAGATCTTCGAAAGCTCCAACGAGGTACGTGATATCATTCCTCATTGTCTCTCGCTCCTCTCTAGCTTCGGCGGCCATCCTTCGGAGCTCTTCATATTGTTGACGCCGATGGACGTCTTCCAACCGTTGTCGCTCCCAAAATTCTTGCTCCGTCGTGCGCCAATCGCCTTGAGCCGTCCACCCTTGGCGGTTGTAGGCATTCTCCGTTTGTTGCTCCGCCCAATGATTGTCCCAAGTGTTGGACATGTTTTGCATGTAGGAGAGAATTTCTCCTAATTGGGCGGAGGTGTTGGCTTGAAACTCTTCTCCCGGATTTGGCCTCCCGCAGCGGCGGTTTGCTCTCGTCCGGCGGCGATGTCCTTCCACTTCCTCTTCTTCTTCTTCTTCTTCTTCTTCTTCTTGTCGTGTTTGGGGTGGCGGTGGTGGCGGTGCTTCACTACCTTGAGCTTGTGAATACTCCGCGCCCTCTTCATAGTTATCAATGGCATCAAACGCGGAATCCACATCGGGCTCAAATTGAGGAATGCGAGAGGGAATGTTCCTCTTTCTAAACTCCCCATGGACGGGGTTAGCCTCGATAGCTCTCCGGTGGGCGGGTGTGTCGAGCTTCCAATTGGCTTGGTTCGCCCAAACATCGACCTTGGTCAATTGCGGGAGGGGAACGGGAAAGTGATCCCCCGCTACTTGCATAAAGTAACCTTGACCCCAACCATCGGTCTTCAAAAGCCCCACCGAAAAGAGCACCTCATAAGTGATAAACTTCTCTCCACCATCTTCCGTCATACCGGCAAAAGAGATCCCCAAATGTTCACCAATTGCCGTAATCAATCCCCCACAACAAATGACGCCCCCGTCTTTCTTCGTGATCATATCCACATAATAAGTAAAAAGGGTCCCATAATCGATTCCCTTCTTGTTGAGTAGGCACCACATCACGTCGAGCTCCGTTTGGGAGACACTCCCCCCATCGATACGAGCAAACATAAGTTGAGTCATAGCACGATGGAGGTACCTTAAGACGGGGTTGCGAATCGATGAAGACTTGGCATAGCCCGCTGCATGCTCTTGCTCATTCGTCATCGCCCCCCAAGCCTCGGAAAAATCATATTCATAGTCCTCGTCGGGGTTGGGGTCGAAGCAATGGAAGATCCCACTAAGCTCTTCCATGGTGAGCGAGTGCCAACGGTTCCCAAGACGGAAATCGATGCTAAGTGGAAGATTTCGGCGGCGCTCCTTAGTGACCTTAAGCGAGCTGAGGAACTCGAGGGTATATTTTCTGAACGATGGCCACTTCCGTTGGAACATGTAGACGAGGCCATTCCCATTACCCACGTCGCACAACTTCCAGAAATCCTCCATGATCCCCAATGTTTGGAGAGGGAAATCGTGGGGATATCTAGAAGGTGCCGTTTCTCGGGCCGACACTTTCTTCCACATAGCCTTTTGCTCCTCCGTGGCAAGGCTAATGCCATAGTTCTTCGCATTTTCTAGCTTCCCTTTTGATCCCATTATCCTACAAAAGAAATTACACTCTTAAAAGAGTACCAACAAGTAGGAGATCAAAAGTTCCCCCAAACTTGCATTCAACCAAGTTAAAATCAAGAGATAAGAACTTATATGCAAGCTTGGGTATGATAACATCCTAATTTGTAGCATGATAACATGTTTAGCACAATCAACAAAATTAGGACACAAAAATCATCTCCCAACGTGAATTCATCCCCCATGCAGAGACGTATCAACCAAATATCCATAGAAACCAACAATCTCTACAAAATCACAAATATTGCAATTCATGGAAGTAATAATAGCCTCACAATGCTATGAACATGATTGCAACTTTTAAACTTCTAAAAACCAAGAGAGAATCATCATTCCCATCTTAATAATCACCATCCAAGTAAAATCCAACCATAGAATTTCAAAAATTCAAACACATAATCATCCCCCATCATGAATTAAGAGATTCTACCGAACAATTCACCCAAAATACAGCACAATCCATGGAAGAAGTAAAGCAAAACTCAGAAATTTGATTTAGGATTCATACCTTTTTGTGGAGAGAATTTGTAGAAGAAAAGCTCTAAGCTTGGAGAGAATTGAGAGAATGATAGTGTGGGTGTGTGAATTTGGTGATTTATATAAGTGGGAGTTGTGTGCAAGGAAGGAATTTGAGAAGGAATGGGAAAAGGAATGAAAAACATACCTTTTAAAGCTTAATCCCGTCTCTGGACTGCGTGTGGCGACCGCCGCGTATCTCGTGGCGGGCCGCCACACGGGCCTTCGTAAACAGCAGTCTGGCGGGCCGCCGCGGCCCGTGCAGCGGTTAAACCGGCCCGCCCTAGGCCCGATCCTTCCTGCACATGTTAACACACGTGTGGCGACCGCCGTACTTTAAATGCGGCGACCGCCACCCATTAAAAATAATTTTTTTTTTTTTTTTAAAACAAAAAATAAAAGAGTAAAAGAAAATTGGGTTGCCTCCCAATAAGCGCTTTTGTTAAAGTCGTTAGCTCGACTTGAAGTGGCCCACTAGTTGGGCGGATCAACAACCCGAGTGCTGAAAATTGGCATAGGGAGCAACTTGGTCCCTAGCTTCTTCCACCACTTGTACTTCCCCTCCTTGGTTTTGATGACGTATATCTCGGGGTACTCCTTGGGTGTTTTCTTTCCCTTCTTTTTCTTCTTATGTGGAGCAGATGTAGAAGGATTAGTATTACTCTTTTTAGGATAATGTCTTACCTCTTTGACAATGTAGATAGTGGAGGTAGAAGGATCCTCCGCTTCAAAGGGATCTTTGGGCTTGGTCAAGTCAGTAGCCATGACTGCTCTACACTGTTGTTCCATTTTTGCCCGCTTTGCCTCCTCAAACTTTAGCATCTCACTCTCGATCTTATAGGTGGACTGACTACGATTATCACTGATTGTGATCTCGCCACGACCTACATCAATCAAAGCTTTGCAAGTGGCAAGAAAATCTCTCCCTAAGATTAGAGGGACGTTCTTGTCTACTTTCATGTCAAGCACAATAAAGTCGGCGGGAAAAATAAAATCATCTACCTTAACTAGGACATCCTCAATCATACCTACTGTCTTGATAGACGAGTTATCTGCCAACCTGAGTGTTACGTCTGAAGATTTGAGGTGGCCCAATGTTGAGCTTTTCGTAATACTTCAGTGGCATGAGATTGACGGACGATCCTAAGTCGCACAGTGCTTTGTCAACTTTCCCTTCTCCAATTCGGCACCTGATGATGAACTGGCCCGGATCTCTTTGCTTCACTGCCCTTTCCTTTTGGATGATCTCGCTGCAATGATGCGGTAGCTTAAGGTCGGCTTTAGTCGGCTTTTTCTTCCTCATTACCGCCTCCCTTAGTAGCTTTGCATACTTTGGTATCTCCTGCAACGATTCAACTAGAGGGATATTAGTATGGACTTTGCAAAACATGTTTAGGAAATGCTTGAACTGCTCTTCAAGCTTGAACTTCCTCTTCGGCTGAAAAGGATGTACAATCCCGTTGTGCCGCACGAGCTCCTGCTTAGTGGACGATTCTGCCCTCTCAGTGGCGGGCCGCTGCGAGGTGTGCGGCGGTCCGCCGGCGACTGGGCAGTCCTGCGTGGTTGACTCTGCCGTCTCAGTGGCGGGCCGCTGCGGGGTTTGCGGCGGTCCGCCGGAAACCGGGCAGTCGCCAGATTTCTGCTTCGCCACCCACTTCTTGTTTATATCATCCACTCTTGCTGCAGCCTTTGCTCTGTCCTCATCTAACTTCCTCTGAATCTGCTCCATTTGAGTGGTAATGTTGGTTACAGCTGTCGAGATTGTGTTCATTCCTTGCTTCGACCACTCCGATCTTGGTGTCATTGATCTTCCGATCTTGTGTAATTACCTCCAAAATCTTCGTGATTCCTTGTTCATATTTGTCTTCCTTTTTCATCGGCTCAACCACTCCTCCTTTGCTAACATTAAATCCTGCAGGGGGCTGCAAGTAATTATTGTTAGAATAAGAAAGATTTGGGTGCGGACGGTTCCCATTATAATTATTGAAATTACCGCCCCCCTGATTAGGGCGATAATTGTTATTGAAATTTCTGGGGCCGCCTCCTTGCACATAGTTGATTTCTTCCACAGTTGACACGGCAGTTTCGGGTGCCTTGACCGCCACTATGGAAGTTGCCGGAATTGGATCTTCCTTCCTCGAGACATCCATTTGATCAATCCTGACTCTGAGTTCCGCTAGCTCCTTAGCGAAAAAACTTTCCTCGGCCTCTTC
This sequence comes from Salvia hispanica, assembly GCF_029641045.1. NCBI lineage: Eukaryota > Viridiplantae > Streptophyta > Magnoliopsida > Lamiales > Lamiaceae > Salvia > Salvia hispanica. The sequence goes on along the minus strand of NC_142692.1, from coordinate 5,385,607 downwards.
TATGGCTGCTACTCTTCTCGTGGCATGCCTTTCCTTCGACCACCCCCGACTGTTGGTGGCGAACTCCTCGATCACCACCATGGCATCCTCTCCTGTCTTTCTTAGAAATCCTCCATTTGCTCCTGAATCAAGCATAGCACAAATTTTTTCATTGAACCCGTTATAGAGGATTCCTACCTGATGGTCTATGGAAAAACCATGGTTTGGGCACTTTCGAAGAACAGCTTTGAAACGAGCAAATGCCTCATAGAGGGGCTCGTCATGGCCTTGAGTGAACTGAAAGATCTCACTCTTGAGCTTCAAAATAGTGCCTGGCTAGTAGTATTTGTCGAGGAAGGCAGCTACGATGTCATTCCATGTGGAGACCTTTTCTGGTGGCATACACTCAAACCACTCCTTAGCAGAATCAATCAAAGAGAATGGAAAAAGTCTTACCCGTATGGCATCGTCGTCGACACCATTTAATTTCAGAGTGTTGGCGATTTCCACGAATTTTGAGAGATGGCGGTTAGCATCTTCAGTCGCCCTACCTGCAAAAGGAGTTTGCTCGACCCTTTGAATAAGGGGCATGCGTAACTCAAAGTTGTTAGCATCAATACAAGGACCGTTAGGAAAAGTGATCATATTCCCATGATTGAACATGTTCATCACGGGTAATGCTTCTCTGTTCTTCTTTTCCATGGCTTCTCGGGCTGCTCTCTCCGCATCTCTCTCATCCATCAGCAATTTTACCATCTCTTGCAGCTTCTCAATATCAGTTCTGTCACCCATTGTTCCTGATCCTTTTTAACTTCTTATTTTTCTACGAGTTCTTTCAAGTTCTAAATCGATCGGCTCTAAGATGTCCTTCCCAGAACGCGTTCGCATACAAAACCTGCAAGACTCGAAAACAAAAACAAATTAAACTAAAACAAAATAAAAACAGAAAGCAATAAAAATCCAAAGTAGTAAAATTATCCGTTTGAAGATATCACTCCAAAGTGAATTATCTTCCCCGGCAACGGCGCCAAAAACTTGATGCACTATTTATTTGCACTATAATTACCTGCAAGTATACAGAGTAGGTATAGTATAGCAAAAGGTCAGTACCGGATATCGAACACGGGGAAGATGTTACACAAGTGTCTATCTCCTACTAGAACTCAATTACTATTTGGAGAAACAATAATTTTTGAAGATTTTTGAAAACGGAAAAATATTAAAGCAGTAAATAACAAAACGCAAGCAAATCACAGAGGTAAAAATTTAGAGATAAGGGAATTCCAGGGATGTGCTTTCACTTTTATGGTTATACAAATTCCAAACTACAATACCCTAGCACAGTTCATACTTTGAAAGGACGAGTCGCCTAGCTTATGCTCATGCGATACAAACGTTGATTACTAACATTAGGGTTGTCAATCCTAACACGTAACTCCAAAAAGCTCCTAAGACCCTTGAAAAGTCCTCACTCTCAATTAACAGTGCCGTTTTAAAGGAAGCTAACTGTAGTGTCTACTAAGTGGATCTAACTCGCTAGAACTCTGTCACAATTATGAAGCAAGCTATATCGAATCATACATAATTGTGTCACTCAATTACGAAGCATCATGATTAACTTAAGGAAGAAACAAAGTAAGAACAAAACGGATATTAAATAGAAAACGGAATTGTATAACCAAAGTTGTTACTAACACATCCCTAGAATCCTATGAGTTTAGTTACACATGATTGAGATAGCTAAAATCATAGATTGAAGGGAAAAAAATTTGAACATAAAACTAAAGCAAATAAAACCCTTGGGTTGAATCCTTGTAGTTCTTGATGTTCTTGAGATCCTTCTCCAACTCCTTGCACAATCGAAGTACTCTAACTTTTGATCTCTGTGAGTGGTTGTGTCTTGAATGTGAATGATTGGTGTCTCTTGATGAATGCTGGTGTATTCGAATCTCTCTCAATGTCTCCGAATGTCTCCGAATGTCTCTGAATGTCTTCGAATGTCTCTGAATGTCTTCGAATGTCTCTGAATGTCTGGTTTGATGAAGCTTGAGGTCCTATTTATAGGGGCGAAGTATTCCTCTTCATAGAAGGAAAAGGTCTTCATAATTTGGTAAATCTCGGAGCAAATCTAGAGCTGGTCGGATTCGCCGCCTTTCTCCGGCAGGCCGCCGCACCTTGGCCGGCGGTCGCCGTGTTGGAGTCCATAGACTCTGACCCTTCGGTGGCGGGCCGCCGCATGTACTCCGGCCGTCGCCTGGCGAAACTCTTCTCTTAGCGTAAATTTCCGACGCGGACCGCCACATGGCTCTGTCCGCCGGGCTCCGGCGGTCGCCGTACAACTTCGCGGCGGTCGCCGTCGCCGTCTGACTCCAGATTTCCAGACTATGCGTTTTTAATCCCCTTTTCGGCTCAAATATGCACATTTCTCACAAAACACGTCAAAATACCAAAATGTATAAAATATGCAAATAATAGACATGTAGAGTGATTTTGATATTAAAAACGGACCAAATAATGGTCTTAAAACCGTGCAAATTCCGAGCGTATCAGTCGCGTGTAGGGATGGGTGTCGAGCCAACCATGCTGCCCGAGATTCATAACCTAATGCGCTTGTCACGCATGGATCAAGATATGAGTGGGTCGATCCAAGCTCCGGTCGGCTCTCATAACCTGTTGTTGAACCATGTTAATTATCCGAACCATATGCCAAGCTCGAGTTTCCAAGAGCAATATGCTAACTATATGAACTTTCACTCGACGCAAAGCGCTTCGCCTCAGGTGTGTTTAAGCTCATATCTAATGGCATATTTGTAATTTTTGCAGTCGACGAACATGTTCAACTTCGCATTTCATCCAGCTCAGCAGAATCAAGGCAACGGGAACACGTCCGTTGGATGAGGAGGCCTATGCAGTCGAGATGATCATGTGATTTAAATCTCTCCTACCACACACGTAATTTTAGCTTCTTCTTCTTTATTTATTTTTAAAATATAGAATGCATAAACCGCAAAATGGTAGGATTCTGAAGTATTGAAATTGTAGGAAACTGGTAGCGATCGTCCATGGGTGTCAAGTAAGTGTTGGAAAGAGAGTTTTTTGGAGTCTCAATGTTATAGGAAAATATGTTTTTAGATTCTCAAGGGAATATATCATTAATATGGTATAGTCCCAAGTTTATAGTTTCCTAGGCATGTTTAATATTGTACTCCTATATATAGGAATGTAAAATGTATCTTTTCTCAATCAATCCAAAATGAAAATTCATTCTTCCCATCCAACATGGTATCAGAGCAGTTTTTTCGATCCAAATATCCTAAATTTTTCTGAACTCAGATTAAAAAAAATCATCATCGTTCTACCCTTCTCAAACCCCTCAACCAAGATCCGGCAAAAGTCCGATCAAATCCAGCCAGCCCTACAGCCAAAAATAGCCAAAATCAAGTGAGCACCACACAAAAATGTCCAAAACCATTGAAACAGTAAACGTAAGAATCAAACTCGATGGGAAGAATTTCCCAGTTTGGTCCCGATTGATGAAAGCCGCAATAGGCAGTCGGGAAAAACTGGAACACCTCGAAGGGGAGTCAACACCACCATTACCCGACGACCCCAAGTTCAAGCAATGTCAGGCAGACGATTACACAGTATACTCGTGGCTCATCCAAAACATGGAGCCAAAGTTAGTAATGCAGTTTGCTCAACACCAAACGGCAAAAGGTGTATGGAAAAGCCTCACAACAACCTTCGAAGTAAGAGCAGACCCACTTCAAGGCTACGACCTCGACACAAAAGTAAGCAGATATTCACAAGAAAATCAAACTCTAGAGGAGTATTGGAGTGAAATGCAGAGCCTATGGGTAGGTATCGAAACCAAAAATCCTTGCCCATATACCTGCTGCGACAAGGGAGTATTAATTTACCAAAGGGAGAACGAGAAGAAGAAATTGTACCAATTCTTGTCCGGATTAGATGTGAAATATGATCGACTTCGACGGGATTTACTCAAAGAATCCCCGGAGCCAACTGTCGAAATGGCATTCGCTGCTATCAAGCAAGAAGAAAATCGAACCCGCATCTGGAAACCAGCGGCCCAGGAGCCGGGCTTCTCCGAAATTGGGTCGGGTTTTGGAGCTCGGTACAGCGGAGCACCACCGTCCGCCCAATTTCCTCGAGCAAACAGAGGACCACCACCGCCACCGCACAAGGCAGCACCACCGCCGCAGAACCGGAGCACCTCCAAAATTGACAAATCAAAGTTGATCTGCTCTCACTGTGGCATGTCAAAGCACACACGGGAGACATGCTTTCACCTCATCGGTTTCCCAGAGTGGTGGGAGGACGGCCACAAGGGAAATCGATCCACCACCGCAAAGGGAAAAATGGTAATCGGAGGACAGGATACGGCGCAAGGCGAAAAACCTCCGGCGGGCAACCAGGAGGTTGCCTACGCCGGAGGAATAAGTGGACAATCGGAGACCGCCCCGGGATGGTGGGCTACTCAAGCACAGCCGACGGGAAATGAAGGAGAAAGAGCAAAGGGGATTTTGGGGGAACGGCGGAAGGTGTCGAGATTAAAGGTAAAGGGTTTGGGTTTAACCCAAACCCTTCTCTTTTTAAAGAACTACAATTTGAACCCCAAAATATTAGTTTTGTTCAAAATCCCCCCCAAAACTGTTTTTTCTTGCAAAATACACCCCACAGAAAAAAAAACATGATAATATTGTTTGCCAAAATCGATTTTCTGTCCTAGAAAATGACCCTGAAATTGCCATTTCGTGTCAAGTACGGGAAATTAGTAGAAAAAAAGATAGGAGATGGATTTTTGATTGTGGAGCCACCGACACTATGACATATGATAGGTCGGATTTTGAAACATTTCATGAGTCTAGAAGGACACATGTTGAAACGGCTAATGGGGAAATCTCGAGGGTTGAAGGGGCTGGTACTGTTAAAATATCTCCAACCTTGAAAGTTTCAAATTGTTTATACGTCCCATCTTTGACTCAAAAGTTAATGTCTATGAGTCAAGTTACACAAGAACTGAACTGTGCTCTCCTAATGCATTCTAAGTTTTGTTTTCTCCAGGATATTCGGACAGGGACGATTATTGGGCGTGGCACTGAACGTCACGGGTTGTACTATGTGGACGAGATAGCTCAAACTGGCAGGGTGATGTTGACTCACGGAACTACAGAACGGGAGGCATGGCTATGGCATAGGCGGTTAGGGCACCCATCGTTCGGTTATCTGCAAATTTTATTTCCCCATTTTGCTAAACTTGATTCTCTAAATTGTGAAACATGTGTTTTGGCGAAAAGTCACAGACATTCTTTCAAATCCAGCAATACTAGAGTCGATTCTGTTTTTTCCTTAATTCACTCTGATGTTTGGGGTCCGTCACCGGTTATTGGGGGAAATGGGATAAAATATTTTGTCTTGTTTGTTGATGATTGCACAAGGATGACATGGGTTTATTTCCTCAAAAATAAGTCTGATGTTTTTTCAAAATTCACAGAATTTTACAACATGATTCAAACTCAGTTTCAAAAAAATGTTCGGATTCTTAGATCTGATAATGGGGGGAATATGTCAACACTCAAATGAAACAATTTTTTGTTGAAAAAGGTCTTATCCACCAAACCTCGTGTACTTATACCCCAGAACAAAATGGTGTCGCTGAAAGAAAAAATAGGATCATTCTAGAGATGACTCGATCTATCATGCTTGATTCTAAAGTTCCCAAATTCTTTTGGCCAGAAGCTGTCGCTACATCAGTCTACCTCCTAAACAGACTTCCCACAAAAATCCTGAAACTCAAAGCTCCAGTCTTCGAATTATCCAAACTGACCTCTGTCCCTGCTGCCCTATCCCTTCCACCTCGTATCTTTGGAAGCTCTGTCTTTGTTCACATTCCAAAGCATGAACGATCTAAACTCTCTCCTTGTGCAGTTAAATGTGTCTTCATAGGATATGGGATAAACCAAAAGGGGTATAGATGTTTTGATCCGAAAAATAAACAAGTTTTCACTACAATGAATTGTGATTTTTTGGAGTCTGAATTCTTTTACCATACCCAACTTACCGGTCAGGGGGAGGAATCCGTAGAACCTAGTGATCCGCTAAGTTGGTTCCCTATGCCACCCATCAACATCCCTACTGAAGCTCCACCCGAGTCAGCTGCTCCTGCTGCCGAGCAGGTCTCGCACACATCAATGCAACCTGTGGAGTTGAGTAACACATCCATTATCCCTCCGAAATCTGAGGTAAACATTACTAATACTCAAGAGAGTTCATGTTCTTCTAACAATGATGATACAGAGACAAATGCTAAAGATGGATACACCGGAAGATATATCTTGCCAAATCGCATCAATAGGGGAGTTCCACCGAAACGATACTCTCCTGAAAAGGATAGATCCCGAGCAAGATACTCAATTGGAAATTTTGCCAGGGCAAATCTCTCCAAAATGGCCCGGGCATTTGAAGAAGCGTTGTACGAAGAAGAAGAGATTCCTCAAACAGTAGAACAGGCATGGAAAAGCAAGCACTGGAGAGAGGCAATGAAGTTGGAGATGAGGGCACTTGCACGGAATAATACGTGGGAAAAGTGTCAACTTCCCGAGGGAAAAAGACCCGTGGGGTGTAGATGGGTGTTTACAATTAAAAGAAGACCTGACGGCACAATCGAATGGTATAAAGCTCGTCTAGTGGCTAAGGGATACACACAGACCTACGGAGTTGACTACTCAGAGACATTCTCACCAGTAGCCAAGATGGACACTGTTCGAGTACTGCTTTCGATTGCAGCAAACAAGGACTGGCCCCTACATCAGCTTGACGTAACCAATGCCTTCCTCCATGGCGAGCTGACAAAGGAAGTATATATGGAAGTCCCTCCCGGATTCTCCAACGAATTTGGAAATGGAGAGGTATGCAAACTAAAGAAAACTCTATATGGGTTAAAGCAATCTCCGAAAGCCTGGTTTGGAAGATTCACTGAAGCAATGAAGAAATATGATTACTGCCAAAGTAATGTTGATCATACTTTGTTCATCAAAAGGAAAGAAGAGAAGATCACATGCTTGTTGATTTATGTGGACGACATGATTATTACTGGGAATGATTTGAAGGAAATAGAAGTGTTGAAAAGAAACTTGGCTTCTGAATTTGAAATGAAGGACTTGGGACGTCTAAAGTATTTTTTGGGAGTTGAAGTAATGAGGTCACCACATGGCATTTTCATAAACCAAAAGAAGTACATTTTGGATCTTTTGGCAGAAACAGGAATGGTGGACTGCAAGCCTGCTGAAACTCCTATTGCTCAGAATCACGGCTTGAAAATAGTTGAAGGATCGACATTGGCAGATCGTGGAAGATATCAACGGCTGGTAGGGAAATTGATCTATCTGTCACATACAAGACCTGATATAGCCTATGCAGTTAGCGTAGTCAGCCAGTTTATGCATCATCCTCAGACCGATCACATGGAAGCAGCAGTAAGAATTGTGAGATATCTAAAGGGTACCTTTGATCATGGGATTCTGTTCAAGAAGAACGATCACTTGGAAATTCATGGCTACACAGATGCAGATTTGGCAGGAAATCCAGTCGACAGGAGATCTACCGCTGGGTACTTTACATTTGTTGGGGGAAACCTAGTATCGTGGAGAAGCAAGAAACAAAAAGTCGTGGCATTATCAAGTGCGGAAGCTGAATTCAGGGGAATTAGAAGTGGTCTAATGGAAGTATTATGGTTAAGAAGGGTTATGAACGAGTTGGGCTTGTTATCCCCTAAAACTTGCCAACTCTTTTGTGACAACAAAGCTGCAATTAGTATCTCTGAAAACCCGGTCCAACATGACAGGACTAAACATGTGGAAGTTGATCGGCATTTCATCAAGGAAAACATTGAAGCTGGGATAGTTGCATTTCCGTTCGTTCGATCCGGAGATCAACTTGCGGATATTCTTACCAAGGCAGTTGGCACGAAGAATTTTGTAAATGTGCTTGGCAAGTTAAGCATCGGAAATCCCGTTACTTAACTTGAGGGGGAGTGTTGGAAAGAGAGTTTTTTGAAGTCTCAATGTTATAGGAAAAGATGTTTTTAGATTCTCAAGAGAATATATCATTAATATGGTATAGTCCCAAATTTATAATTTCCTAGGCATATTTAATATTGTACTCCTATATAATGTAAAATGTATCTTTTCTCAATCAATCCAAATTGAAAATTCATTCTTCCCATCCAACAGTAAGGAGAGGTTAATTTTGTTTCATTGAATAGTGTAATTTTGTCAAACAGGTTGTCTGCGTTTCATTAATCAGCCGCATTTCGCTGGTTATATAATATGGAGTGAAAACTGAGGGCTTGGGATGATGAAATTCCTCCAGAAATTTTCTGATTCAATAATGAAAAGGACAGTTTTGAGCTTCTCACGTTGGAGAATTTCAATGTATTCGAGCGAGAAATCGCCCAATCTGTACGACAGACTTGTGAAATGTTATCGAGATAGGGTTTCTGTGATTCCAGTTCTGGACGAATGGGTCGCTCAAGTTGGTGATATACGCCAACAAACACTCCAACTATTCATCACAAACTTCACCAAACGCCGTCGTTTCACGCCCGCCCTTCATGTACGCATCCTCTTCTTCATATCAGTTGATTCCGCTGTATTTGCTGATTTTGTGTTTTATTGTGTTGGATCAAATTTGCTTATGGTTTCATGACAGATAGTTGAATGGATGAGCCGTAGCAGGAATCATTATGTAATTACCCCTAAACTCGCTGCGGTTCAGCTAGATCTATTGTTTAAGGTTTATGGCATAGATGAAGTAGAGAAATACTTTAACCAACTCGACCACATTTTACTCGATTATCCCGTTTATGTAGCTCTTTTGAACTGTTACGCCATGGTGAAATACGTGGAGAAAGCAGAGCAAGTCATGGAATGCGTTCGGAAGTTCAAATCCTGCAGTACTATTCCTTACAATGTAATGCTGAGTCTTTACTGTACGAACAGGGAGCACGTGAAGCTCGAGGCATTGGCACGAGAGATGCAAGATGAGGGCATTGTTTACAACAGGCTCACTTACGAAATATTGTTAAAAGGATACGCTCGTTTTGATCTAGAGCGGATGGAGAGGCTTTTGGTGAAGATGGAGTCGGTTGATTGGGACTATATCAATTTTCATACCTATGCTACAGCGGCTAAAGGGTATCTCAAAGCTGGTGATTCGGAGAAAGCTTATGCACTCTTGAGGAAGGCCGAGAGTCTGACTGGAGTTCATGGAGGAAGTAGCACGTATCTGAGTTTGATAACTTACTATGCAGCAATGCAGAGAGCAGAAGATGTGTATCGTGTATGGAATCTGCTTCCGGACTTTGCTGAGTTATCGAATAAGTACTATGTTACTATGATAAGTTCACTGGAGAAGTTGGAAGACCTTGATGGTGCCAGAAATATCTTGGAGGAATGGGAGGGAACAAACGCAGCTTTTGACATTGAGATTCCGAACCTTGTCATCCGTGCTTACTGCAAGAAAGGTGGTGTAGGAGATGCTGAGATAATAATGAAGCGACTCATGGATGCAGGGAAGGAGCTTAATGCATTGACATTTAGTCATATGGCGCTCGGATACCTAAAAGATGGGCAGATGGAGAAGGCCGTGGAGTTTACAAAGAAGGCGTTTCTAGCCAGTTTGCCCAGCTGGAAACCTAACCTCATTGTAGTCTCAGCATGTTTAGAATATCTACAAGAGAAAAGAGATGCAAATGGAATGCAAGAAATGTTGACGCTGCTGGAGAAGTATGGCAGCTCCAAAGACGACGTCAAGGATATCATACAAAGATTCTCGAGCAACGAGAAGCCAAAGACTGAAAACCGGAACAAGACAGCAGCTACAGGAGATTTCTACATCCCTTTATTCTCCTCAATTTATGGTGGGAAATCCATCTGACCCCCCTCGAGATGAAGAAGCTATGCTCCCCGGGCCTTCTTCGTCGATGTTAGGCTGACAGCATCCATCCATATCCTACTGTGAATTTGTGATAGAGATGTATGCCTTCAACATGATGATTGTTGAAATGAATTTTGCAAGTAGCCATTTTGGCATTTTAGTTGGGAAGAATCAATCAGTTGCTCAAGTTTTGGTGAAGTGCAAATTCTGTAAATTTTGTGAGCCGTGCTTGAATTTATAATTAGTTGAACATAGCCAATTCAAAACGAGAAAAGAAAGAAAGAAAGAAAGAAACAAAGAATTAATCCAACTGTAATCATCTATCAGTACAAAAGGAAGCAAAAAATTAGTAAAACTGAAGCAACCAGAAGTCCAGAACCATCTCATTCTTGCTTCTTGGCAACTTCGTCTTTCTCTTTCTTCACATCCTCCACAAGCATGCGGAGAAGTGCTTCACATACTTGAGAAGCGTCTGCTTCTGATGGATCATCGTTCAGCGATGAGTAAACCATCCAGGCGTGGTCTAGCTTGCGCTCTGGCCTGACCACTCTCGAGCCAGGAACCTCTGCATCACGGCGAGTGACGAGGCCATCACTCTTCTCCCCATACCTAATCTGAAGCAGCTGTGCACAGGCAGCCATTACAGCACCCAGAGGTATGATCACAGGCAGTGTTGTAGGTTGCCCAGAGAACATTGGTAGCTCTGCATGAGCAACACGAGATAATGTGGCCAAAACTGCAGGGGAGATCCTTGCCTCGGTGTGGAAGGAAACGACAGGCAGCTCCCTCGGTAATTGATATTTCCTCAAGAACTCTTTCCTTTTCTCATAAGTTAAGTCTTCTAAAACCTGCAAATCACCCTATATAACACATGCAACATTAGCAAACATTTACAATGAACCAATTACCTATCCGTCTACTCCCTCCGACCTTGAATAATTGTCAAAACAGAAATACCAAGGAACTGGCTAGTTTTACTCTTGTTACCCATAATTATTGCATGTAAAACTGAAAAGGTAAAGAATTTGTAATTCTTAGAAGGGGAAAATTGGAAATTCAGCATCACTTTACCACTGTATTATGAAATGGGGCACTTATTCAGGGACAGAGGGAGTATCAGCTATAAGAAAATGCATTTCGAGTAAGCAGCCAAACGTTCAACCATACGAGCAGTATAATTTTCATACCTTGATGACTTTACATATAAGGATCTCCATCAGCTTACGCATGTTTACATAATCGCCAAGTTGACCTTCCCGGAGTATATCAGAAGCGATTGGACTACCACCATATGGACTCTGCGCTAACGCTAATCCAGCAACCTTGTCTTTCAGTTCATCCCAATTCATGGACAAAGAAGCTGCAGCATCTATTCCACCTTTACTATGACCAAGCAGCAACACACGTTTCTTGGAACCCCAATATATTTCTTCTATATAGTCCTTTATCTCTTTGGCATTCTTTTCCACTGAAGCCTAAAACTCTACTTCGTCAAGGAACAGAAGAACTAAGAAGCACACACAATGGATAACAAAATTAATCAGACGTACCTCACTGTGAATTTTGGCTATATGACAAGTGAGCCCCATCTTTGAAAAACTTTTCTTTATGTTCACAAAATAAAGAGGACCGTGGTTGCTGAAGAGACCTAAGGAACAGCGCAAAACTACAGTCAATATCGACGAATGTCTTCACAGAATTTATGATATAACAACAAGAGAGAAGCTATCTTTAGCCTTTTACACAGTATGAATGTTGACAATGTCCTCACAGATTTCATTCTCGGCCAATTTTCCAACCATATAGCAGAAATGGAAGATTCATTATTTTCTTTCATATATACTTACTACGTAATATTGACACTGAATCGATCAATTGCATTGAAATCAAGAGAAAATGAATACAAGGAGCATAGAAACATCAGTACCAGGGACTAACAAGTAAATCATTGTGTTTGGCAACCGGTGCACACCATGTCTGATTCACAAGGCCAACACACTGTTATAACGTTGGACTCTGGGACTAACTTGTCAGATTTAAGAGTAAATACCGTATTTCATCAAGTATTTCAGTAAATCTTTCAGTTCCATCTTCAACCGGTGGCATGTCTGGATCTTTTTGTAGCCAGCCAATATCATCGGCAGAGCCCTGAACTGTCCTCCTAACCTTTTCAATGAGGCTAGTAGCAGAGGATAGTGAGAGAAATCAATTCACCAAAGGAACAAGAAAATATGGTAAATGGTAATAGAATATAAATGAAAGCATCCAAGATAGCTATTAAGAAACAATTTTACAGGACATACAGATATTGGTTTTTAGCATGTAATGCCTATATATCTACTCCTAAGTGTCGTGTCCATAAAAGAATATATCCATAAGTGGGTTTAAACTATAAATACCCCTGAAAAATGGAATTTCCGTTTAGGTTGGTATTTGCTGGCACAATCGCATTAGAATTTTGAGAAGACGCTTGAGCTGAGCCCCTATTGATTGCACCATGGTCTAAAGGAGCATCAAATTCGGAAGCAGATAAATCATGTCCACTTGAAGAAACATTTCTGTTAGTTATTAAAGATGTGGTCTCTGCTGAAGCATCTTCCGAAGCAAATTGAACCATTTCATTTCCATGAGGTTCTTCAGATGCAGGGCTTACTGCAAAAAGTGTGGAAGCAAATGTGGCATCAGAGAGATTTTGACTAAGATATGTATAATGAACATAGCAAGAGTAGTATTTTTTTTTTTTTTATGTTTTTCTGTACAACAAAAAACATATAAAGATGGAGGAGCTGCCATTGAATTTAAATCTTGCATGAAAAAATTACAAGAACTAATTGAGTTGAGCAAGATAAGGGATAGCAAAATCACAGCACATGGGAATTTGTTAAGTACTATAGTACTATACAAAAGATTAGTTCCGATCATTATCCATCTTAAAAGCTTAAAAAGACGACGCATTAGACAAGCATACTTCATCCCTCGACTCAAACTTGACACAAATCTCATCTTTTCTCTAGCTCATGCTGCTAGTACGATAGTCGATATCTTATTCGAATACACTGCCTCCTTAGCTAACATTAATTCTCAATTAGGTTGCATCCTATCACAAGCAAACACTGAATCAACAAACAACATCCTAACACGAGAATCGAATCGCAGCTAGTGAACATCACAAAATCATGCAACAGTGCTTCCCTGTCGATGAAACGATCAAACCCTAGTATTTAGCCGACATAACAGCTAGTTTCAAGATTCACCTCCTAATGTAGCTTTGTATCAGCAACAAACAAAAGATGAGCTAGCTAACATCCAACAACAAGAAAACAAAATTGAATCACAACTTCATCAATCAAAATTCTAAGTCAATAACAATTAAGAAATTACTTGAAATACCAGGGAAGCAGCGGGTGAAAATCGACGTGGTTCCGGCGAGATACGATGCCGCCTCATTCAGAGATGGCACTGAGATAAATAATTGAGGAATCCCGGACGATCGTCTCCCGCCACCGCGGTGCTTCCCTTTTTCATTGCAATCCATAAACAATTAAAATTATAGTTTTTGAGAGTATATTAATAACGAAAAAAATCAATCTTTTTTTTTTTTTAATGACAAATGGAGATAACTACCTAAGCGGTGCGCCCTCACCGATATCAGAACCTCTTGCTTCCATACCCAAAAGCCAAAAGCCAAAAGGGTTTATCCTAAAACTGAACAAGATTTAGATTACGCAGCAAAGCCCCTCTCTTTTCCTAAAAGATGAAATGGCGTCAAAATTCAAAAGAAATTAATTATGGGGCGGATAAAGAAATTAATTCAAAATTTTTATTTACTGTACAATTTCTTAGTACTATCAATTATAATTCTTAATTTTGTACACAATTGTGTAATTTTGGTTTTGGTTTTTCGTCTATAGTAGTATTTTTTTAGTTTGTTATTTTTTGTATTTTTATAATTTTCTAATACCTTTTTTTTAAAAACAAATAGAAATTATTACTTACATAAGTATATAGAAAGATAGTACTCCATATACTTGTATAATTGGGTAGTCATTGAAAAATCACGAAAAATAAATATGGTTAGGTTGAATGAATATTGATGATTTAGAGAAAATAGAAACAAATTTTACATTCAAAAAGTGGATGTTTGGATTGGATCATGGTTGCTAATAAACATAATCTTAATCATAGTGTTCCTGTTTTCTAGTTTTGTTTTATAAATGAATACTACTACTACAAAATTACTCGTATCTCATAAAAAAAAATTCAACACTGATAAGCTCTACTCTAATAGAATCTAGAACGTAAGAAGTACTAGCATATATGACAAATTCAGAAGAAAAAATTATTGCGGGTCAAAAACCGAGAAAAAATGTTTGTGATTGTTGTTAAAAGGTAGAGACGACACAATGGTCGTTGCTAGCAATGGTTGCTTGGGAAAGAAGAAAAGTGAATCACAACCCCAAAAATTTGGAGCAAAGTTATCGAATCTTGGAGTCAGCTACCTTCCTATGAAAACACTTTATAGAGCTATGTACCCGCTTTATTGCTTTAGTCTCGCTCACATCTAGCTATTTTTAAAAATAATTTCTCATTTACCTCAATCTAATCATTTTCCAATTTAAATTTTACTAGTATGGTGTTATGTTTACAATCATCAAGCGGAATTATTTTCTCCAAAATCAAATTATTAGTAATATTTTAATTAATTATTAGACTCAATTATTTCATAAGTAGAGCTGATTAATAAATTGGGACCACCGATTCCATAATGATCATATGGATGAAATTAATAAGTAAGATTAATGAATACTTTATAATTAATCACGACGACATCATCCATTACAGCTGAACTCTTCTTCTTCATGATCATTAGTTTTCCTTAAAAAAGCAGGCTTCGCAGAAGCATCCCTTCAAAGGTAATCCCCGGCCCAAACGCTAAGGCCAGCCCCCACTCCTCCCCTTTCTCTCCCTTCTTCCCCAACTCCTCTCTCATATACTCCATCACATAAAATATAGTATTACTACTCACATTCCCATAATCCATCAACGCCCTCCTGCTGCATTCCAGCTTCCCACTCTCCAAACCCAGCGTGCTCTCCAGCCGGTTCAGTATCGCCGGTCCGCCCGGATGAACCGCCCAGAACACCGAGTTGTAGTCGCTCAGCCCGGCCCCGGCCATCAGCTTCTTGCAGAACTCCTCGATGTTCTCCTCTATCTTCTGCGGCAGGTCCCGCCCTAGCTTGAAGTATATCCCTTCCTCCGACAGCCGCCCGTCGATCACGCTGCTCGTCCCCGGGATGAACTGCTGCACCGCCGTGTTCAGCTCCATGAAGGGCGTTTCCACGCCGGGGATCGGGTCGGCGCCGACCACCACCGCCGCGGCGCCGTCGCCGAAGAGGGCCGCCCCGACGAGGTCGTAGGGGCGGGCCTTGTTCGGGGGCCGGAAGCCGAGGATGGTGGTCTCGGAGGTGGAGAGGAGGACGCGGCTGCCCGGGTTGTTCTCCGCGATGTCCTTGGCCACGCGCAGCCCCGTAGACGATGTGGGTGATGTCTTGCGCGGGGCGCTTCCACTCCTTTAGGCACGCCAGGCTTGCCTCCTTCGCCATCTCTAGGACAGCCGGGTGCGCGATCTCGAGGCGCTGCTTGATCGTCGGGGACCCCTCCGTCGCCAGCTCAGGGTACTCGTCGAGTATCTCCTTCGACAGCACCGTGTATCGGGTTTTCACCGTGGTGGTTTTGCCTGTCAGTGAAAGTAGTTGTTATGAAAAGACTCTCAGTATATAAATAATACTCCCTCCATCCCATAAAATTAATCCTCATATATTTTTCAAATACTACTAAATGTATTTTCTTACTCCAGTGTAAAAATTGAAAATGAACTATATTTTAATAGAACGAAGGGAGTAAATAAGATATGAAAATACGACAATTTAGATAGTCGCAGAGTGGAGCCTGTTCGGACTTACAAAGGCGTTGGAGTTTCTCCTTGATGGCAAGGTCATCGCAGTTGGTGTCGCGGATGTAGCCCTCGACTAGGAGATCTTGAAGCACGAGCTGGCGAGGGAAGGCCTTGCCGATGGCGAGGAGGGTGGCCTTGCCCGGGGTGGGGGTGCGGCGGTGGAGGTGGTTTTCTTTGCCATTAAGGGACATGGTTGGAGGGTAGAGCTAAGGGGTGGAGAAGAAATTGGTGGGAGATAGCAGAAGTAGGGTGAATATAAATGGGAAGTTGAGCATGTTGTTGGAGAGTAGTTGGTGCCCAAGAACAGCAGCATGACAGATTAAACAATCTTTCAATGGGAATTAAGTGCACTGTTGAATGTTTGATTCCCTTAATAGATTGCAATAATCTTTCTCTTACCTAAAAAATCACATAACATCCGCTACAACTATTTGTGTGTGCGTGTTTTTATATATAAACAACCATGCACACAATGTTGCTCGCTCTCATAAACTGTATTTCTTCAATGTAAGTAGATATGACAATAACATATGCAATGTATAGCAACTGATATTTCTTTTTTGGACTTTCTAGTGACACGTTTTCTAAAATTGAAACATAAGCCTCTCCACTTTATTCTCTTCGCTTAAATCTCAAAACAAAGTTGAATAATTAAAATCTCACTACGAACAAGAAATACTCCACTTCAAGGGGAACAAAGATGGTAACAAATATCATATCGTTGTTTCATGACAATCTCCAATTCGTGGACCACATACACAGACATCAAATAAACATAAGTTACAAACCACATCAATCATATTTCATTCTGAACAATTAGAACTTGGTCAGCCAATGTGAGACAAAAAAATCACATTGTTGTTTCATGAATGTCACCAATTCGTGGACCACATACACAGAAACCAACATAGACATATAAGAACATTCTAGTTACAAACCACATCGATCAATCATATTTTAAAACAAATCATATTTCATTTTGAACACTTGAACCTATAGTCAGCCAGGATTGTGACAAAAAATAAAGTAGTGGCAAAAATCCACATAATTTTGTTGACCACAATTTGTTTGATCCTTTCAAGATTCAAATTTTAAACTCTTGATTGTACCTGGAATAAGATAAATAACAATTATACCTCCATAATTTCTCATATATTAGGCAGGAATTTGTTAGTAAGTAACAATCAATCAATTCTTTTCACATCTTCCACCAAAATGGTAGCCCCCCTGTAAAACAAACCGATGCTGTGACAAATCTTAGACTTGACATTGTAATTCTAGTAGTATTTCATATATACGTCTTATTGTGCCACATCATGCCAATTTTGCCATCATTTATTTATTCTGTAGGACCATGATTAAGTGGAGCGTCCAATAAACAACAAGACCCATCACAAATTAATAGATTATGTGATGTCAGCCAACTACATGAATGACCATATCACAAAACAAATAGATACGATTGATAAAATCTTAAGACTTAAACCTTTTAATTATTCGATACATAACATCCTAGTCTTCCATAACATGACAATTTGCCCCATTTAATTAGCATTGTTTACCATGAAGGACCATATCTACATTGTCCAATTATCAAGATGATTCATTAAACAAGTAAATAAGTAGATTATGGGTCAATCAAGATTGAGTTTAATATTCATGCCGATGTCATTGACACCCTAACTTCATTATCACACATTTTTATTAGTAACTCTTGTATATTTCTGTAATATTCAAGTGCATTTTGTATAAATGCAAATCACTCCTACAAACCTTCCCACCAAAACATTTTCTTCAAATCATTGTAAAACTTCCATGGCTACTACTCAAGAACTTCCTAAAATTCCAATCTTTGATCTCTCAACTAAAAACTTGAGTCCTAGTTCCAGCTCATGGCTTCCGACTTGCAAGAGCTTGCGAGAGGCTCTTGAAGAGTTCGGATTTTTCTTGGCAAAATATGAAAATGTTTCATCTCAACTAGACAAGCAAGTATTCCATGTGTTGGAACAAGTGTTTGATCTGCCATATGAAACCAAATCTAGAAACACTTCTGACTTAGTTTTCTATGGTTATGTTGGACAACTGCCCCATGCTCCCGTCCACGAAAGCATGGGAATTCCAGAAGCAACTACTCTAGATGCTGTTCAAAGCTTCACAAATCTAATGTGGCCATCAGGAAACAAAGAATTCTGGTATGTCACATATGCATATGAATATGTAACTTTAAACTAAAACCCTACTTCACTTCTATTTGTTCCTTGTATGTATACATATATATCCATGTCCTTGAGAATGTGTCCGTGTGTGTGCACCCTTGCAGTGAAAACATCCTATGCTATGCAAGGCTAGTTTCAGAGATGGAGCAACTAGTAGACAGAATGGTGTTTGAAAGTTATGGTGCAGAAAAACACCACGGTTCCCATGTTGGATCGACAACTTATCTGCTAAGAACCATAAAATACTCAGTTCCAGAACTTGATGCAGACAGCGGTAGTAATATGGGAACAAATATCCACACAGACAAGAGCTTCTTGTCGATACTTCACCAGAATCAGGTTAATGGACTGCAGATACAATTGAGGAACGGGGAATGGTTGGATATTGATGTCCCGCCTGGATTATTTGTCGTAATGGCTGGCGACGCTTATGAAGTATTTTTCTAAATCTTAAGTACCTTAGAAGCACCACTATTTCTACTAAATGACAGACTTAATTCTTGTTTTATTTTGTCAATTTGGAAAAATATTTGAAATAGGTATGGAGCAACGGAAGGATATATGCAGCCAAGCATCAAGTCATAATGAAAGCTGACAAGCCTAGATACTGCCTGGCAATGTTTTCATTCAACCATGGGATAATTAACATACCTGAGGAGCTGGTGGATGCCGAACACCCTTTGCAGTTTAAGCCTTTTGATCATTTTGAGTTGGCCCGCTTCTACCTCAGTGGTGCAACCTCGATGACAGAGAGCACTGCTAAGGCATACTGTGGTGTTAGTGCATGAAAGTTTGACCGGAAAAAGAACAGTGTGTCGAGTGCCTGCATGTTGAGTGTGTGTCTGAGTGCTTATGTGTATGCGTGTGTGTGTGTGTATTGGAGTGCTTAGTTTGGAATAAGTTATATTGATACTATCTTATGAATATTACGAGTTTTACAGGACAAGTTAATTTTATAGCATCCTAACTTCATTCAGAGTAAAATACACAGCAGTGAAAGCATCAGCTCAAGTCTAATATTTGACAGGATGCTTCATTCAGCGCACTGATAATAATATCTGCACAAACAGATAGACTGCTTCAAATCGATGAGAGTCCAACTACCAAATGGGTTAAGAATATGCCAATATGATCATTGAATCCTATAAATGAGAAACATTTTATTTATCTGTACATGCCAAATGCCAATATGTCTCTATTCAGTCTGATAATCTATCACTATTATTAAAGGGTACATTCTTACAAAATTTCGACATGCCAAATTTATCATTTCTTGTTTTAATTCTGAATAATAGTTCATTCATTTATTTATACATATATATAGAATATGAGTATTTATTTTGAAAAATAACAAGGAATACCAGAACTGCAGAAAGAGAAACTTACACATAAATATGTATGCCATACATTGCTGCAAATTTTTGTAGCTAGCGTTCAGCAGTATCCCATTCTGAGATATCTATACCATGCTGATAATTAATTCAGTGTATGTGGATTGAAGCTGCCAAGTTTCTCTGAAAGGAAAGAAGGGAGACTATTTAACACACATGTTTGTAGATTTTGTCATACTGCAGATTAGATTAGAAGAATGAAACCAAAACACTGGAACATCTATAACGATAAAGTTTACTTAAAAAATTCACTAGTCTTCATGAGCTTTTTAAAATATTTGCTTGACATGCATGACATCAACAGATACATGAGTACACGGCAGCACAGGATTACTCAGATTACAAGCAACATTGCGATAAGCAAATATGAATTTTATACTTTCTAGACATTCATCCATATTTTTCTTTTATGCATTTCTTTTATTTTAGCTTCTGTGCATCTCTCCTAGTGAGCAAATTTAGGCATCTACTTGTCAAATTGATATTGTGCATATCTACATTCAGGAAGAAAATTGTATAGCTCATAAATGGAACTGCAGCACATCACTAACTTATCAAAAGTTAAGAATTTGGGAAAATCACTGCCCTGATACCTTTACTCATTCTCTAATCCAAGAAAAACAGGAACCAGTTCTTTAATTGCTGAGAGATTGGATCAGTACTCCAACACTCAAACATCAATTCAGTGGCCCCTTCTTTACTCATTCCCTAATCGAACAAAATCATTATTGTTTGCTCAACTTTTAATTAAAGATTATCTAGAGGAACTTCTCAAACTATGATTAAGCAGCTATACAAATTAAAATTAGGAAAATCACAGTATTCTGACAAGTCATGGTATGAGGTGCCAATACATATCTCCTAGTTTCATCTCCGCAGCTTTTAACTTCCCTTAGAAGATGTGCATCCTTAGGGATCAATCTGCATAAGTCCAAACATGTTGTGCAGAAGGAATACTCTATCATGTATTCTACTGCATATAGTTTATGAAATCTGAATCACTGAATCCAACATATAATCATTCTTTCCCCAATACATGGTATTCTGAAGCATAAACTTTTTTTAGAAAGTAAAGTATGAAATGTTATAAATTTACTTGTACACAACAGAATACTACTACAGGTAAGAATTATAAACACACTTATATAGAAAATCAGCTTCGAATCATTATACCCCCTCTCTTCCAGCATAGGAACAAATCCGAATGTTGCAGACTCAACTAAGGAGTAAATTTCTTAACCCAATCCAGCATTTATCACGATTAGAATTTTTTCAATACTCGTTAAATTTCCTAATCACTCATGAATCAGAAAACTCACAACTGTAATTCTAAGATAGGTCTTGAGCAGAAAGAGTCAAAATTTCAGCAACTCCGAGCTCTGCCTGCATTTATGATTTCATAAAAAAAATGCCATATATTTCATTCAAAAAAAATTAACATAAGAATTAAGAAGTAAACGCGAATGTATTAGTAAGAAATAGCGAAGAAGTCGATGTAAACCTATCTGTAATTCCAACACAAAATAATTTTGAATTCTACAATGCGGAAAGGTGAAGCCTAAATATCAGTACCGCCAGTTTGAGTGCCGCCTGGATTCCATAATCCGAATGATCGAGATGCGCTTATTGGTGGCGCGTCGTATACGCTTTTCGCCGCCAAAATTAGCTTCCAACACAACCGTGGAAGGAGGTATGGAGGTGCACGGTAGTTTCAAATTTCGATTGGAAGTTACTATTATGCCCTAGTCTATAATTTGTGGTTCCTGCTTTTGTCGCTTTTTTTTTTTTTTTTTAATCTATACTCTCCCTTCGTCAAATAATAATAAATCATTTTTTGTAATAATTTTAAATACTTGTGTAAAATAGGAGTAATGAATTGCTTATCAGAAAATAAATTTTAGAGATTAATTGAAATTCCGAACACATTCAAAACTGTAAAGCTTAAACTGTAATAGTATCACACATGTGCTATGCACAGATTAATATAATATATTTTTAAAATATTAATTTTCAATAATTAAACAAAATTAGAATCAATATTAACAATAAATAATATGAGTAACAATTTTAGTTATATAAGAATAAAAAATCTATACAAATCAACATTGAAGCATAATAAATTTGAAACAAATCACATAATATAATTATATAATGTTTAAACATTAAATCATGAAGCAGGAAGATAAAAATCTATCACAATAAAAAATTAAACACAATAAATAATTACTCATCATTTTTAAAACTTCTTTATATAATACATTAACTTTAAATTATTAAAACCAATCTCATCATTCCTCTCAACCGTATCCTTTTAGTAGAGCCATCATCATGAATGATGAAGGCATCCATACGACTCTCCTCGTCTATCAAGGAAAGCTCTCCCTGAACAGAATCGTGATAATGAAAATTTTAGCAGAGCCTCGAAGCATAGCTTAGAAAGAATGACATTGCTGAAAAAAGAAACCGGAATAACTGAAAGCTTGTAAGCAAACCTTTATGGTTTCGCTTTTTACGCTTCATTTCTTTCCTACGGAGCTTGAGGTCATCCTTATCGTCATCCTCCTCTTTAATCTGCCAATCAACATAAATGAGCCATGAATATAAGAGTCAAAATTCTTATGAGTCCTAAGAGATGGTGTCTAAAAAATCTTAACTGACCTTTTTAAAGTTCCTCATTTGGTTAAGAGTAAGACTGAGATCCCTTCCGTTTGCTGTAACGAATGGATCTCTTGAAGCACCATCGACATCACCAATCTCCTTCACCAGTCCAGTATTTCACCATATCATTTCTGCATTGTTGAAAATGCCCATAAAACTATTATTTCAGTGAAATATTGCATAAGAATCAAAGGCTAAACAACATGGTCATTTCATATCAATTTAGACCGCATCAAAGCAGGGCTAAAATATCAGCTCGATTTGCTGCTGCTATTACCTGAATACACAAATGAATATTAGAAGCAAATAAGAGACAATGGCAATGAATAAAATAAATTAGAGTAATGATATCAAGTGTTCTAACACAAATATTGTACAATGTTAGAATCAAAATGAATCCTCCCACTCACTCCACTTAATAGTAAAACCTCCCACCCACTCACTTCACTTAATTAATAACCTTTATGTAATTTTATAATTTTTTAAATTAAATGGCAATCTTATAAAATTCTTCAAAACTACCCTTTTACATATTGTATAGATTAGTTATAATAAAGTGCAACTGAGTTGGTAAAACTTTTTTTTTTTCCTAATCAATAATTTACTCCCTCCGTCCGCGAATAGAAGTCTCATTCCATTTCGGCACAGGTTTTAAGAAATGTTAAGAAAAGTGGGTGGAAGAAAGTTAGTGGAATATGGGGTCCACTTGTATATATTAGTTTTAAATGATATGTGAGTGGAATGAGTTGGTGGAATGTGGGGTCTCTTTACCATTTATAGCAATAATGAACAGGGACTCCTATTCGCGGACGGACTAAAACGAAAAAACGGGACTCCTATTCGCGGACGGAGGGAGTATGATTAGAGTCATTTTATGAGTTAAAGAGCATCTCCAATGGAGATAGGCTAGCCACATGCTAGCCACTCTCCCTGCCACGTCATCAACACTAAAATTCCACCTGCCACATCATCATTTTAGAGCATCCACAATGGAGGCTAGCGGAGAGGCTAGCCGACCGTTGGCCTCTATTGCAGCAATTTAGGCTAGCCGATCGGCGAGCTCTAGCCGATTTGCGGGCGCTAGCCGACCGCTGGCCGACCCCGCTAGCCGCCATAGTAGGCTTAATTTCGGCTAGCCGATTGCACTTTTTTTAATGTATTTTTTATGCATTTTTTATTTATTTATTGCATTTTATAATGTATTCTTTTTTTGCATTTTTTTATTGTATTTTTTAATGTATTCTTTTTATGCAA
This sequence comes from Salvia hispanica, assembly GCF_029641045.1. Taxonomy (NCBI): domain Eukaryota; kingdom Viridiplantae; phylum Streptophyta; class Magnoliopsida; order Lamiales; family Lamiaceae; genus Salvia; species Salvia hispanica. The sequence goes on along the minus strand of NC_142692.1, from coordinate 5,362,196 downwards.
TTTTTTTTAATTATGTAATTTTTTTAAGGATGGACCTTTTTTAATTTATATAAATTTTTTGCATTTTTATTGCATTTTTTAATGTATTTTTTTAAATAAATTAATGAGGAGTAGAGTGCGGCGGAGGCTCGTGTGTGGAAGCTTGGTTTTTTTTTTAATTATGTAATTTTTTTTAATTAATGTACTTTTAAAAAAAATGAAATTAATGAATTTTCCCTCACGATGAAGCCGGTCGTCTCCAGACACATGCCGACATTCGCCAAGTTGATGCTCATATTCAACTCCAAAAGGATTTAATTGAAGAGTTGTGAGCACGGAAGACTGCAGGTCGATAGTTTTTTTCTTTATTATGTAATTTTTTTTAATGAATGTATTTTTTTAAAAATGAAATTAATGATTTTTCATGTGTATGTCTCGTAAATTTAATTCCGTAATTTATCATAAATTTAATTTCATAAATATAGTTGTTTTTGAATTATTTTTATTGCGGCTAGCCTGTGGCTAGCCTATTTGATTAAAATGATGATGTGGCAGGTGGATTTTTAGTGTTGATGACGTGGCAGGGGAGAGAGTGGCTAGCCTGTGGCTGGCCTAAAGTCATTGTGGGTGCTCTTAAGCAAATAGGCTAGCCTAAGGCTAGCCGCAATAAAAATAATTCAATTTACGGAATTAAATTTATGACAAATTAATTAAAATTTACGAGACATATACGGGAAAATTCATTAATTTCATTTAAATAAAAAAGTACATTGATTAAAAAAATTACATAATAAAAAAAATTATAGTGTTTCAAGACTAAAAAATAATAATAAAAATAAAAAATTGCGTTGGCCGATCGTCAGCCTACAATGGCGGCCAGCGCATCGGCGAGCGAATCGGCCAGCGCCTGGAAATCGACGTGCGCTCGCCTAATTTCTCGCCCTTTCGGCGCTCGCCGGTTGCAGTACTTCGGTTAGCCGATCGGCTAGCGCAGCGAATCGGCTAGCCGGTAAGCTAGCCGCTATTGAAGATGCTCTAAGAGCATCTCCAAAGGGAGAGGTAAATGGAGAGGTAAACTAATATAACTACTATATTTACCTTTTCTTCATGAAAAATCATTCTCCAAGGGGAGAGGTATTTGAGAAGGTATTATACCTTTTCCCATTTTGAAGAGGTATCTTTACCTCTCCATCAATGGAGAGATAAAATCATATAACCACCATATTTACCTTCTTTTCATAAAAAATCATTTTCCAAGGGATAAGGTATTTGAGAATGTATTACACTTTATGTTTTTTTAATGCTTTTGTACTAGTACTATTTTATTTTTTTTAAATGATATACCTTTCCATATACCTTTTATCCTTGGAGTTGATTGATTTTTAGAAAAGTATATTACACTTTTTGAGAAGGTATACCTTTTTATTTACCTTCTCCCCTTGAAATTGCTCTAATAGAAAACCTTCAAAGTTCAACCATTATTAATTGATTAAGACACAATTTCCCAATATTACTCTATCAGACGGTGCTTAGTTATATATTTGATGACTGTAGTTTTAAGAAACGTGGATGTAAAAAAATAGTGCAATATAAATTTTTATTTATATATTTTATTATTTTTTTAATGGAATGAATTTAGGGAATGTAAAATTAAAAATCATAGTAGTATTTACTAAATGGAACAAAATAACTCAATGAGTCATTTAATACTATAAATAACACGCATTTACGTAAGTATAACTTATTCTCTCAACAACGGGCATGCTATACAAATAATGCAATGGATGGCGGTCGGTGGTACGTATAAATATTTTATAAGTTGATTTACTGTGAGCACGCCATTTATTTATATCGAACTAATTTCAAAATCGAATTTATCATATATAGTTACTACAGTTTATAATTTTTTTTTAATTTTAAAGAAAATTTCTTAATTTTTTGGACCCAAGTATATTTTACAATTAACAACCCAAAAGATGATCTAATTTAAGTCTTTAATTACATAACTTGAATTTGCACGGTGCGTAAAAAGAATTATTCATGCAATATGCCAATAAAAAAATGATTCAAGGAATCTAATGACGGTGTAGATGTTAATTAATAATTAGTAGTAGTAGATTTTCAATTTCTGTTGTCGTGTTTGAATATTGAATAGACAGTGTGCGACCTCGAATGGATTAATATAATAGTACTACCTATTATAAATATCTATATAAAAAACTTGTGTTAAATGAGATGAACGGCCAAGTATGTACACCTATAATAGTATCGCACGGGTTAATTGCGGCTAATTACATTGCAAATTTGAATTACATAAATATCATTTTACATTTTATGCACGAGTTTTAATTTCAGTTTAAATTAAGGTTGAGCTGGAGATTATTTGTAAATTTCTGTCTTGACTAAATGAGACTAACTAATACAGTAATAACAAATGAACTGAAATGTGAAATTCAAGAAAGAAAATTTTAATCTGTCTTACGTAAAGAGAAATTGAATATAAGATAGATTAATTTAAAATGATAAATTGATGTTTCATTTAATAAGAAACTATCCAACATTTTGTCCATATTAATTAGGAATTCAGTAGTTCAGCACTTCAGCTCATTTTTTTATTTCACTGAAAGTATAACTCATGGGAAAATTTAAAAATAAAATACAATAAAAACAAGACTGAAAGTTGATCATACATTGTTATTCAAATGTCAAAGTAATCTGCAATACAGAAAATGGGATCAAGATTTGTGAATTTAGCAACAATATTTCACCAACCAATTATACAATAAAGTGGCCAAGAAGAACTCAATTTTATCGCTATTTCCCTGTACCTATTTCATATATGACTTGAGTGATGAAGAAAATACCAATGATCACCTGGTTATTATTTAAATCAAATATAGTGTAATAATCAATATAAATAGAGTATAAAGTATATATCAAGTAGTGGAGTATTAAATTTCCTATTGAAATGCCATGTCGGCATGTCCTAATTCCCCTCTTGCGGAAAAAAAACACTAAACGTGTCGATTAGTATGCGATTAGATGCCGGATTAGAGTTTAAAGCATCTTTTGCAGGCATTTCACAATAAATAAATAGTTTAGGTACGTATCACTACAACACAATTTAATTTCAATTTCCAAGCTACCACCCGTGGCAAGTTTTGACTTACTTATTTATGAAGTAGTATTAAACAATGTGAGGGTTCCAACACATGGGAACGTGCAAAACACAATTTATTTTCAAATTCCAAGTACAATTTATTTTTTCTAATTTGTTAAATATTTTGAGGGTTCGAACACGTGGAAATCGTAAAACAATAGAACCCTGAGCCACTTATACCTGACCTAAACCACAACTTTAATACCACTATATATAAGGATAGGAAAAGCTATTCAGCCGCATTATGTACAACCATAATCTGGTTCAATAAAGAAAAAATCGGTTTATATATAATTTCTGGTTTTCTATCAATTAAATTTACCTTTTTATCCTTTACTAATACTTTTGCACTTATTCTTTCTTCCCCTAAAATAGCGCCTAGTTTTCCCTCTCTCCCATTTCCTCCTACAAATGGCGCCTGTTTTTCCCCTTTTCCATTTCCTTTTCCTTAATTCCCGATAGAAGATAATAATGGCAACTATCCATATTCATTCCAATATTATAGTAGGATTCAGTTTGTAATCTTCTATTTTGAACTAGATAACATCATTTTGTTTAAAATCAGTTTTCTTATTTATACATATTTGTATGATTAATTTGCCCCTCTACAATTGTAAGGGAAAATTAAGAAGTAAAATATGCAATTGATTCATTTCTAAAAAATAACCACTATTATAAAAAAAAGATTCGTATCAAATTTTAGATGAAATATTGTTCATAGTATTTAAATGGCAATAAGTCTTTTCTATTACTTAAACTATCATAATCAAATGATGATACATAATTTTTTTACTTTTTCATTAGGTAAAATATTGTATTACACCATATAGTACATGTCACACCTCAACCCTTATGACTTATACACTTTCTATAAATAAATTCAATATTTTCAAAAGCACACGTATTATATAATTTCAGAAATCAACATTTATCAAGTACATATTTTAAAACATTCTAATAGTAGTGGGACCCTCTCACCACTCTAGATACTATACATTTATTTGCATGCGAAACTGATGAGGAAGAGAAGGTTGTCAAAACGTGCCAGCCGCCGACCCTTATAATAACTGTAACTCACATCAACCCACGAATCATTGATATCTTATTCCTGAAAAATATTAGTGGTTTATATGAGCCACAACTCAGTGCATATAAACCTTACCTTTAATTTCACACACAAATATCAAACTCATTCTTTCATCAAAATATATCACCGGAAGTAATAAATATCATAAACAATTTAATATTCATATGCATATGCCTCTCCATTCTTTTTGTTATTATGTGACAGATCAAGCCTGGTATCTGCCCGGGATTTCCATTGTATACGACCCGAAGGTCCCTTTTTATTATTTGACCTTTCCACGAAGGCCCCTCTTTGCTTTTTGACCTTTCCACGAAGGCCCCTCTTTGCTTTTTGACCTTTCCACGAAGGCCCCTCTTTGCATGTTGACCTTTCCACGAAGGTCCCTCTTTGATTTGACCTTTCCACGAAGGTCCCTCTTTGCATATATTCATTGACCCGTAGGTCCATTATCATTGAATATGACCCGTAAGTCTTTTTCCATTGTATATCAATCCAGAGCAAGACTGTCACATATCCTCTTTAATTCCATGGTTCAGATAATTCCAATACCATGCATCAATCATATCCATTGCACCAATTACATATCCATATATTTCATCAATAATAATTCCAATGCATATTCATTGCACAAATCACATATCCACATCATATTTCACCATCAATATCAAATAACACATAATTATATCATAGTCACATCATATAATCAAATTATTAACTTTATCTAACATCTAGCAAAGAAGCACATAAAATATGTAAAATTAAAAGTGTGATTTATACACACCTGCTTACGACGGAAAGGTTTAGACCATAGACTCAGATTCTTTATCCACTGCCATCGACCTTCTCTTCGGTTTCTCTCCTACTTTCGTTCCATTTTTTTTTATCCTCTTTTTTTTTTTTTTTTTATTACTTCCCCCCCTCTCATATTTCTTTCGAACACAGACTAGCTTTCTTTCCTTGAAAAAATTTCTATCCTCTTGGAGTATTGCCTACGACTTCTTTTTAAAAGAAAAAAATTACTATTAATTTTGATATTGAAAATTATGTATATCCACTCTAACCGACTTATGTTTCCAAATTCCAATGAGGTAAATTCTCTATTGTGATATGAAAAATACACGTGTACTATTACATGCCAAATTAGTATAAATATTTATATGTATAAAACCCCCAACTTTCAACTTATAATTTAGTGGTTGGAGTTATATTTTAACTAAAATAGCTAGCAAGTCTAGCTTTAGAACCATATTTATATTTCCTATCATTTCATTATTTTATTTGTTTAGTTCACGTATGTAAAAATCAATATACTAAAGTTCCATATATATATATATATATATATATACTAATTTATATAATAAAATAATATACACACATTCATTTTAATTATTTTTGTAAATCAAAACTATCCACATATTCGACTGTATTGAGTCGTCATAACAATAAGTATATTCTCTATGACGTACTTAATATCTCTGTAGTAAAGACAATTTAATATGCAATGACAATATAATATGATAATATGCAAAATAATGCATGTTTCGGGTTAGGGATGTCACAGTACATATTTACATAAGTATGTTTTTACTATTTTTCAAACATTCTATAATTATTAATATTTAACTATTAAATATCCAAAAATAGATATGTGAATATTATTTAATTATAATTTACTTTTAATGATGAGTATGTTTATAGTAAGGAAATATTAATTATTATATCTTCCTTAAGTATATATACAAGTGGTCAATTTTATGTTTATAAATTTTAAAATTACTTAATAATTAAATAGTTGGATACAAATGATTATTCACAATTTTTTTTACTATCATACATCCAATTAATTATGATTTGTGAATTTTAAGTAAACATGTATATATAGCTAGTACACAATGAAATCATTTAATAAAAATCAAATAGTCAGGAAATGTAACTAATAACTTAACTATATATAAATGTGGTTGATTTTATAATTTATAATTTTAAAAATTATTTAATAAAAAAATAATTAGATATAAATAGTAACTATTTTAAGTTTATTTTTTTTAACTAATACTATATAACTATATTTTTTCAACTATCATATATATCCAATCTAATTACCTTTTGTATTTTAAGTCAAGACGTCGAATATAAAAGAAAATAGAGTGAATTATTGTTGATTAGTGGATAATAATACTAACAAGTTAAGTACATATGCAAATCATGTTAATTTTATTATGTACATTTTTAAAAACTATTTAATAATAAAATAGTTGTACGAATGAGTAATGACTATTTGCAATTTAATTATTTTAAGACTATCATATGGAATACTATCTAATTTAATATGTTTCGCATTTTTTGGTTAATATGTCAAGTAAACAAGGATATTGAGTCAATCACCACCAACTAGTTGGATGATATACTAAAAGTTAATTATATATGTGGTTGATTTTATTTACAATGTCAATAGTTATTTAATAGTATCATAGTTGAGGGCAAATGACTATTCGCTCTTAATTTTTTTACTCTAATTCTCATATATTTTCTTTAATTATGTTTTGCGTTTTTAACCTAATATACAAATATTTAAAATAAAAATTTATATTTTTCTAAATTGTTACAGAATTATTAATTTATTTTAAGTTAATTGGATTAAATTGATTTTTATTGTTGTTAAGATAGATCAATCGAATCACAAATCAAAATATTCTATAATTTTACTATATTTCAGATTAAATGAATTCAAGATTAATACAAGTTAAATTGAATCTAAAGTCCAACTTACTTATTCAATTAAATTTAAGTCATGTTGAATTTAGAATTAAACACAATAGATCAAATATTCAATTATAGTAGTTCAATTCAAATTAAATATGAAATTTTGTCATTAGTCTTAATTGAGATATAATGTTACAAATATATAGTTCAATTAGTAAATTGTTCTCATCCGACTATTTGGTTAGTACGACAAATACTAACATAAATCTTGATTGAAATCTAATGTTGCAAAAAAGATACATCAATTAGTGATTTGATTAGATGATATAATAGTTTCTTAATGTGCTTGATATCTAATAATGGTAGTTTATTATCATCCAACCTTTTGACTTATTATAGAAATCCAACCGATATTATTATTTATTTACATAAATTTTTTAGTTTACTTCAGATCTAATATAAAAATAAATAAATAAATCAAGCAGTAAATTTTCTTATCGAGAAATACTAATGACTTAGTCTTGATTGAGATCTAATATTGCAAAATAGAAAAATCAAATTAGTTATTTATTTTCATCCAACATTTTAATTTATTAGAGAAATCTTAATGATATTATTGTTTAATTAAATTATTTTTATTATACTTAAGATATAATAATAAGTTATTTATTCTCATCCAACCTTTTGATCTGTTATAAAAATTATAATGACATTAGTATTTAATCAAATGATTTTTTATAAAGTGCTCAAAATCTAATACTATTACAATCTAAATAAATCAATTAATAATTTGCTCTCACTATCCTTTTTATTTGCTATCAATACATATATTAATAATTTTTTATCATCCTGCTCATTTAATCAATGAGTTATTCACGAAATTTGAAGAACAAATAAAATAATTAGAATATCAACTACAATTACTCCTAAAATGAACATAGGCAATAAGATCTCATTTTTTTAGGGGATAACAATGACACACTATTGCAAATTAACGTGTATTTAATCAAAAGCAATGCATTCATGTAGTAAGTTTCTCCATTAAAAAGCAGTAGTAATATTGTGGTTAACAATAAGATTTGTGCATTAAATTTTTATTGGAAGTGTAAAGTGTACAATTAATGCGTAATTTGAATTCAAATTCAAAAAAGCAAGAAGAGAGAGATTCTGGTTAAAAAAACGAAATTGGGTTGAAGGCTAATAGAGTCTTTTTCTATTGATCCACTAACTATCATTAATATTTTAATATATAATTAATATTAAAATTTACCAAAATATTCTTGTATGGTCGTACATAATGTGGTTGTTTAGCATCACTCTTAAACATAAAATTGGGCATAAGAAACTAACAAATCTTTGTAAAAACAAAAATTAAATAGCACGTGTGACAAGAATATTATATTTAAGACTTTAACTCATTCAAGTATAAGAATTTAGTACACCAAAATTGATGAGAAATAAAAAGAATATAAAAAACAAAATGAAAAGAATATCCTAAGGCAATATATTCCCTTTTAAGGATAATTATTGTCCGAATCTATACTAGTCGAGTCAAAGGTGTTGGCATAATTATCGCCAACATACGTATTAAATAATTTATATTTAGTGGCACATTCACATTTTAAAAAAAAAATGTCTAGTATTTTATATTTATGTTAATGAAGATGTTCTCTTATAAGCTTATATCCAATGGTCAATGTTTGAAAACGTGGGAATCAGTGGAATGGTTTGTTTCAATTTTTCTGCGTAAACTGTTTAAAAAAAAATAAGAAATACTATTCTCATTGTCTTAGTCTTGAGAGATTAATCACAATTAAATTTCTATTTAATCAGCAATTCAAAATTAAAAAATCCTATTCACATTGATTTGGTGTGGAGGAAAAAATATATTTAGTTAAATAGGCTGAAGTTGGTTCTCAAACTTTCTTTTTTCACGATGGATAGAGGTGCATCCATAAATTTTGGATTGTCGTGTGATAAATATTGAATAATTAAGCGATTTAAAATTCAATTTATCCATTTTTTGCTATTAACTCAATTATATTTAAAATTTTTCATTAGAAACTTCATTGCATGGAAAAAAAAACGCACTAATGTTATTGGATAGCTTCCACCCTTTGAAATACAATTATTTGATTTATATAAAATGGAGAATTTACTAGCTTTTGCAATGTATACTATTTTTATCAAAAAAATAATCTTTTAGTTTATTAGGCTATAAATTAATTATTTCAAAAAATAAATGCATCATATTTTCATTATAATCATAATCTTGGCTTGATCACTACCACTACATGTTCCTATTGTTTTCTATTTTGGGTGCTTCGACGACGTTTTGGCATCGTTGTGCTTGTTTGTAGTTTCATTGTTGTTGCTATTTTTTTGTTTTTACGATCGATAAAAACTCTGATTTTTTTTATTTTTATTTTTGTTGATGTGTGTTGCTTAAACTTTTGCTTGACAATTTTGGGCTCACGCATTTGTTTTTATAAATTCAACCACACTTTTATTCTAAATGCATATCGCACAATTCGAACACAAAATATGGCATTTATTCAATTTTCTGCAATAAAAAGAGAAAAATGTAGAAACAAACATATAAAAATGAATATCGCGCAATCAAGGTTATCGGAATTTGCAATCTGCAAACAGAATTTCCAAATTAACTAACTATAGTATATGGATATGATATAGATTCTTTATTCTTTTAGTATATAGTTTTTTCCCTATAGTAAAGTTGAAATCACCAATCAATAAGATGATGTAAGGAGACGATCAAGTTGGTCTAGCCCATAATCTTCGGAAGATGTCAGTGTTGAATGTGGTTAATGGTAAATGTATATTTAATTTTTTAATTTTTGGTTACTACGTTTAAAATTAAATAAAGCTCTTGATTATTGATAACATTGCACCTCGCCCGTTAATTTACAAATAATATGGGTAGGTATTGATTAAATAAATTACAAAAATTAATCAAAGGAATTAATTAAATGTTAGTAGAATGATCGAATCTAACATAATCGGAAATTATATTTAATAAGTTTATCACAAGTTTGTGAATGCCTTTAGTAAAAAAACATTCACACGTCCAATATTTAATAAATTTATAATTAATCATTCATTTTGCTAAAACAATTTAATTTCTTTCTTTATGCTTTTTATCTCGAGATTCTGTTTGTCTGATCGCTTTACGGTAAGTTTCATATATATATGTTAGTACTACTTAACTAAGGAATTATATTATTATTATATATCTTGGTGAGGCCAACATTAAACTGCGAAAATTTATTTAAGTGGAATGAAAATGACAGAGTTAATTAGTCATATGATAATGATGAAGATTAATTAATATTATTTGTTTAGTGATGCGATTCAAAGTACGTCTAGATGAACTGTCTTTGGAAAAGCTACAACCTAGTACCTCAATTGCAACTTATATTAATATAGTAGTACTTGATTTAATTGTTAATTTTCCTTGGCTCGAGAATTAAACTTTCCATTAACAGTCACAAATAGTCGGTTCTTCAATCTCGACACTTTCCCTTTCCAACAAAAGTCATTCTCATATCATATGCAATATTAGAGGTTAATGTTTATGCATTACATTAGCTAGTAGTACTAATTTACTAGTCTTAGACACTATAAAGATGAAATCAAAGTAAAATGTTCAAAAATCACCAGTCTTAGCCCTAGGTTCTTTGTTCTTGCCCTCAGTGTTGGTATATTATTTTTGTAAATATATGTGAATTACTTAAAAAACAATAATGATAATTAAAAATCATATGGTTATTCAAACTATAGATAACAATTATATATATCAAGATTCAAGTCATATAATCTTAATAACAAGAAACACTATAAAATCCCTTGTCTAATAACAGAATCCAATTCCCCGGAGGTGAGGATGAGCTTTGTGTATTTTATGGGGGGAACCTGAAACAGTGTATCATATTATTTTTTGTTGCAGGTTTTCTAGTAGCTTGTGGTATTTCGAATGCAACTGCTGGAACCTTGCTTTTTTATCTCCCCAAAGATCCGATGGCTTGCTTCCTTACATGGATGGATGCACCTTTCACGAGATTTGATTTTAATTTGGAGTTCCTTATTCTATGTGATCTCATGGTCTATTTGGTGGCCCAGAAATAAAGTTATGGAGTATTTCAAAAAATGGAACCAAACTGGGAAACTGAGAAGAGACTTATTATTTGGAGGCCTGGAGCATGGACTAAAGGGTCGTGCCCGAAATTTCCTTTCTCACCAGGCCACATGTGTGAGGACCTACTTAAAGCTAGAAGATGGACGTAGCATAATCATAGAAGCAACTCTAATAAACATAAAGGTGCAATGTAGCTCGCCCTGCTTCTTAGTCAGTTTTTGTTTGGTAGCTTTGGTTGATGTTTGTTTAGTTTTTATTTTCGTGGTTCTGTTTGGAGGGTGCTTTTCCTTTGCTTAGCTTGCTTTTTTGGTTTGAGGTATTTTGCTTGTTTTTTTTTTTTTGGACTAGTTTTTTGATACTGAACTGTGGCTCCTTTGCTTACCAATTTCTAAGCGGTTTGAGCCTTTTCTCTCTCGTAAAAAAATATAAACTGTGAAATTCTATTTTTGGTAATACATTATTACTGCCCTATCTAAAGATACAGATTTTTCATTATTGGTATATGCTGCTGGATCATTTAAACTGAATAATTAATATCGAATAATGTTTTGCACTGTGTAGAGTTTGTGATCTCAAAATATATATAATGTGAAAATAGGTTACCAATAATAGAAAGAGAAAAACGGCTGTAACATGGTAGTCAACAAATGAACTGGATTCTGTTGTTTCTGCACTACAAATTAATCCAACATAAAAAATATCTCAATTTGCCAACTTTCTAAGCCCAATCAAATTACATCTCCAGATGACGTATTCTAATTTAAATATTCCTCCATGTGATATACCTTTAGTGCTAAACTAATTACATTTGTACTATATAATAAAATACTCGATACATATGACCTAACGTAACATGTCCACGCCCATCCATATCCATATTGAGTTTGTTCCATGTCATCAAATTACTCCTATAAGATTTCGTAACAGGGGCGGAGTCAGAAATTTGTATGAAAATAACACATTTACATGTGAGAAAATATTAAGAATTTGAGGAGCGACATTTAGTGAGACAGAAATTAAAAGAAATACAAGATAAAATATAGTAGTACAATATATACATGAATATGAAAATATGAGGTGGGGCAATTGCCTCACTTACGAAGAGTGTAGACTCGCCACTGTTTAGTAGTAGTACTATATTAATTTTTTCTTCTTGATGGAAATTTGAGAAAATGAGAAATTCATTTTTAATCGTTATAAGTGAGTATTTGAAATTATGATTTTCGCCAAAAAAAAGATGTTTTTTTAGATTTCTTGAGTTTTTTTTTTTTTTTTTTTTTGTAGTGGGGTGCAATGGCCGCCATGAAGGCGAAGCATGGGCAACCGAGAGAGAGACGAGCGAAGCCGTGTATTTGGATGATTATTCGAATTTCATAAATCAAAACGATATTGTTCTGTATACGTTTGTATCACATCATCTAAACTGATACAAACTAATCTATTTTAGATTTTTCTATTTTATTAAAATTAGTACATGTAAACAACGAAAAATCATGCTCATAGTTTTATAGTACTTGAAATTGAGACCACGGCTCGTTTTAAGGATTTTTCTATAGTGTAAAACGATCTCATACAAGGCTCTAATTAAATATTTGACTTGTAAGCAAAAACTTATCTTAGGGGAGGAGGCTTCCCTCTTGATTGCTCGGGCTAAATTCAAATGTGATGTGATCACAATTTATGTAATTATATATATATATATATAAAAGATGCATAAAAACATGACGCAAACTCCTTTAACCGTTCTTTTGTGCTAAAAATATGATAATTAATCAAAGACAGATGGTATTTGATGCTAAATAAATTGTCCTTTAGCTCTAATTAAGTGGGGTGACCTAAATTATGCTTAAGCTTGCTGATGAAGAAGCTTTTGTATTTGGACTTTGCTTAATTAATTAAGGAACTAAAAAAGCATGCTCGTTTAGAGTCGCCAAGGGTTAAATCTGGTTTAATTAAATTGTTTTATTTCATGAGTGTTGATTTAGAGACATAATGTCTCCAAGCCATAATACTCTTATGTCACTTTACCATAAACTAAATTATTATATGGACTAATATACCCTTATTTTAAATTATAAAAAGAAAGATAATTTATTTATTATATCTTTTATCTAAGTAATCAATCAAATTCATATCAAAAATCAACTCATCAAATTACATTCTTTTATCAAATATACTAAATCATCTAAATATACTAAATCAAAACTAACGAGATTAAACAATTGCATAAATCTCAAATATATTAATTTCTCACTCCATAAATCATAAAAATGACTACATGCATATACATACTTAATTTTTTAGTATTATCATCCAACAAAATAGTAATAATCATTTGAATTAAATTATTTCATTAGTACTATTAAATAATTGCTAAAAATTTTAGGTCATAAAAATGACTACATGTATATACACTTAATTTTTAATTGTTATCATCAAACGAAATAGCAATAATTATTCGTATCAAATTATTTTCTTGGTGGTATTAAATAATTATTACAGTAAAATTCTAAGTCGTAAAAATGACTACATAAACATACATACTTAATTTCTTAGTCTTATTATCCAACGGTATAGTAATAGTCATTCGCACCAAATTATATTATTAGTATTAAATAATTATTAATATTCTAAGTCTTAAAAATGACGACATGCACATACATACTTAATTTCTCCGTGTTATCGTCCAACAGAATAGTTATAGTCATTCACATTAAATTATTTTATTAATACTTTATTAAATAATTATTTTTTTAAGAAAGTATTAAATAATTATTAAAATTCTAAGTTATAAAAACGACTACTATGTGCATACACTTCATTTTTAATTGTTATAATCTAACGAAATAATAATAGTTATTCGCATCAAATTATTTTATTAGTTGTACTATAAAATAACTATTAAAATTCTTAGTCATATAAATGACTACATGCATGTACATACTTAATTTCTTAGTGTTATCGTCCAACGAAATAGTAATAGTCATTCACATCTAATTATTTTATTAGTGCTAAATAATTATTAAAATTCTAAGTCATAAAAATGACTATATGCATATACATACTTAATTGCTTAGCGTTATTGCCCAATGTAATAGTAATAATCATTCGCATCTAATTATTTTATTAGTATTAAATAATTTTTAAAATTCAAAGTCATAAAAATGAGTACATGTGTATATATACTTAATTTCTAATTGTTATCATCTAACGAAATAGTAATAATTATTCGCATCAAATTATTTTATTTGTAGTATTAAATAATTATTAAAATCTAAGTCATAAAAATGACTAAATGCACATACATACTTAATTTCTTAGTGTTATCATCCAATGGAATAGTTATAATCATTCACATCAAATTATTTTATTAGTATTAAATAATTATTAAAATTCTTAGTCATAAAAATGAATACATGCATTTATATACTTATTTTCTTGTTATCGTCAAACGAAATAGTATAATCATTCACATCAAATTATTTTTTTATTAGATAATATTTAAAATTCTAAATTGTAAAATACTAGTAGTATACCTATGTTATATATTGTGCTTGTTATCATCTAATGAAAGAATAATAGTCATTGGCATCAAATTGTATTTTTAGTAATTATTAAAATTCAAACACATAAAAACGACTATATGTGTATATTTACTTAAATTTTTAGTGTTATTATCCAATGAAATAGTAGTATTCATTCGCATCCAATTATTTTGTTCTTAAATAATCGTTAAAGTTCTAAATTGTAAAAGACTAGTTTATGTACGTGAATATGTATATCTATATATATTTAATTGTTATCATTTGACGAAATAGTAATATTCATTGATATCTATATATATTTAATTGTTATAATTCGACGAAATAGTATTAGTCATTCTCATCAAATTATTTTAATAATATTAAATTATTATTATAATTTCGAATCATAAATATGACTATATAAATATAGTAATAGTCATTCACATCCAATAGAAGGAAGAGTTGTGAATAAAAAATGAAATTTCTTTGTTGTTAAACATGACTATTAATTTTCTAATAGTAAAAAAAAAAAATTATTTTGACACCATGCAAGAATTTAATTTCGGTATACAAATTTAAATCGTTGTTCCCTAACATTTTGTCCATTAATGAAATTATAAAATAAAAGATGTATAAATTTCAAATCTTAATTTTGATGTTCTAAGAACTCATGCAATTAAATTGATTTATTACTTTTATAAATATAAATTCTAGATTTAATAATGTTTTGTAAAAATAAAATTAAGATTGAGTATTAAATCTATTAAATACGTATAAGTTTAGAATTTAAAAAATATTGTATAAAGTATTATTTAAATAAAGGTTAATTCATTATATTAAATTAAATTTAAATAAAGTAATATTACGTGAAGTTAGAAAGAATAATTCAAAAGCATATTGATGTAATGAATTTAAATAAACTAATAATATTAAGTTTGGAAATTTATGAGAGATTGGAGAGAAGATTTGAGTATATATTTGCTTAAATCAAGCCACTCATAAATATACATACAATTTTCCTAAACAAGTAATTTTTAAATACAAATAAATATTTCATATGCATAAGAGTAGTATGGTATATGTACAAAACATTAATTTAAATAAAAATCTAAAATAATCTAAAATAACTATTTTAACCTTATTAAAACATTATGGCTTGGAGACATTATGTCTCTAAAACATTTTCCCTATTTCATATGCTAATGGAATGTGGATAGGACCACATTTCTATTAATTTCAGTGATGGTCCTTCTCATCAATATACACTGCACAAAATTTAATATTTAGTTTATGTTGTGTGGCCTTGTTTTAATTATTTATTATTTTGATTTTTGTTTGAACCTCAAAAGTTATAGTTGGACTTATTTGATTATCCACTGATTTTAGTAATGTATGAAGTTTTATGACATATTCTGTCTCTTTTATTTATGTTTAATATATGCGAATTCCTGAATGAGTTTTAGTCATTTAGATAACTATTATAGAATGTGATGAGTTAATAGATACATCTTGAGTTAAATATTGGGTAATTTAATGTGATGTAAAAAATAAATTTATAAATTAAATCTTGTAGAACAGTTAATTTTCATAAATTCTAATATAAGTCATGACGTACATGTTTTTTATAAGATAAAAATGCCTCTAATCGCAAGAAACGGTGGTATGAGGATCACTTAAAGCAAAAGTTAAATCACTCAACAACATACGAAATACAAGCCATCAATGCCAACAATGTACACAAACAAGAGCAAGCCAAGCAGCAGCAACAACAACAAATGATACTCTATCAGTTAACGTGCCCTACTCGTTATACCCTTGAGTCCGATCACTCTCTAACATTGTTCAAGTTTCCAATAATTTGTCCTAGTAGAAAAGGAAACACTATCAACAAACTATGCACTTAGGTTTGACACCTTGAATCGTCACTATATTTCGTATATCCCAAAGTGACCATAAGATAACAGAGAACAAGAATAACTAAATTTTCATATCAAACCTTCCGAAAGGAGCTCCAGACCAAGAAATAAGACATACCACTAGTTGTTTGTTTAAGATAAGAATATAATCCATCGGTTACATCAATAGTACCAAAAACTTGAGGAGATCTTAGCTAGCTGAAGAAAATGTGGTTTATGGGCTCATTCCTTCTTAGGAAAAGTACACCACTCACATTTAATATCACTAACTCATACTCTAAAGAATCTCTTTTCAATATTGGGTCATTCATGAAGAAAAAATTATAAATCAAACAAACCACATTTCTATCTCTTTAGTTCACCCTTTTTGTTATTAAGATGCATAGTAACATCAAATTTATGCTTTTAGCAAAACACTTACGTGATATGTCACAAAGTGCAATGGCTAATTGTAGACGATGATGTCGAGATATAATATTTGTGTGTTTGATATTGACTAAAACTGTAGAGAAAATGGTAGTAATTTACTTGGTGTCAGCATACGTATGTCTCGTTGCCTACTTTAAATTTCGTTTTCTTGACTAAAGAAACATTGACATTTATGGCAACTATTTTCATTCACTAAAATCTCAATGTCTATTTTCTATTTATATGAATAATAGAGTATCAAATAGTATATGCTAATTTTATATTTTCTTTAGATTTATGGAAATCCGAAGCTGCCCATATCCAAATATATAAACATTATTATGGTATTTGGATCGATAATAATTATTCGATACATGGACAGATATAATAATCAATTTTTATTATAATTTACAACAAAATATTAAATATCCCTATATATAGAGGGTAACTTTTTTTTCACTTTCCATCCATCATCTTTCAATTACATTCAATTAACCAAAATTTTCCTAATCTGTGTCACGAAAAAAAAGTGATTGCAATACATATAAGTCACAATCTCAAAGTGAATTTGTGTCCCAAAAGAATAAAATGACGATAATCACTATTAAAAGTAGTAGTAATTGTTTTTAATAAAAGTAATTGCGTCAAATTAAGTTATTTTATTTATTTATTTCTTGATTTTTTTAGTTAATTAGTTTCAATTATCTAAATGAGACCATACTCAAAAAATGACGCTAATTGTTATTAAAATTGATAATTGCAAATACGATATGATTGATATTTTTAATAAAAATAATTATGTTTTTTATATTCTAGTTTTTTTTTAATTTTTTTTAACTAATTGTTAGTGTCAAATCCCATTGGTTTATTGATACGGAATTAGATTCGTGCTCATTTTTATTGTCACCGTCATGCTTAAATCTTATCAAGATATAAAATCGGGTGATCATAATCTTATTACAACAATTTTTGATGCAATCTACGAATATCTTAGTGTATTAATTCTATATTCTCTCCAATAATTGGTGAAACTAACACAATGTCTAAGTAGGTTCCAATTCATGAAGAGACAGTGTTTGATGTAAACATAGAATTAAATGGACTACACACACTAAATCATAGCGTCTCAGATGATCCAACCTAATTATCCCTTAGACAACGACATTAACCGTCACACATCATAAAAACTCCCAAGTTCAAGAATCAAGTTAGGAAATTTAGATGAAAAAGACATTGGATATTTCCAACTCATGCTCATGTCTTAATTAAAAAAAAATCTAAAACTATTAAAAATTCTTGGCATTATCAAGAATGTGATCTAGATTCGTAATTGATATTGTAAGTTGAACATGTAATTACATACCAGAAGAAATATTTGCTTGCCGTGAAATTCGCTTCATTGATTTGATTGAAGTTTGCAAGTGAATCCACTACTTTTGATATATATGTCTATGTTAATATGATACATAAACAATTTTTGCTACAACCCTTCCATATAGAAATCAAAGAAATCCATATTGAATTAAGAGTATTGTTTTACAATTAATAGAGATAGATATTAATTGCTCCATAAATTTTGTATCCATGAGCTTGTATTTTCTTAATTATGTGCCTTAAGTTAATTATGATCCAATTTTAATTAATTAAAGTCGAGTATCACAATCAATATATCTTTGGGCATAAAGGAATATATGAACTAGAAATTACAAATGGACTAATTAAATAATAGTAACTAATTAAATAATCGATATAATATAGTATCTATGACAAGTCATGCCAGCCACAGGCACACTCTATAGGACTTAAATCCACAAAAGAAATACTAGAAAATTGAACAAGTTGTGAACTTAGAACATAAAATCAAGAAAAGTGTATTTTGATGAATAAATTTCCATGTTACCAGGACAATATATAGTACTAGAAGAACAAATATATTATGCTGGTCACATATATGCTGTTTTTAGCTTTTGCTAATTTGTACATCACCAAGGTGTGTACACACTCAGCATTACTATACATGGAATTAAATTGACTACAAATTCAATAAGATGTAGTAGACATAGGGTAGGTCACAGTCATATTTTGATGTCTACTCACATGGATTCTATATAATGGAAAGTGAGAGCATCACACATAAAAAAGTTTCTTTTGTGAAATTTCTAATCCAATAGTAAAAATAATAATTAAAAAGATGAAAAAGGCAATTAGCTAGCATAGTACTATTGTAAATTATAATATATGTATATATAGAGAGTTGGGGGGTTAATTTTTCATAGGCTACATATAGCCGACAAACCAAAAAGGGTTAGTGGGGGATGATTTCATCAATCGTGGGAAAGCTTTTTGTGATGCAATTGGATTTTCTAATCTTATATTAGTGTGTCTAGTATTCTCCATCTCATTTCCATAAAACTAAAAATATTTGAAATGTCTTCGAATAAGAAAAGAGAAATAAGAGAAAATTAATTAAAATATCATTGTGCAGTGAGATTCATATTATTATACTAATATTTAGTGAGTTGTATTAATGGATACAATCCATAATAATGTTAATATAGTAACATGTAAATAAATTGATATATACGGATAATGAGTTAGAGAAAACTTTCATTAAATGGAAATACTCATATTTTTATGGGAATGACAAAAATAGAAAGTGCACATATTATGGACGAATGAAGTATATTAAATCCATCTATAATTAATAATTTGAATTTTCAGTTTTAGATCATCCACAAAAATTAGTTATTTTATATTTGTAGTAAATTTATCTATATAATGAATTCAATCATTTTTTTTTGTTTTTATCTGTCTTATTTTATTGTTTTTCATTGAAACTCGTGTCGTCCATGGTTTTGAATATTGATAACAGACAAATTTAGTATTTCATTTTTAGATATTTTTATTATTACATATTTTAAACAATAAATAGTTTTACACTAATTTATCATGTTTTTAATGATCCTAATTTCCACACCGGTAATTACTAATACTACACTTACTATAATGGTTAAACTTATGTATTTATTGATAACTTTCATGGTTTATGTGCAAAATCAAAATACAATATAAGTTCATATATTTATGCGCCAATCTTCAAACGCAAATCCAAACATCACAACATAACACATAATTATATGTATAATGAATATTTGAGTTACTATATACTCCAATTATCAATTTGTCATCTCATTTTATATTCGAAGTTTTAAAATGAAATTCTTAAGTAGTGTGGACTCCACGAGTCCATTTTAACCTTATGAGCAACACGCTTCTGTGAAGTGACATAGTTGCCCTCGCATTTATTAATTTAAAAATTATATATACTGAAATCAAATCAACCGTGTACAAAAAATTTATCAGACAAGCATATTAGAGCATGCGCATCGCTGACTTGATGCTGGCTCGGTCTCGTCTCGACGAGACGAGCCAGCATCGAGACAGCGTTGCGACACTCGTCTCGTTTCGACGAGATGAGATATCTCGTCACGCGACGCGTGCCGGCGAGGCCGGCCTCGAGCTGGAGAGACTACGCGCACGCCACACGTGGCGCGCGCTGGAGGGTGGCGTGACGCCCACTCGCCGGCCCGCGAGTGGGCGTCGGTATTTCGACGTAATAAAATTTTTTTTTTATAAATTCGAATTTAATAAAAAAAATTTGGCCTCAAATGGTCAAATTTTTAATTTTTTTTTTCTTTTATTATTTTATAAATATACTCCTTCTCCATTCACCATTTTACACACAAACACTACTCTCATTTCTCTTCCATTCACTACACTCATCTATTCTTTTCTCTCAAATTATTGAAAAAATGTCCGGCGATGGAAACTCCAGTGGCGACGGCTCCGGCAGGCGACGCTCCGACGGGTTCGACTTGAACTTGTTCGACGATTGGGCGAGCATGTACAACTATTTGGGTACTCCCGGTTCGTCGCCGGGCACCCAAGACTCGACCACCCCGCCGGCGTACCAAACACCACATTTTGATGTGGATGCATACTATCGTCCCTCCCCCACCCCCTCGAGGTACGAGCAATCGCCTGGATTATCCCAAATTCTGGAGAATTTTTTGGCGCCTGAAAGCAGATTGCCCGACTGGCCAATAGGTGGAGACTCCGGCTCCGGCAGGGTCGGCCTCAGGCTCAGCGTCAATGCCGAGGAGGAAGAGGTTGTGGGAGACGGCACTCGTCATCCATACAGCCAAAATGAGACGTTGGCTCTGTACGACGCTTGGATTAGCGTCTCGTACGATCCTATCGTTGGGAATCAACAAACCAACAAGTGTTTTTGGAAAAAAAGTCACCGAACTTTACAATGCACGAAGGCCGAAGAACACCTTCGCCCGCAACATGCTCCGCAGTCATTGGGACCGATGCGACAAAGATGTCAAAAATATTTGCGCGATATACAGGGCAGAAGAGGCAAATTATCAGAGCGGAGCCAGTGGAGCCCACATTCTGAGAGCGGCGTTGCGGGTCTTCAAAGACGACGTCGGTAAAGATTTCAAGTTTGTCGATGTTTGGTCGCAAGTCCACCACCTTGAAAGGTGGGCTGGCGGTGTCGAGTCGGGCTCGAAGCGTACGAAGCGCACGGCGTGTGGCCACTACTCGTCTAGTGATGGCGGAGAAGGCAACACCTCACGTGAGGGCACGCCAACCGATGATTGCAAGGGGGTCTTCTTCCGGTTCACGGCGTCGGCCAATAGGGATCAAGGCGGCGAAGGCGGCCGGAGCGAGGGGGAGAGGGAGAGGAAGGGGGGGGGCGCGGCGAATCAAGCCAGGCGGGCTCCGGCACGGCCCCGGGCTCGAACACCCTACTGTCTATGTACCTGGTCGCCACGATGGCTGACCTTTCAAAAATGACTCCTGCCCAAGTTTCAGCCCATAATATGGCCGGAATTGAGTTTATGCAAGCTAAACTTAGTATAGGGAATCAACCTAACTTGGGTGCACCGCCGACTTCGGGGGATGATGATTCGCCGGCGGAGTAGTTTTTATAGTTTAATTTAGAGTATTTTAATTATGTATTTTTATATTTTTTAGGATTTTAAATTATGTATTGTTTTTATTTTTTTAGGTTTTTAAATTGTAATTTTATTTTATTTAATGAAGTGTGTTTTTATTAAAAGAATTTGTTAGAATTAAAAATAAAAAATGAAATTGAATGAATAGTTAAGACTTAAGAGATGGTTAAGAGATGGAGGGATGCAAGTGCTGTCTCTTAGTTAAGAGATGAGACGATTAAGAGACGGATAAGAGACAGCGTTGCGGATGGCCTTACAATCTCTATTTCGACACAAATTAAATTTGGATTTTGATGCTACCTAAACATCCATTTTCGTAAATTTAAGACCTTTCAAAGCTTGTGGGCTGTGATGTCTACTTCTTTATAATTGTCATCCAAAATGGGCTTTGACTACTATTAATTGATGGTTTCTATTAAAAAAAATAATAGTGGGAAAAGGTTCAATAATTATTTTATTGCTGATGAATTTTTTCTTGGACCAATTACTATAATCAAATTTATAAAATACATAAAAGTCAGAGAATTTAATTCATTCATTTCCGCCCTTAACTCTTTGAAGAAATTTATATAACAATAAATCTTGTCTTTGATTATTACTCGATGTAATTTATATTTTAATCATCAAATAAATTTGAAATTAGATTCATCATGGAGAACTCTATTGTTAGATTTTTAGTTAAATAATTTAAGCGATTCTTGGCTTTATACTTTATAGTACGCGCAATAATATATACTCATATTGACTATATTATCTATCCATGTTGATAATTGAATTAAAGTGACCACGCTCTTCCATTATAGTACCTTCTAGGCCTAGAAAAGTACCAACTGTTACTGGAGAATATAGAAATATCCTTTACATATTTATTGTATTTGTCAATATATATACCATGTGAAAAATAATGAACTTATATAGGTTTATTCCCCCTTCGATTTTGACTCGATAATTCCTCTAATATCACGTATACATATTAATTTGTAGTCAACACACACTTTGAAAAGTAGAAAAACCATTGCCACACTATCACTTTTAAGAAAATTATACTGCAAATACTTATATCCATTTTTATTCCGTTCAAACATATACTACTAATAACGTTTAAATTTCCCAAACCAAGGCAAAAACAAACGCACTTTTAAATAAATTAACTCCCCACATGTATTTCGTCATTAATTCAGTATCAATACTTATTTTTGGATGTCCTAGATAGGGCAAGTCAAAACACAAAATAATGCGTAATGTGAGTATAGTACTAATAAAGACAAACTCATGTCACACAAATTATAATTATATACTATAAAGCATTTATGTACGGATTTAGATGGGGATTTAGATGGGGTTGTGCGAGGTCGACCTCACTTCTACCTCCGCTATAATCTCTCCTTCTGTTGTGCAACTTTCGCGTTCATGAAACGACAATTTCATGATACAAATAGCTACAGAAAGAAAAAAAAAATCCCACCATAGTCTTCACAACGATAGATGACGCTCGCGAGTCTCTAACCTTTTCCGATCCAAGAATTTCATTTTCTGAATAGAGAAAAGGAACATTACTCCCCCTCATAGTCCTAAATTCTAAACACCAAACTAGTGACTTCCCCTTACTCCCTTTTGCGAGGTAGACCTCAGTTCTGCCTCCGCCGCAATCTCTCCTTTTGTTGTGTAATTTTCATGTTCGTGGAAACGACAATTTCATGATACAAATAGTTATATATATAAAAAAAAAAAAAAAATCTTTTCACAGTCTTAAGAATGATAGATGACGCTCGCGAGTCGGTAACCTTTTCCGATCCACGAATTTCATTTTCTAAATAGAGAGAAGGAACATTACTCCCCCTCATAGTCCTAAATTCCAATCTAGTGACTTCCCCTTGCTCCCTTTTCCCTCTCAAATTGTTTGTTCGTGGCATTTTAATAGTTATATAATTCAAGTGGTGTATAAACTAAAAAGCATCCTCCCCCCACCCTACCCCTCCTACCTCACACACACACACACACAAGATCTCCACAGCACTTTTCCACACTACAAATTGCCCCCCATCCCCTCACTTATCCCTCGTCCAATCCTCTCTTCTCTCATCTCTCCCTCAAAACTCAAACTTCACCATAAAATTTCAACAAACTCATCACCATCAAAACTCAACTCTTTCCAAGTCAATCAACACCATGTCCACTATAGTGTACCAGCAGAATCAGGCCTCCATCCACGAGCCTCACCTCGCCGAGACCACCCTAAAGCTGCGAGTCACGGCGGCGCCGCCGCCCCCACCAAACGCCGACCTCGGAGGCTGGGGATTCCTCCAAAACAACTCCCAAGAATCATCAACCATGATCCACAAAGACTTCCCCTACACACACCCTCTATCCAAGAACTCCAAATTGAGCCCCCAATCCCTCCAACTATGCACCGAGAATTTGGGGAGCGAGTCCGGCTCCGACACCTTCTCCGACTGCAGCAGCATTTTCTCCGCCTCCCCGCCCCCAGCCCCACCGCCGCCAGAATCCCGCCGCCGGCGGACAAATACTCCCGGAAAGTCAACAACTTCCCGCCGCCGCTCACCACAATGAGCGGCGCCAGCTCGCTGCAGGTCCGCCGCCGCAGCGACGGCGGCCGCCTGATCATCGACGCGGTGGAGGGCCCCTTCCGGAACTCCTACCTCCACGCCGAGAGGACCGACGGCCGCCTCAAGCTCTCCTTCTCCGCCGCCGCCGCCTGCAGCGCCGGCGAAGAAGAGGAATGCGGCGCGGCGGAGGCGGCGGAGACGGAGGAGGGGGAAATTGAGGGGAAGGGGAACAGATTTGAATCGGAATTGGGGGTGGAAATGAATGTGTTGGAGAGAATTCAGAGTTTTAGAAGGTGCAACAGCCATGGAAGCAAGGGATTGTGCAGTAACTGGAAAACTTCAGCTCTTTGGGTGGCAACTTCTTAATTAAATACTAATTTTTTTTTTTACTAAGATTTTTTTGGATCTAACAGATTTTAATTTTGTTAGATCTTTTTTCTTGGGGTGGTTTGAGTTTTTTTTTTTTTTTTAAATTAATTATTTTCTTGATTTTGGGTGGATTGGAATTATGGGGTGTGGTTTTGGCAATCATTTGTTATGATTGGACGTTGGAGTTTGGACATGATCTTGCATGTTTTTACCACCCTATCTACCTAAAATCCCTCGACAATTAATGTGATATTATTTACATTTTTCATTTAAACGGATTACAAATTGATTCAATTGAAAAAGATGTCATTAAAATCGATATGGAATTATAGAGATGTCACTTTCATGACTAGTACAAAAAAGAGGTTGACCTCATTACTTATAAGCGTTATATTCGAATAATTAAATGTGTGAACATTGTTTAATTTATTGCAATGAGTTCCAAAAGCATTTCCATATATATAATGTGTGTGTGGTTCTCCACCAACGTAAACTTAACGACACACAAATATATACCTTAATAAAGGTGTATATAGACGGGTGCATTAAATACCTAATATTTAACCTTTGCTCAATAGTGTAAATTTATTTTTTTTTAAGTAAAATAAACTAAAAGTTCATCCCGTGACAAAAATTTGGCTCATGTTAACTTCAGTCCGCTACTACAGTGTCAAGTTTTCATATCTATATATGCTTCTTATAACTTAAGAAAGCTAATTCTACCTTCCTAAGCAAAAGATTGTTTTAATAATGGATAAAGAGTGCGTTTTGATATAAAATTGGTAAAGTAAGAAATAGATAAAAAGAAAAAAAATGGATGAAGTATTGTTAATGAAAAAATGTGACTCACCTTATTAAATAGTACTCCCTTAGTCCATCAAATGTTATCCACATTTATTATTTCGGTCCATCTACAAAGACAGTCTACTTTGCTTTTTTTCCATTTTTAGTAAGTAGACATCTTTTTCCACTAACTCGTTACACTTGCATTCTACTCCATCATTTTTTGATAAATAAAAGGCTCAAGCTGAAATATGGTGAGTGGAGTTCAACAACACCTCCACCAAAAATTTGCATTTTATTACTCCCTCTGTCCCATATAATTCGTCCCAATTGATTTTTCACACTCATTTTGCAAAAATAATAATAAATAGGTAAAGTTGAGAGAAAGTAAATAAGAGAAACAATAATGTAGGTAAGACTATTCTCTACATTATTCTCTCTTTTACTTTACTTTCACTCCACTTTAACTATTTATTATTATTTTTGCAAAATGAGTGTGAAAAAGGAACTGAGACGAATTATCTGGGACGGAGGGAATATAAAACTAAGTTTTTAGATTATTTTTTATTTACATTTCTTAAAATCTGTACCAAGTCAAAAAGACGACATTTGATTTGATGGGGAGTAAGTAAAAACTTACCATAAATAAATAAAGATACTTATTTTGATGGAGGAAATAAAATAAAAAATTATCTACATCAATAAGAAAAAGGAAAGACAAAAAATCTAACCAATAAAAGAATTGAAAAGGTGCAATTATATCAGCATAGATTGGAAGAATTAAAGGTGACGCAAAAAAATGTATCTTGATTAACATAGTAGGGTCGGGGAATATTCGGTTGCTGGTGTCACGCCTTAGTTAGTAAAGTCAAAATTGGTATGTTTGTGTGGCTTCAAAATACAATGAAAGTCCATCACAATCTTTAATTATTTTCATTTATCAATCAAACATATTCAATTCTCAAAAGAACAACTATATTGTAATAAAATACAAATACATAGTACTAGCTTATTAAATAACATCATATATGAACACAACAATTCAATTTCAAATTGAAATTTCTTTAATTTATTCTTTTATTATCAACTAATAATTATTTATAATATTCCCGGTAAATTTTAGTTTGTGCTAGACTGCTAGACGATTTATTTGAAGTTCCGTTTTCCTTAATTTTTGTTACTACTCTATGGCATGTTTGGTAGGGGTGATAACTCATCTAGGGATTTTGTTCATGATTTTCTATCCCTAGATGAGTTATCACCCCTACCAAACATGGTCTAGGAATAGTAATTATACGGGAGTGTTTTCCAGCTAAAACATATCAAAATAATATATCATCATCCTAGCAATTTGACAAAATAATTATTTGACTCGATGATTAAAATTATTTTTACACCTTATAAATATCATAAGATTTTAAATGCACATCGTGTGGGTTAGATAAGAACAACAGTTGTGAAATTTACTAAAAACTAAAATTTAAATAGTTATGATTTTAACTAACAATTGATAACGAAAAAAATAGCTAAAAAACAAAAAACTTAAATAAGTTACATTTTACAAGAAAATAACCAGTATTTGTGTGATATATTAAAAAGGCGAACAAGCATGTCCAATTATAGTGGCAGACGCAGAAATTTGTCAGGGTAGGAGCTATATATTCAAATTTTGTATGGGATAATAACTTCCTTATATTTTTTATTTTGATAGGGGCTTTTGCACATTAATTCACACAAATTACTAACAAAAT
The DNA here is from genome assembly GCF_029641045.1 of Salvia hispanica. Classification (NCBI taxonomy): domain Eukaryota; kingdom Viridiplantae; phylum Streptophyta; class Magnoliopsida; order Lamiales; family Lamiaceae; genus Salvia; species Salvia hispanica. The sequence goes on along the minus strand of NC_142692.1, from coordinate 5,334,769 downwards.
TATAATATTATACAACTAGAAAAGTAAAAAAAAAAAAAAAAATTGGGAAGGGCTTAAGCCCTCCCGTATGCCTATGTGTATCCGCTAGTGGTCCAATGTATAAGGCTTAACAAATAAAGAAGAACCAAAAGGCAAAAGAAAAAAAAGCAATATGGAACATACAACCAAAACACGAACAAGATACCTATTTATCAAATTCACACTTCACCTTCTGTGTTTTTATATCTACCAAATGAAAAGCTAAAAGTTGGAAATACACATATTTTCTATAAATTGACTATTGTTCGTAGTTCGATTTGTTCCACAAATTTTGATGATGTAATAAAATAAAAATTAAATATAAAGGTTGCCAGCTATTTATGAAATCGACTATTAATATATAGTGTATGTAATAATTAACGAAACCAAAGACGGAAGAAAATTCTAATATGAATTAAGCAAATATGGTAAAAGTAGTTGACTCCCTTAATGCTAATTTTTATTTTATTTGAAATGATTGAAAATTCTTGTAAAATAATCGAAAAATGCGTATACTTTGTGTTTAACCTTGAAATTGGTCGACAAATCAAATATTTAAGTCTCAAACTTTAAATATAACAGTAACTTTGTAACTATTACGAATCAAGCCATTAAATTTTTTATAAAATCATTGCAGCAAGATCTGCCCCTCTGTTGCTAACTGCGCTGGCTAAGCCGACCTTTTTTTTTATATATAAAATCATAATAGTATGGATAGGTAGATACTATTCAAATGAGACCATCTATTGATAACACTCATTTAACGCGACTGAAATTTGAGTGTGACAACAACTTTATCACAAATACACTTAATCAAGCCAAATAGTGAAACATCCCTCAATCTGATCCTTAACATTTGGAACTTTATTTATTTTATTTTTGTCGGGAAATTAGTCAATTTATGAATCATACTCGATCGTAGCAAAATGTGCTGAAATAGTCACCCTTTTCTAGACATTTTGTCCTTAATTTAGCTAATTAAGTCTGCATCACAACTTTTTTGTCTTTACTTAATATATTCTATATTGGCGGGGCATGATTTCATGCCCAACTCAATTAAAATCAACCATTTATCTCATTTTCAATTTGAAATCAACTATTTATATCATTTTCAATTTGAACAAGTGATATGCTACACACCATTTGTTAGCACTTGCCGTAAATGGTCGCCGGTAGGTATTAATTTTGATTTTCTATTTCATTTTTCATATAAATCTCAATAATTATTGTCAAATATCAAAATCACTAAATTAAACAGAAATTCTCGATAAATGATTAAATTGGTTTGACTAATTAATGAAAGTGGCAATTAATTGCGGAACTGGGGAGTTTTAATTACCTTAGATAAGAAGTTTGGTGAAACAAAAGTAATGATGCATGAAACATGGAAATGCATGTTATTTCATGCTTTGTAGGCCCATTTTAGAGTGAAAGACATGAAATTTGTCAAATTGTCTAAAATGTTTATTGGAGACAAAATAATCTTCCAAGATTCTTGCTATGTCCTAAAAATGGGTGGAAGCCGCCCACCTCACTTAGATTGGAATCCACATAATTGTAGAAATATTAGAATTTTAGTAGACTTTAAGCATAAGTCACAATCATGCTTATCGTTAAAATATGAAATTGTTAACTACTACTAGTATAGTTAACCGACAAGTGATGTCACTAAGCCAATATAATTAATTATTTTGATAAATTATAGTACTTCATTCATGCTATCTAGGTATGTTGCAATTAAGAAGTCTAAAGTCTCGGCTTTTATTATATTTGGTACGTGGATAATGTGTTTGTAAAACTTATTGATTGGGTTGCTTTGTTATTAGCTTGTTGATTGGATTGTTTTGTTGCTAGTTTTTACTTCATCTTTTACTTGGCTTCCCCCATAATTGATGTCATATTGTGTAGCTTTTGGTGACTATTTTGATGTCGTTTCATTGCTATTATAGTAGCATGTTGTTATTGGTTTGTAAGATTGTTTTACTATTGTCTAGTTATTTGCTACCTAAATTATCTCTCTTCTATCGCCACCTTTTTATGGACCAAGTAACTTATGCTTATCGAAAAACAAATTTTATACTCCCTCCGTCCCAAGATAAGTGATTACAAACTTTTCGGCATGAGATTTAAGGAAATGAGATTTTGTTAGTAAAGTGGAAACTGGAAAGTGAATGAAGTAAGAGAGTTAATAAAGTAGAGAGAAAAAGTAAGAGAGAGAGTACCAAAAAAGAAAATGGGTCACTTATCTTGGGACGTCCCAAAAAAGAATATGAGTCACTTATCTTAGGACGGAGGAAGTATTAAACTGAATTATTTTACACACATTAAACTAATTAAATTACTTCACTCACATTAATTTTTGCATGTCAAGATAGTTAACATCTGAGAATAATAGTTTAATGGGCAAACAATGAGTATAAATTTGGTATGTGTTAGTATAAATTATAACATCAAATGATCACGTTGAATTTCAATGTGTTAGAAGCTAGTATATCAATTAAGTAGACTAATCTAAATATTTAAAATTTAATAAGTAGAATAAGATTTTAATTTTCTCCGAATTAGTATATCGAATTCGTCTTTTTCTACACCCCGTAGTGCGTGATTGTATAATTGGATACGTTATCAATGTTTGAGAAAATTGAATGCAGACTACTACTATATATGAATTTTGTTTTTGTTTACTATAATTAAATTTTGTTTTTGTTTACTATAAATAAAAATGCTACCTCCAATCGTAGTATGAATTAAATCTGGCCGTGTGAGGTTATATGATGCATATTCTCTTCCAAAATAAAAAATTCTCACCGAAACTCTCCCTATCCCACTTCTTTCCTCATCATATCTCATTCTCTTCATAAACCGAAAATTCAATTCCCCGCATCTCTCTCCCCTCTGAAATCCCATCCCACTTCTTTCCTCATCATATCTCATTCTTTTCATACATCGAAAATTCTCACCGAAAATTCAATTCCCCGCATCTCTCTGCCCTCTTGAATCCCACTTCTTTGCCTGTAAATTCTAAACCCCATGGAGAATCAAGAAGATCCCATGGGTCTCCCTGCAATGACGCGAAACCACATGGATCTAAATGTTATTACTGCCAGAAGACTAGAGCTCCTTGAGCTGACCGCAGCAGCCAAGACTCGAATCATTCAGGAGACAGGAGCTCTAAAGATATTGGATGACGAATTGAAGCTCTCAACGGCAACTCCGAAATCGTTGCAAAAAAGGCGACTGGCCTTCATTAAGCAACTTCAAGGGAGGACACTCGTGGTCAATGATGATGAAGATTTGGACGCTCTGATAGCGGAGGCCCCAAATTTGAAGGTCAACATTTTGACCGATGATGAGGCTATTCTTGTCCGAGCAAGAGAGCATCATCTAAACTGCCACATGCGTGATCTATAGAGGAGGTTTTACGGTAATTTCTTTTAAAATCACTACGCCTTCTTGAATTTATAATTTGATTAAGCATTCTTTTTTTATTAGCCTTTTTTTTCTTTTTTAAAATCACAGGCTGCGAGTGGAAATGCTTCCATTTTTCACTAGATTTGCCTAACTGAACGGCAAATTTCTTTGCACGACACAGTGATTTCTATGTACACTGATTCCAAAACTATGTTCTTGATTTTTGCCTAATTGATGGCCGTTTGTGGATTTAGACCCTAATTGATGGGTATTAACTAGATTCAATTGTATTTTTGCCTAATTGATGGCTTTGTTGTGGAAATGAGGATACCTTGATTTTATTGTATGTGTGTTAATATGAAAGCTCTGTGGAAAAGTACCTAATATAATTCTTGAGACTCAAATCCGAACACTTTAGTCTTTAATGGAAAAGTGTTAAATTGGGAAAGAAAAAGAAAACACATTTTGTTTTTCAAGGAAAAGTAAATTTTGTAATCATATTTTTATTTTCCCTTTTGTGTTCTCTTAGAGCTGAGATTGGAGGTAGAGTTAGATTCTGAAATCCGCAGAGATGATAGTGGTTATTGTAGTGAAGTCTTAAGCTTAAGGAGAGGTAAAGATCCAGGGGTAAAGATCCATGTTGTCACCTCCCTATGGAAATTTGATGAAATTTAATTTTGTCTAGAACCAAAAACGGTAAAACAGAGCAGAAGAATTGTTTCTGCAAACATGCATTTTGCTAAGCTTGATGACTCTCCGATGTTCCGTAAGCAGGTTTGTGTTCTTTTCTTTTCTTACACTCATTTATTTGAATTTATTGGAGAATCTGAGTCTGTTACTAAAATCATGGTTGGTTTGTCCTGGATTTCATGCTTTTCTGATAATAGATCACTATACCATTTAGCTCTGTGATATTAGTTGTTTGTCCTTGTTAGATTATCTTTCCTCTGAATTTAACAAAACTTTTGGTTAAAATGTTTAGGCCTAGCTCGTGTCTCAAAATTGAAAAATGCTGGGTTTTTTTTGTGCTTAATTTCCCCCCTCAGTACCTGACATCGTAAAGTGACAGTAGTCTGCATTCAATTTTCTCAAACATCGTAAATTTGAGCTCGTTCTGTTGCAAATTATGAGTTGTACTTACTTGTCAGACATGACATACTTATTTGTATAAATATGTTTTCATTCCTTCTACATTTGCTTCTTGATGTTCGTTGATATTTTTTCCCAATGGTAGTTCTAACACTCTGCTTTCTCTATAAACAGATACAGACTTTGAAGGAAAGTGCTGACTCCTTGGGGGAAAGATGTTTAAAGTTTTGCAAAGGATGTTGCAGATACACGTGAGACTAGTATTGTTATGCTTTATTTTCTGTGGTCATGATGTTTTCATCCCCTCTGATATTTCTTGGTTTTTATGGTACTTCATGTTAGCACTATTTGGTTTTGACCTCAAATTAAGTATGGACTATCTACAATTTTTCTTATTACTAAGTAGAAATGAGTATTCTTGCGTAGAAATGAGTATGCTTGCTTCTCTTATATATGTGGTTTCACTGCATCAATGCTTAGTGGTGCCTAAAACTCAAGCCAAAACTGTTATAAGCTGTTGCCTAATTTGTGCTGATACTGAGTGGTGTAATAATTCAACAATAACCACAGACAATGTATGCTCTGCTTAAATTCATCTTCAAAATGTAGAAAAAAACTTTTTATTAGCTGGTAGTCCCTCTGTCCCATTAAAAGTGTCACATTTTACCTTTTCGATTGTCGCTCTAAAAGTGACACATTTGCTAAAATGGAAACAACATCATCTCTACTCTTACTTTTAATCTCTCCCCTTAACTCGCAAAATAACGCTAATGCTTCACATTTAGTGGGACGGAGGGAGTACAAGTTATCAGTTGAAGCTACGTTGACTGCTATCTTTCTTAGTGAAGGAGAGTCGTTTCTCTTACATAGTAGTGATTCTTATTTTTGAAAATTATGAGCTAACTTATCAATCTGGAGCAAGGTGCTCCAAAGTCCTAGTGAGCTGCACCATTGGACTATTCCTTCGGTTTCTATTAAACTACACTTACTTGTTCTTTTATATTTTTCTATGTGATAATGTGGAGTCTATCTCGAAAGTTTGAAGCATCTTTTGCTTTTTGTAGTGAAGGACTCGGTGAGGGATATGATGGAGACATAGCTTTCGCCAGTGCACTGGAAAGCTTTGGTGGAGGCCATAATGACCCTATTAGTGTTGCCTTTGGAGGTACGTGTGCCGGGCCACTGGTTTCGCTTCTCCAGCTCGGGAGCAGGGTGGTTTATTTCCCTCAAGGCCATAGCGAGCAGGTCTTGATTTGTCTGTGGATATTTTATCATATTTCAGGGTATTGATTGTCATTAGCGGGATTAATGCATTGCTATTTTTCGATTTATATGATATTTCTATGCTTGCAGCTTGTAAATAATGTAGTCTGGAAAGTTAAGTAAATTCTATGTATAGAGAAGCTGATAGCTCATGTGGGTTAGTGTGATGCGTAATGTCGGTTTAGAGACGTGAAAAGATGAATTCAAGGGTTTTAGGCTGCATTGGACTTCAAACTCCATCACTTTGAGATGCTTATGCAGTGAATTAGTGCGTATTTTTTTCACCTCCCCCCCTTCTTTTTCCAAGTGGTGGTGAACAATGGCCTCGTTTTTTTGTTAGTTGCATAACCCGAGATCTATGCAATGTTAACTCTCTGTAAATTTTATGATGATAGGTTCTTGCAGCCTCTGTAGTAACCTTAGGGGGGTAGCTTTATGCTGGGAGATTCTATAATTACTTGATATTTGCTTTAGTGGACCGTGGATGTGTGCTTGCATCTTGTTGGTTGTTACTTTGTCATCATGAATGAGAAGCTAACGCGACACTGAAAAACATTAATTAGGAATTTGGGATCGCCTGAAAGAGAACTTTTATAGATTCGTTTTCTTGAACAGTTACTATCCGGTATCATGATATATATTGGAGTCGTGATGATGTTGGTCCAAGTGTCTAACACTAAGCTATCGGAGGTTGTGTTAAATGCTCTGTAACATTTTGGTAGTATTTATCCAGGTTTCCGCCTCTACGAACAAGGTAGTAGACAGTGCTATCCCTAACTATCCTGGCTTGCAGCCGCAGCTAATATGCCAACTTCACAATGTTACCATGCATGTAAGTTGTGTACTATACTATTGTTGTAGGATTTTATATTGTTCTTAAATCTTATTGGAAGTTCAGATTTTAAAATTTTGATTTCAATACTACAGGCAGAAGCTGAAACAGGTGAAGTCCACGCTCAAATGACTTTGCAGCCACTTACCTGTAATTTACTTTTTACTTATTTGTATCATGTTCTTGATCTCGTTATTTGTTAATTACTCGTTTACTATTTCTTTAGCAAGAGCAGAAGGACATATGCCTACTACCGTCAGAGCTTGGCACTCCAAGCAAACAGCCAACGAATTACTTCTGTAAGACGTTGACTGCTAGTGACACCAGCACTCATGGAGGATTTTCTGTCCCTCGTCGAGCAGTTGAGAAAGTTTTTCCTCCTCTTGTAGGTTTATCTGTACTTTGTTTGACTAGTATTTTGGAAGTCATGAATTTAATGTGTGTTTAGGACTACTCTCAAACCCCTCCGGCTCAAGAATGAATCGCGAAGGATCTTCACGGCAACGAGTGGAAGTTTAGGCATATATTTTGGGGTGATTATCGTATTACATAAATAACTAGTTTGACATTTGTTCTCTCATAGTATTATTTGTACAAAATATCTTGTCCGAAGGGACTATTGTGTTTTCTTCCAAATCATGATTCAAAATCAGGGCAACGTGGGCTTCTTTCATGTTATTAACTCGGCCTGTGGTAATTATTGTTACGACCTACTTATGAAGCTGCAATCTCGTCTTATCCAGGTCAGCCGAAGAGGCATCTCCTAACAACAGGTTGGAGTGTGTTCGTGAGTGCAAAGAGACTTGTTGCTGGAGATTCTGTTATTTTCATTTGGTATGCAGCTTTAGTTCTTTATGCTTCGTCATTCGAGCATTTGGTCATATTTTAAAAAATTTATACGTTGCGGACTAGATGTGCCTTTTTTATATTTTCTGCGGTCACATCTCTTTTTGACACTTTTAAGGAACGAAAACAACCAATTATTCTTGGGGATTCGGCGTGCAAATCGATCTCAGACAGTCATGCCTTCGTCAGTGCTCTCGAGTGATAGTATGCACATTGGGCTTCTTGCTGCTGCTGCCCATGCTGCGGCGACAAATAGCCGGTTCACCATCTTCTATAATCCCAGGTAAATTTGTGCAAGTGGTTACCCCTCATTAGGCAATATTTAATCTTCAAATTCCCGGGTTTACGAATTTCAGGGCTTGTCCATCGAAGTTTGTGATACCTCTCGCAAAATATGCCAAAGCAGTTTATCATACGAGAGTTTCTGTTGGTATGCGCTTTAGGATGCTTTTCGAAACTGAAGAATCAAGCGTCCGCAGGTACGTCTTTTTGTCCTCCCCCCATTCTCTCAGATTATGCAGATTTCTTTTATTATTTTGTATTTGTCTGCTTATATATATTTCGAGAATTCGGGTTGTCAGGTATATGGGTACAATTACGGGAGTCAGTGATTTGGATCCGGTTCGTTGGCCGAGCTCGCATTGGCGCTCCGTGAAGGTATGAACATGTCTAAGCTACTCTGATCTAATTATCAGTTTGAAAAAAAAAAAAAAATTTGGATTTGAGGTGTCTTGTATTTTATTTTTCAGGTTGGATGGGACGAGTCGACTGTAGGAGAAAGGCAATCCAGAGTGTCCTTGTGGGAGATTGAACCTCTAACGACTTTTCCCATGTACCCATCTCCATTCTCTCTCAGATTGAAGCGACCGTGGCCATCTGGATTGCCATCATTTCCTGGTCTGGTTTATTGAAAAGCTTGAAATTATATGGCTTCCTTCACCTTCAACCGGACATTATTCTGATCCTATCATGATTCATCCTTCAGGTCTTAAAGATGGTGATATGGGGATGAAATTTCCAATGGCGTGGCTTCGTGGGGGTGTCGGAGATCAAGGCCTTCAGTTTCAGGGTGTATCCCCTTGGATGCAACCGAGGCTAGATCCTTCGATGCTCTGTTTACAACCCGACATCTACCAAGTGATGGCAGCTGGCGCAATGCAGGACGCGGGGTCGTTGGATCCCTTGAAACTCTCCAATCAGTCCTTCCTGCAGTTCCAGCAGAGCGCCCCTAACGTTTCTGCATCGCTGTTGCAGAAAGTATATACTGTAACGTTTATGGACAAAGTAAGTAGTAGCTAGTAGTAGTATTCTTATAATCTAAAGTGAGTGTAAGATTTATTTAACATGGTAACCAAAATGTTTTTTCATTTTCGAATTTAATATATAAATTTAAAAAATTGAAAAAAAAGCATCTCCAACCATTTACACTAAACTCAAACTCATTTTAATGTAAATGTCACATCAAACATGATTTTATTCTAATAATTTATGCTAAACTCAAATTTAAAATAATATTCCTCTATATTATGCTTTTTTTTCCTTACAAAATTTGAAAAAGTTTTTTGTTTTGGTTTAGTGTAAATCTAAATATATTTTTCATTCAAAAACCAAAAATAGGATGATTTTGGAGTATTATTGAAACTAATTACTAATTAAGTAGTACTATTTTAGATTTTAGTTTTTAGTGTATCGTTAAAAATGGTCTAAAGAGTAAATACAATTTTCCCTAGGTGACATTATAGAGTGCGAGAAGCGTTGCCCGCACGGGCAGCGGAGGGACGGATCTTGCTGCAATGAGCTTGGGTTCGAATCCCACTACTGCCGTGTAGTTGCTTCCATCTCTAATGCACAAGTGTGAGGCTTTGGGAGATGGGCTTCTGGTAGCCAGTGGATTAAGACCTCCCCTTTAACGAACTACTGCGTACTCTGATTAAACCTCCTCATATAATGTTGGGTCGGAGTATGGGAGCCGCCAAGGCGGCGAAATTGCCTTTTGCTGCAAAGGGTGCAAGAACCGTTTTCATCTACAATGCACATTTATTAGTCATCCTGATTAAAAATAGAAGATTCGAATTCCACCATATATCAACTGTTACTACTTACCTTCGTAAAAATATACTACTAGTATAATACTCCTTCCATTTCATGTTACTCGCACTTTCATTTTAGACCGTAAATGTGTAATTGATTTTTCATCTACAATGCACATTTATTAGTCATCCTGATTAAAAATAGAAGATTCAAATTCCACCATATATCAACTGTTACTACTTACCTTCGTAAAAATATACTACTAGTATAATACTCCTTCCATTTAATGTTACTCGCACTTTCATTTTAGACCGTAAATGTGTAATTGATTTTTTAGTGTAATTAAATTAGAATTTTAAGTTTAATGAGACATCACTTAATAAGAGAATTCTTAATTTAATATAACATATTAATTAAATGCATTAATTCTAACTTAAACTATAAATAGTGTAAGGAGTTTGTAACGAACCGAAAAGCAACAGTGCAAGTAACATGAAATGGAGGGAGTATATAACGATATAATAGTCATATTTTATATTTTGATTTGTTCATTTTATAATGAGTCAAAATTGGCCTCGTTAAGTTGTTATGACTTATGAGTAATGACTCATTCCTGTCTAGTTTATACTCAAACTTTGTTCTCTCACATTTCACGCTTTAGTCAATTGTATCAAATTGTTTTCAATGACTCAATCATTACATTTATAAATAATTATCTCATATTTCTACGAATTATTGTCTGATTTACTGATCTTATATATATAACACAAACTTTTGTTATTATCATTTTTACTGTCTAATTATCATTTTTTTTCCATTTTGATTAGTTCCACAATAATTATCACACTTCATTTTTACTATAAATGGTAAGTATGCCTGCATTCTACAAATTCACTTAACTCATAAGTATTTTATTATAAAACTAATATAAAAAAATAGTCTTACATTCCACTAACTTTTTCAACCAACTTTTTCTTTATATTTCTTAAAATTCGTGTCCACAATAAGAGTGGCAATTATTCACTATTTTTTTCAATCAACTTTTCTTTATATTTCTTAAAATTCTGCCCACAATAAAAGTGATACTAATTATTATGGAATAGAGAAAGTATATTTTATTACTCCATAAAATTAACATATAAAAATATAATTCAATAATACTTCTCTTTAATAGTAGTACTATATAAAAATATATAATATAAATTTATATGTAAGATGTGCAAAAATTTATTATGGAGTACTATAGTTCTGTAATAGAGTGATGGACTAGGGAGGGAATGGGTATATAATATAAATTTATATGTAAGATGTGCAAAAATTCGGCTGCAAAATGCAGAAAACCTGATTTAGCAGCAGATATAAGTTATGCCAAAAAGATGATACCAACATTTTTCAGTAGACAAAAAAAATGGTCTCTTTTATAAATCTCTGCTGAATACCCGTTTCCAGTGTTGAGTTTTCTCCCATCTGTACTATTCCAATTTTGGTGTACGTTGCCTATAGAGTATAGAGAGATGATCTCTATCATGAGTACTTAAATTCTAGGGCTGCAGATTGGGATTTTGTACTAATAAAAATTTGACCTTTTTTCAACCAGAACTGCCGGTTCCGGTTTCAGGAAATGTGGAATCAAAATCGAACTGTGAGGCTATTTCACGGTTCCGATTTTGGTTCGAGGCGGTTCCGATTTCGGGAAATGTGGAACCGAAATCGAACCATAAGACTATTTCACGGTTCCGGTTTCGGTTTGGAACCGCCGATTTTCCTCCGATTTTTTATGGTTTTTCACGGTTCCGGAACCGACGGTTCCGGCGTGGTTTCGGTTCGTAAAATTTGAAACCGGAACCGGCCCACGGTTCAAAAATATGGCGGTTTCGGTTAAAAAAAAAGTCACGATTACGGTTCTGCGGTTAACTGTCGAAACCGAAAACCTTGAGCATCTCTAGGTCCAATAAATGGAGGACGAGAGTAGTAGTAATAATCTTCCAAATTAAAATATTTTCTAGATATTCCATTCAAAATCACACATCTAAACAAGAGGAAACGCCATTATATCAATTTTAATCTCTCTCTGTTTAAATTAATAGAGTAATTTTATACTCCCTCTACGCATTAGTATTATTTTTTTCCTTATAAAGTAATGATAATTGAAAAAAAAAATACTCCTTCAGTCCGCGAATAAGAGTATTATATTTTCGATTTAGTCCGTCCCGAATAGGAGTCTCGATTTATTTTTACCATAAATAATAAGATTCCACCTTTACTTAACTTATTTCTCTCACATTTTATTTAAAATTAATATATACAAATAAAATTGGACAATTCCATTAACTTTTTTTCACCTATTTTTTTTTATATTTTTTAAAACTACGTTGGTTAGCATAATGAAAAGGCAGTATACCCGAAAACTTAAATGACCATTGTTTCATTGGTAACAGTAGCTACAGTTTTGCAGGCGCCGTTCTCTTTTCTTGCACCCTATCGTCACATCTCTCTCTCTCTCTCTCAGACAGACTATACAGTATACACTATGCACAGATCTTTTTCCTGATATTCTGATCAAGGGCCCTCTCCTCCCTATATTAATAACAATTCATTTCTCAAACAAACCCATCAAATTACTACCATTCGATATGGTGGGGTCTCCCTCCACTCCCTCCCCTCTCTTTCTTCTTGTGTTTACACTGTTACTAATAATTAATCTGTCTTCAACTCTGTGTAGTTGGACGCTGCGCCCCAATGGCTCCTCGCTCTCTTGTCCGAGAAGTTCTTCAATTGCTGCGTAATTCACCACCATGCCAAGAAGAACGAGAAGAACATCTTCTGCTTGGATTGCTGCCACGGAATTTGCCCTCATTGTCTACCGCTTCATCCCTCCCACCGCCTCTTGCAGGTTTTTTTTTAGAAAAATTCTCTCTTCCATTTCACAAGTCATAATCCAATTACTATTGGTTTTGATTTCTGTCAGATAAGAAGATATGTGTACCATGAAGTTATAAGGATCGCCGACGCCGATAAGCTCATCGATTGCGCTCACATTCAAGTCAGTTCTCCAGATTCAATTCACAATTACTAAATTCTAGGTTTACGCATTTCCAAATTGAGATCGAATTCCTTTTGTTTCTTCAATAGACATACACCAACAATGGCGCCAAAGTAGTTTTCCTGAAACAGAGGCCGCTGAATCGGCCGCCGCGAGCCTCCGGCAGCATCTGCGTCGGCTGCGACAGAAACCTGCCGGAATCAGCTCTGTTCTGCTCCATCTCTTGCAAGGTGCATCATCACATTCAAAAACTAATTCCTTTTTAGTACTCCCGATTAGGAGTCACACTTTGATCTGACACGAGTTTTAAGAAATGTAAAGAAAAGTTGATTGAAAAAGTTAGTGGAAAGTAGGATCCATTTTTTTATATTGGTTTTATAATAAAATGTGAGTGAATTGAGTTAATAGAACGTGAGATTTACTTACTATTTATGGTAAAAATGAAGTGTGACTCTTAATTAGAGACGGACCGAAATGGAAAAGTGTGACTGTTAATCGGAGACACGGAGGGAGTAATTGATTAGCTTAATTACGAATTCAATTGCTAAAATTCACACAAATTTCTCATCAGCTGGATCATATGGTCGAAACCGGTGGCAAACTGTCCATACATTTACCCAACTCTGAGTTTCTGGTTTTGCCTTTGGACGATGGTCAAATGACGCCGGAGTCGGTTCTGTCGATGCGGACCGAGTCTGGTTCCAGCAGCGGCGGATTGGCGGAGTGTATGTATCTGGACTCTACGGCTACGACGGAGGCTGTAAGAGGGAAACGGAGCGTCCGAACCAGGTTCGGGCCGGGTTGTAGGCCGGATTCTGAGTACATAATGAACCGGAGGAAGGGTACGCCGCACCGCTCTCCGCTGCATTGATATGATGAGTGTGGTTCATTGCTAACAACTCTCTTGATTATACGAAAATCTCAGATTAATTTATGTGAAACTCTTTCAACTTCTAGTGTTGATAATGGCATTATAGGGTCTTTTATTTGCTTCAAACCGGACTTTTTTTAGCCTGGTTATAGTAATGCCATTCATTTTGATTTAACATGTATCACTACAGAGTAGAAACGATTAATCTCGTGGATCTGTGCTCGTTAAAAATGGAAGCTACTTGATTTTTCTTACATATGTCAGTCGATATGTTCCAACTAAGTTGATTTATATTCTCTTTTGAAATGTCCTAATTAAATTGAGATATTTCTTTATTTTTAATAGAGTGAACTATAAGAATGGTCCCTGGACTATGGGTTTATCTCGCCCATAGTCCTTGGACTTTAAAAATATCGCCAGTAATCCCTGGACTAAGGGTTTATCTCAAAATTAGTCCTTTTGGCTTTTTTTGGTACGAAAATACCCTTTGATATTATTTTGGAGGGTTTGGGCAATTTGGTCTTTTTACACTTTTAACATTTTAAATCTGATATTATTTTAGTTACGTACTAACTTTGATATTATTTCAAATTTATCATCCTTTTTCCCTTTTGTCATTTTTTACTTTGTTTCTTTATTTCAATATTAGATTTAATTTTACAAAATTTTAAATTTTAATTTTTAAATATTAATAAATTTTTTTAATTATAAAAATTATTAAATAGCAAAAATTAATAGTTATAATCAATATTTGATAGTGTATAGTACTATGTAATCAATAAGGTATGACAACTCCTTAGTTTTAATCAATATTTAATAGTAGCTTTAATCATAAATAGATTATATAACACAATTTATTCTGAAATAAATATGCATCTAATGTAAGACTAATATAATTTTCGTTTATTAATTTGAAAAAAATCAAAATTTACTAGAAAATTTCAACAAGAATACTCCTATATAAAATTTTATGTAGGATCAAATTTTTAGTCAACTTTATAATATTTAATCACAACCAATTATAACAACCGAACGGAGGCTAAATAGAATAACTCTTATTTTTCCATCATGATTAATATTATTTTTCTGTACTTCTTCAATTCAATTGAATATTAAATAATAAAAATTAATAGTTTTAATCAATATTTATAGTGTCCATGAATTAATAGTTTTCATTAAAAAAATTTATTGATATTTAAAAATCTAAATATTAAATTTAATTTTATAAAATTAAATCTAATATTGAAATAAAAAAACAAATCCAGTGAAGGATAACAAAATGGAAGAAGAATGATAATTTTGAAATAATATCAAAGTTAGAACATAACTAAAATAATATCAGATTTAAAATGTTAAAAGTGTAAAAAGACCAAATTGCCCAAATCCCCCAAAATAATATCAAAGGGTATTTTCGTACCAAAAAAAGCCAAAAGGACCAATTTCGAGATAAACCCTTAGTCCAGGGACTATGGGCGAGATAAACTCATAGTCCAGAGACCATTCTTGTAGTTCACTCTTTTTAATAAAAAGTAAAATATTTAATACTTTCTCCGTCCACGAATAGGAGTTCTGCTTTTTCATTTTAGTCCGTCTGTGAATAGGAGTTTCAATTCACCTTTATCATAAATGTTTATAAGGTCTTATCTTCCACTAACTCAGTTCACTCACATTTCATTTAAATTAAATATATAAATGGGATCTCTATTCCATTAATTTTTTTCTACTGACTTTCTTAACATTTCTTAAAATCAGTGCTGCCAAGTGCCAAGAAATGGACTCCTAATGGCGGATAAAGGGAGTAACTCCTAGTTAACTTTTATCACCTATACTATTTTCCTTCCTTTTTTATTTTTATTCTTCTCTTCTACTCCCTTTATCCATAAAAAATAGAACAATTTATATATCATATGTGTTTTAATGTAGAATTAATAAAGTAAAAGAGAAGGGAAAAAAGTAAGAGGGAATGAGAAAAAGTAAGTGAGAAGTAGTATTAGTGGAATGATGTGTATGATTATTATTTGTTGAAAATGTATCATAAATGAACCTAATCTTTTTTTATGGACAGCTGAAAATGATAATTGTGCTTTATTTTTTTCTTAACGGAATGAGTATTTTTAATACATTCTTTTGAATCGAAGGAGTATTATAGATTTAAATGGTGAAAATGACGTATATATATACATGGATTATTTAAGGCATGTTATTGATTGATGGATAGCCTACTTGCAATGAATTTAGTGGTTGCTTTTGTTCTTTCTGATAGTTGGATATTTATCATTCAATTGTATTCTCTGTTTATGGCATTATACTTGTCATAATAGGAATTTTATTTGTTTAAACATGAGTTTTAAGAAAATTATGCTGAATAAGTTTGTCGAATGCAACGTAGACTCGCAAAGGAGTGTATTAGTTTTATAATAAAATATAAATAAAATAAGTTAATGGAATCTAAAACCTACTTATTATTTACTGTAAAAAATAAACTATAATTATGTAAAGTAGGATTCAAACTTTTTCCACTGCCTTTTAATG
Source organism: Salvia hispanica (assembly GCF_029641045.1). Taxonomy (NCBI): domain Eukaryota; kingdom Viridiplantae; phylum Streptophyta; class Magnoliopsida; order Lamiales; family Lamiaceae; genus Salvia; species Salvia hispanica. The sequence continues at coordinate 5,318,833 of NC_142692.1, read as the reverse complement.
TAGAACTAGTACTATAGTAGTACTTACTATATGTTAATGTATGGTTGGTTTGGTCGGTCATGTTGACCGGATCACAAGTACATAATGAATCGGAGGAAGGGTGTGCCTAAGCATTGATATATGTGGTGCAAAGGGTATACTATTAGTTTTTTTAACAACCATCGGTTATATAAAACGAAATGTATTTTTAGCCTTTAGGAAAAAGAATTCCCAACTAAATCAGATTCATGCACGTTGTTCAAATTCGACTCATCATTGAGATAGGCATTTTTCGATCTTAGGGTCTGAAAGATGGCATTTTTAACCTCGAATTAGTAGTGCATAACTAATTCCAAATACTTTTAATTGTGCATTACTACATGATATCGGGGTATGATTCACAAATATAAACCTCTTTGTTGTCAATAAAGTATAATAGATTAATTAAAGAATCAAATACTAGCAAATACTATGATTATTTTTTAATTTTAATAGCTAGATTTTATTTGTATCATGTAATAATGGCTCTTAACGTCTTCTACGTAATCACCTTTTGTCCCTACAAGATTGTCTGTTTTTTTCTCGCACGTGTTAGTAACATGCGTTGCGTTGTACTCCCTCCGTCCCAGGGTATTAGACTCGTATACCATTTTGGGGTGTCCCAATATAATTGACCACTTTCTATTTATGGTAAAAATTAAAGAATTTAAGTAACACCCTTATTACAATTAAGATTAAAATAATGTTAATTGAATGGAAATTGGTACCCAACCCACCAACATCATTTCATTTTTTGTCTTCTCTCTCTTCCAGACTCAATCCCTCATTCTCTCTCCACGCCTCTTCCAAAAAAAAAAAACCCTAGATCTAACATTTCCTGTCAAACTCACGCATCCATGGCTTCCAACGACGAAATATGTGAGCCTAATCCAAGCGATGATGGGTGGGTTAACCCCCGACGGCCCCTTACTCGCTCGCTGTCGTGGTCTGCTGGCAGTGGCAGTGGCGGAGGAAAATCACTCGTCGTGGTGCAAGGAAAGAGGAAAGCTCCGGTTGCCGACGCTACCACCCCTGCCGTAAAGAAGTTCAAGAGCGGTCAGCTGAAATTAAAAGATCTGAAAGTTGTGTTCCATTTATTTTAAATTTAAAAATAAAAATACATCACATTACCTAATCTACTTTATTACCAACTTCATTTACACCACTAAACATCACCTCCTAAAATCTTGTGCCCAAAAGAAGCGAGTCTAATACTCTGGGACGGAGGGAGTAGTAATTTATAAGTTGAAACCAAATCTAAACAAAAACAATCTTGCAATGTGCCTATATTATTGTTATGAGTAGCTAATACTCCCTCCGCTCCATAGTAATGGAGACGTTTCTTTTCGGCACGGAGATTAAAAATAATTGTGTTGGGTGAGTTAAGTAAATGGAGAATAAAGTCGAAAATGAAAAAAGGTAGAAAAATAAAGAGAAAAAAAAGTAAGAGAGAGAGTAAAATAGACGTGGGAAAATGTGTTGACTTTTACTAAAAAAAGGAAATGACTCTATTATTATAGAACGTACCAAAATAGCAAAATGACTCTATTACTATAGAACGGATGAAATACTATATAATAGGTGTAGTATTATATTGTTACTCTTCACAGCATTAAATATCATGAGTATGTTATACAAGAGGAAGATTATTATTAGTGTTCCATTGCTCTAAAAAGGATGAAAAAGAATTACTATTAATTTCTCTATGATGCATGGAAGCAACTGAATTGAGACAAAGCAAAGTATATATGTGTACAAAAATTACTTTTTATGGAGTATACTATACTACATGTATATACGTCAAATAAATTACTAATATGCAAACAAATATCTATCTTAAATATCTGTGTTATGCATCTAGGTATTTACATTAATTGTCGTTGGTCCCAAGTCTATATAGGATGTTCGTTTGTTTGTTAATTAGTAGAAGGTGGCTCTAGGTATCTTGGGCATGTAATAAATTTATATAGTGTTACATTATTGCTAGTTGATAGAGTTGATAATTAATGAATTAGATACGCAGTATATCGGAATGACAACATTGAACATGTTTCTTTAAGCTTATAGCAGTATAAATTAAACAATCTATAGGCTTAATTACTAATAAGATTTAACCGATTTAACCGTGTCTAAAGCTTATTAGAATCAGTCAAAGTGTTTGTATAATTAAGCTTATAAGGTAAAACAGAAAATATTAATTAGATTGAGAAAAGTGAGTATAAACGAACTTAGAAGGTTATATGTTGAAAAACAACAAATTATTACTACTACTTTTTATGTTTAGTTATTTCTTATATAACCATAAAGAAAATAAAATAAATTTATATAAATTGTTTTTAGGAGATTATAAGCTATTAAAATCTATTTTTATAACTGATAAAACTATAGCTTATAAGCTTCACGCGAAAATCATCTTAATCACGGTGAGTAGCGACTAGTTAAATTGAGATGTACGTGACTTGACTTCGATTATTGCAAAATTATTTGTAGTTATAGATCAAAAATAATATGGTAGCCCAATCATTATCAAAATTAATGCTATACAAAATGTCAAAACGTGTAATAAAAAGGTTAAGTTCACATCCCTAAACCCTAAACGAATTCAAGAAACACCCAACATTGTACCAAATCCTACGACGATTCTGTATAATATACAATTAATACTCGTGAGAAAAGAAACATTGGTTTGAATTAACATTGAAACAATTTGATTAGTTCTACAGACTACAGTAATTAATGTAGCACCTCCAAATAAAATGAATATAGGGAGTATGTATGTAATTAAATTACTCGTACAACTTATTTGAGTAGTTGGTTAATGGGCAATGAATATGGACATGCATATGCCTACATTGAATTAAATGATTAGTTGGTTAGAATCGGACAAAAAATCAATACCCCCTTCGTTCCAAGAAAAATATAAACATTTTGTTTGGTATTGAATTTTAATGCATAATTGAAAAAATAATAGAACGATAAAAAGATAAATTTTTTAATATATTGTTAGTAGATAATGAGTCTGAGCTTATTAGAAAGAAAAAAGTTTCTACAAACCCAAGTGGGTCTTTGAATGTCGAAAAATTAAATTAATTTGAAATTGGTGTTATTTCCGACCTAATTTTGAAAATGGCTGACCAAACCATAGTAGTACTATACAATTTTCGAAACCATACCAACATTCGTGGATATATACATTTCAATATCTTTATCTTGTACTTGCTACCGTATCTCCAAGGAAAAAGTAAAGTCCTATAATTATATTTATTTTCTTTTGAAAATTTATACTGCAAGAAAAAGATATTATATCTATAATTTGGAATGCTACTTGAACTACTTTTTTATTTTACAAATAGGTTGTCACGTTTTAAAATTAATACGCATAAATAATCAGACCATGCAACCCAAACAATTTATCTGTAGTATTGGAGTTTATTATCTTAGGCTTCATCAAGCTTGTCTTTAGTCACAGGCTTTAAAAATAAATAAATTATGCTGCCAAATGATCAATGATGCAGGTTAAATAAACTATTCTAGAATTATGATAGCTATCAAACTATGCCTTAGAAATAGTCATTGATAATAATCTATCAACAGCCAACGAGAATATTGATATCAAATTTAAAATGGGCCAGTATTATTTAGATATAAAATATAGTTATGGAGTAATACTTACTACTTTCATAGTGAAATTTGTAGTAGATAATCTTTAATTAAAAAAATGGATTTCAAAGAAATTCATCACCTTCAATAATGATTGAAAACAAATTAAATACAGGAAAAAGCATAAAGCAGCAATAAAAACAAAAAATAAAATAAAAAGGCAATTCCCTTCTTTGAATCTTGATCTTGCAGAGGATCATATTTGACACAGAAGGGAATTTCTCGTTTTCTCAATTTTAGGGGAATTCTCAATTTGTTCCCCTTCACGATTTCGGAATTCTTAGAAATTGCGGTCGATTTCGCGTTAAAATTTCTGGATTCAGAAAAAAAATTTCGGAAAAGATGACAATGGGAGAGCTTCTCCGTATTCAGCCTTCAGAGCTAAAATTCCCATGTAAGCGAATTTCGATAATTCATCCATTTTGTTCGATTTGCGACGATGAATGGATGAATATAAAAAGAGGAATCGTGTGCTCACTTTATTGTTCTTTTGTTAGCTCTTTTAAGATGCTTTTTTTGGGGGTTCTTTACAGCGTAATTAATACTTTTAGGTTTTTGAGATTCTTTTGTGACTGTTCAAACCTTTTTCCGTTTCACATGAATCTAAGAATTTTGTTTTTTTATAGCAAATGCTTGAACGTGATTAGTTAATTTTGGTATGTGATTAATGCTTTGTGGATTCAGTTGAAGTGAGGAAACAGAGTTCATGTGCTCTGCAGTTGGCTAATAGGACAGATCAGTATGTGGCGTTTAAGGTAATAATTCCTCAGAGATCATAGCTGAGTTAGTGTATATGCTTGTTTGAGGAGTTATGTGTGCAGTTTCCTGATTTTTATGCCATTTTAATGGTATAGGTTAAGACAACCAATCCAAAAAGGTATTCTGTTCGGCCGAATGTTGGTGTTGTTTTGCCCTATTCTGTGTGCAATATCACAGGTGAAAAGCACTATGATCAATCTAATTCTAAGCATTCTCTTATTTTATTGTCTTTAATTGTTTTCTTCTTTTGTGGTTTTATGTTTTTAGTTACTATGCAAGCACATAAGGAGGCTCCCCCTGATATGCAATGTAGGGATAAGTTTCTAGTTCAGAGCGTTATTGTTCCGAATGGCACAACAACTAAGGATATAAACCAGGAAATGGTTGGTCAAGTTTGCTTTATACTGTCTGATATTGCGTAAACAAATTTTGAGCTAATGTGAGCATTACTTTCGTCATTTTTTTCCGTAGTTCAACAGGGAGGGTGAAAAGTTTGTCGATGAGTTCAGATTAAGGGTCATTTTCATTCCTGCAAACCCTCCCTCCCCAGTACCCGAAGAGGATGAAGAAGTGAGTTCACCTGGAACATCTTCAACTGAGGATGAAATAAAAAATCCCTCGTTGTCTGAACCTGTAAGTGTAGTGAACTGTTAATATTTTTCATCTTCTTTTCTTAGCCAGATCGTTTAAGCAATCAATGGGAAATGCATCATTTTGGTGATTGGTCGTTCCCTTTCGGGCATATTAGAAAGAACCTTCTAATTTTACATTCAATAATATGAATTCTGAAGTTTATTAAAACTAAACAAGTCGGTTTTCTTTTAGAACTGCAATTGCATGACCATGTCTCCCGATCTTTATGTTACTCTCCTAGAGCAAGGAAGGATATAGTGCAAAATATGTATACAATTGGTTTAGATTCACCAGTCACCACTCAATCGTGTTGCACTATGTAACTAGCTGAAAATCTCTAGTGAGAGATGAAGTCATTAGCAATCATGCATTTCCATGTCTTTCGTGAAGCTTGATCAGACTATCTTGTAGTTAGCCTTGAAAGTTGAAGCTTCTTAGTTCTTACTGCCTCATTCTTTATGTTTTTCTAAAATAACTAATATGCAGATACATACTAATTGAACAGGTATCTATATAATTATCTTATGCTGAAGTGCTATATACTTAAAAGCTATGACCAAGGATATTACTATGATTTTTATTTAGAACTTAGGCCTGTGTAAGGACGCTGATTTAAACTTTCTTTGTTTATCTGGGCCTTTTTATTCGACCATCTTCTTTCAGTTGTTCTGTTTGTTGTTATGATTTGTTTAGCTGATTTCTTCATATAAAATAGAGTAAAAGTATAGTTACTTATTCAAACGTGTCTAAGATTTTCTTGTAATATTACTAAGACTTCTGTTTGAAATGTAATTTTGATCTTCAGGAACGGTCTACTGTCTTAAAGTTGAAAGACGAGAAAGCTTCTGTTAATATACAAAATGATAAGCTCCTCGGCGAATTGGTATGCTTTGGTTTCCATGCACTGCATTATTTGTATTCTTGTCTAATGACTCGCATCTCATCTTACGAGCACCTTCATAACCACACAAACCTCATCTGAGGCAATTTCAGTTTGACATACATTCAGGAAATGTAGTTATTATGGACAAACATCAAGCTTATATATGTCTATCTTAATGAAGTGCAAAACAGTTATTGCCACTCAAAGGACAGGGTGATTTTGTCCAAGGATGGTTGGTTGCTGTAATTAGAAAGACCAGTAGGTCTTTGCATTTAGGCCTGACCTCAGCTATAGTTTCTGCAAACTCTTAGTCTTAGGAGAAATTTAAAAGCAAGGACCGTAATACAAGACATATAGTAACTCTCACCAATGCCAGTGTCATCGATAAGCTGCAAGGATATTTCACAAAGGGGTCTTTAAAATATTTGCAAATTGCAATATCACATGAAGTAAATTTAAAGATAAGAAAATTTGTTAAGAGTCAATTTCTTTTCGCTTACATGCCCTTGTCTGTTTCTGGGAGTCTCGAGGAAGACTGCTATATTGAAAAACATATTCATAAGACAATTTTAAAGACATATGTCTAACATATTAATCTAGTCTCCGGGCTCCTCTAGCTGGAAAAATCTGTTAGGTTTTGACTTAAACATGAAAATAAAATTTGTTTTTTTTTTCTAACCAGTGATGCTTTGCTAATTTGTTTCTGTTTGTTTCGAGACTCTGGATCTGCTTGCACTGACATAAACCTAAGACATTCTAAACTGGATCTCAATTCAAGAATATAGATGATTTCTTTATCCTCCTGTCATTGTCTGCTCTATTGACGCACAATTACTGTATCTCTAATCTGCTTCAACCTTCTTCGTGCGCTACACACTGTGAGCTTTTCATATATGCGCCTGCTTTTCTATGTTAACATGCTTCATTGCATTGCTGGCCAGGAATCCATGAGGAAACAAACTGGACAAGGGAGATTTGGATCCGTTTTCATACTTTTAGTTGGGCTAATTCTCGGAATATTGGTGGGATACTTTCTCAGGATACAAGTGCCTACACTGCAGTAAGGTTTGGTCTTTGTTCAGATGTCATACATTTGCTCACCGGAATCTCTTTCAGTCTTGTCCTTAGTAGAGACTTTAGGTTTATTATTTAATTTTTCGCAGGAAGATATTGGCTTTCTGTTATGTAGTATACCAAATTTTGGTATCTGATTCTTTTAGAAAACATCGACATACAAAATGTCTTGGTTCATTCAGCCTGACCTTAATGAAATAGGTGAAGGTGACGTGCTTTTTTAAAGCCTGGAATTGTTGTGGCCTCTCAAAATCGTTGTGAATGTTGATAAAATTCATTTTGTAAAATTGCTACAGTTTTGTTAGATATAAACCTAGTTTTCTTTATATGAGCAAAAAACATAATACTATTACTCTAAAATTTAGTTGAAGAAAAACACTACGAGCATTTGATAAGTGTAAAATTACTTAATTAAGTAAAAAAATAGTTAACTAGAAAGAGAATTTTTGTTGAGAGGAATAAACTAATGATATAAAAAAAATTGTGGACAGATGGATTTTGATGCCGAAGTTAGTAGAAAATCGAAGTGATACAAATTCTTTATATCACAACAATGCAAATATGACATACACAATTGGTGATCCATGTGGGTCGAGGGTTGACCGACTCCACCATCGCTCATAAGGACCGGAAAATTCTATTAAATTTTTCTTAGAGTTGCCGCCTACCTTATGGTGCGGAAGCTCAGCTCCACACCCTTTGGGTTTCACTTCCATTCACCATCTCTACCTTCTGACACTCACAATGACCTTCTTCACTGTGTCCAGCCCAACAAATTTCAGTCGTTGCACACATAAGATCCATATCACCATTTTATCACCGCGAAACCCTACCCAATTAAACCCATGTTTTCTGCCCGAATTTTCACCAAAACTTGGTTTGCAACTTAGGATCAAACTTTGGATGACATGATGATGAATTATTTTCACTGATGAACAAGAAAATAGGGCTTCTTGGCCATTAAACTTTATGACATACGTAATGAACAACCGTGACGAAATACAATATTGAATCGTGACAAAATCTCCATTGGATTGGATCCCACACGATAAAACTAACAAGAAATTCAAAATCTTCACATGCAACATTTGCAATATAGGCCAAACCACCAACAGCTGCACATAAAGATGGGGTAGCCACTAGCATAAACATAGAGATCTTGCTTTGATTCATCAAGACCAACCATTAGATGAAACAAAATGAAATCCATGGCCAAGAATCAGCCACAAAAGTAAATAGCAAGTATTTGCTACAGTTATATATATAACCCACCATCTGCATTATCCTAATAATACTCAGAAGCTCTTGAGCTAAGGGAAAATGGCAGGAGGTCTGAAACTGAAACCAGTTGCTGCTGCTATCATCATACTCAACATACTATTTTCCAACTGTGTTTCATTCGGTTGCGCGACATGCCCTCCGACCCCAAAACCAGCTCCGTTGCCGCCCTCCCCCACGCCAGCTAAGTGCCCGAGAGACACCCTTAAGTTTGGTGTCTGTGGGGATTGGCTGGGGCTTCTCCATGAGGTTATCGGGACGGAGCCTAGCAGAGAGTGCTGTGCAGTTTTGGAGGGCATTGCTGATCTCGAAGCTGCATTGTGTCTGTGCACTGCAATCAAGGGGAATGTCTTAGGCCTTCTGAAATTTAAAGTGTCAGTTGCCACAAGTCTGGTGCTCAACTCCTGTGGGAAGAAGGTGCCAGAAGGCTTTTCCTGCTGACATGGATTGTACTCTCCTCCACCTGTTTCTTGATTGTACCTGCTTGTGATTTTCACTTTGATTTTGCTGTTTCTGTGTCAATGGCATGTCAGCTCCATTGCTTTTCATCTTTAAGTAATGTCAATGAAGGAGCCTCTCTCTCTCTCTCTCTCACACTCACAACACACACACAATGACAAAGAAGTTTGTGAAACTTCAGCTTGATATAATGAATATAGGTAACTCAGACTCAGTAACTGCAACTGAGAAGCATAACTGTTACAACTGTAAGATGAAAGAATTAAAACATAAAAAAAAATCGTAAGTAGAGAAGGCAGCTATAACTAAAGAATATAATGCCTCTCCTAATCCAACCAAGCAACATTGAGTCAACAATGGCCGCTTGCCCAAGAACACGGCCAGGCCTCCTAAACTTTTGTTTGAAGATACATGTTTGGTCAAGGCCTCAACAGGATGATAACACGGTCATGACCAATTCGAGTTTCGGTTATCCGCCCGAGATGCCTAAGCACCTAGCAAGGTCAAAAAGGCAATGGAGAATTAGATCTCCTTCAACCATTTATTCATAACATGATAGGGGTACAAAATTTGGTACGGATGAAAATGTGACAACGTAAGTGCTCATATCTTCATCTGACATTATAATTAGATGAAAATTGCTTCAACAGATTTAGGCCCCAAAGTCACTAGGCATCCCATACAGATAAAGGAACACCTACCGTCAACAGTGCTCTTCCTGTGTTATCAAGTTTTAGGGAAGGCCCTTTTATATCTGACTCTAGGAAAAAATATTTTCCTTTTACTGAATCTGCTGTTGAAATCTCTCTTAGTTTCTGCAAAAGTTGTAAAATACACATTAAATTATCCGTAAGCTATGTTTAACATGAACAAAAAACAGAACAATCACAAGATATCTGCCGGATTATTATTTCATTAGCTACGTTTAGAAGTTTGAGCAGCAATAACATATTACAAATCGCAGAATCAGCAGTTTGAATATCTTCCCCTAAAAGCATGCTATACAAGTAGATAAATAACTAAGAAAAATTGTTATTATAAAATGCATATACACCTACATGAGACCAAAAAAACTTACCAGAGCCTTGTCCAAGTTGTTATCTGCCAGCTGCACGGTTTGAAAAAGTTAAAAAGAATACGGATTAGTTTAATTAAGGGGGTGTGAGATTTAGGCTACATGACAGGCAACACATACCTTTTTCCTCGGTGCTGTGATAAGGTGTGCATTTGCTTCAGCATAGTTTGCCATGTCACCAATTGCAGCATTCATTTTATCCAAAGTGAGCCTTTGCTTCATGTACCTACAAGTTGTTAAATCTTAGACCTACTAGCATGAAATGGGCAAATAAAAGGTTGAATCTGAGAATAGCTTTCAAGTGATTTTAAGTTCATTTATTACAGATCATAGCTGAAATACTGACTGCTTAAACAGAGTTCACTTACGGTGGCACTGAATTCAGTTCTTCGGCAGTAATATACCACATTGGAGCGGAAGCTCGACCTTTCTTCTCCTGGAGTAGAAAGTGAATATATAAAATGCAAAATTTTCATGTATACTAACTCAGCACTGCATATATTAGCACTAGATTTCACTTCATGCCAGTGAACAAAAATTGTCATGGAAGAATACATAGGGTCTGTGTAAACTTTCAACCATCACCCAGCTAAGACATTTGAAATAGGGACTTCTCCATATTCAGGGGAGTCTTAATTTAATGGAGGTATGATACCCTGGATAGACAAAGAATAGACATCAACAATCAGCCAATTTCCTTCACATTCTGGAAATGAATTGATTGTTTCTCAATCATTTCCCTGAATTCATATCCAACCTAACGAACCCATAGCTCAATGAATAACAATAAACTAAGAATTCAAGAACATGACCAAGCCTGTTAAAACACTATAACAATATATGCTCTATAACAAGGTGATTTAGCAAGCCTCGGTTCAACATAATATAGAGGCCCTAATTCAAAATCTCATTTGTTTTACATTAAAACAAACCTCAATTCGAAAATCCACATGCTGGAGGTTACAAAATGCAATTCTAAACATCCACAAATCAGCACAATCAAGTATTTAGTGAAGAAGTAGACTTGTGAAGCGCACAGACGTACAAAAAGATGCAAAACAATAAACGAGATGCCTTACTTTAGGTGCAGTACGCTCCTCAAGCTTCAAAGACTCAAATTTAAGATCTTGCACATGCTCTTCCTTTTGTGCCCTAAAACCAGTAGATACAAACATACTAAAATAGATTAAAGGTGATAACCTTATGAACCTAAAATTATAGTAGCATCTAAAGATAATAACATTACTACCATTTATTATCATCCTGATTGAAGTTAGTAATTCTTTGAGGGATGCATGATGGAACACAAGCAGATATGCTCTCCAATTTCTTTTGTTGCTGCAGTGCTGCCTCTATTAACTTCTGCAACCGCAATGAAAATGTTAATAAATTTAAAAATCATCAAAATTCAAATTTGTTGCTCATAACCAATTATCAACGATTAGAAATTCAAATTAAAGTAATGCATCACCCATGGTTTATTTCGTTCAAATCCAAAAGAGAAATTATAACCTTGGCTTTAGGGATAGCTCGAGTCTCTTCGCGTAAGCGATTCTTGATATTTAGAACCTGGAGCTCCATGCCGTTTAACGCCGCATCTATCGCCGATAAATCGGCGATGCTGCCAGCCGGGTACACTGGAAACAATTGAAGAGAAAAATGAGGAAAAATGGAATGGTGATTAAAATTTGAGTAGGAAAATTAGTATACTAAACTGTTGCGAGCAATAACTAGCTGCTGGAGCTCGGCTATTCGGGAATTGAAGGAGGAAATCAGCGCATCGAGAGACGCTCCTGCTTCTTTCACATCCATCCTAGAAATTGAGAGAGAGAGCTCAAAATTTGAAGCTGAGTTTGGTGGGAGTATTTTCAAATGAAACCGCTCAACTTAGTCTGATTTATGAATTTTAATTTTAATTGAGTAGTTATTTTGTTATTTATAGTGTTATTTGTTTTAATTTTGCAAAGTGATGGTAAATAAAAAATACTATGAAAACAAAATTAAGTTCTGGTATGAGTAGATTTTATGGGAAGAGGTATATGATTGTAGGAATTGTGATCTAGCATAGGAAATAAATAAGTTGGGTATGAAATAGTATGATATTGGCTTTGGATGGTGTTAGAATGTGTAAAGCTATTATACATTCTTCAATTTTAAAGTGGTAACTTAGATAAGTACTTTGACCTCTTACACAAAAAAGATAAAATTTATTTTTGTATATTTTTCAATTTATCTTCTGTTCTTAGAATTCACTGCTACTTTATAAAAAGGTATATTTACTTTTACATATTTTACTGTAGTACCATCCCAATTAGATTATATTAGTAGTATTTTATTCAGATATTTATTATAAATAAATGTTTACAAATTTATAATTGATATTATTAAATTTAAAAATTATACATAAAAAATCAAATCTCCCATTTTATATTTTCTATGATTTTAAATAAATAAAATGATAAGTACTTGATTTAAATTATGAAACTAATTACATCAATAACAATTTCCGTTGTATCAACATAAATCTAATTTAAACGCCGATGCAAAAAATAAAACTCATCTTCTTCTTTTTTTGTTTTTGAGAGGATAAGTTTTTTTAGCTACTTTAGATCTTCATATATATAATTGTTCATATTATATAACTAATTACCCAAAATTGGACATAAACACATTAGTGCATTACTAGCTAGGTCTTTTTGTCCGGGATAAATACATGAATAAAAGATAGATAACAAAAGAGAAAATCGTTTTTCTCGAAGACCATTGGAATGAAGATCATTACTATTTACTTCAACTAATTTTATTTACCTTACATTATAACGTGAATTAAATGCCTGCAAAGGGAGGCACCAAACAAGCATACATAAAATCACCAATTCTCAACATTTATTCTTTCTCATATTGTATGAAGTAAAACCAACATGTCAATATAAATCAATTAGAGTTTTTTTTCCTTGTTAATTAATTAGTAGCGATCTATAAAATGATAGCAACAATTCCCACATAGTATATATACATACTACGAAACTCAAACTCCATGTATCTCAAATATACACTAGTGAACATCATGGTAATTTTTAGTATCCTTTCATTATACTTATATGTCAAAATTAAAATAGGGCGGACTTGTGAACTGATACAGAGCACATATGAGATTAAGATACGTATGATCAAGATATACAGAGCACGTATAATCAACATACGTGCCCTAACGTTAACATAACTCTAACTAGCTAGGGCACTCAAAGTGTCGATCCACATAAACTTTCCCAAATATAAACGATGGATGCAAAGACAAGATCTCAGTTGTGCACGGGAGGATGCGTTTTGGGCGGTAAATAGTCCAAGTTAAACTCTGACACCGCTTCCCCTTTCTTCGGGTGAGGCACTCTCCACTGCACCGTTTCTACCCCTTGATCAAGATCACGATCATCCGATTCATTCGGATTAGTGGCATCATTAGGCATTGGAGGTGTAGAAACCCTAGCATCCGGAATCAACTTCTCATCACTTTCCTGGGATCATTTCCACCAATAACAAAAGATTATTTCACTAGATTCATGAAAATTAAATCAAGCAATTAATTTAACCAACCTTATTGATTAAGTGGTGGTGATCAGCGACGACTCCGAGAGCTCGAGCACCGGATGCATGGAAAGAAAACCCTAGAAGAAGTAGGAGTAGCAAAGAAAACACAATTGACATTTGAAGTAGTACACTTGTGCTGCTAATACTTGTACCTAGCTAGGTTAGATTTCAGCAAGAAAAAAGGGGCACAAAATGCATTTTCTCCATCAAAATCTTCATGAACTAAGATTAAGATCCCCTTTTCAAATCTTCATGAACTATGATCAAAACTAGGAGAAAGAAAAATTAAATGTAATACTCCTACTAGGATTATAGGAATAGTGATGAGATATATTTGAAGAGAAATATAGAGAGAGCTGTAAAGAACAAGAGAAACACTAAAGCAAGAGCCTGTCTGATTTGTTCAAACCGAGGAAGCCTTATTTGCTTGTCTTTGTGTGGAAGGGCATGTGCATCACTCACCACTCTTTCTTTTTAGCCTTGAAAATCTGCTATTTTTGTTATAAGATTTGGGCAAAAAGTGGCAACCCTTTCCCAATTAAGACGCCCCCCAATGCCCCTTGGTGAATGGGATCAATTTATTAAGTATACTATAATTTGTAGCAAGTCAAAGTTTTAATACAAACACACCAACTCAAGAGAGAGAAGCCATGAAGTGAAAGAAGAGAGACAGGTAAGCATAACTCATACAAATATTGTAGCTATTGCAAGGGACATAGGCACATAGCTATAGGTGAGTGCCTTAAACCGCTAATAACGGTCTAGCATGCCACGTGTCACCAATTCCCATGTGGCTTCACTTGCCAACTAGATGCAAACTTAGAGCATCCACAGTGGGGCGGAGGATGCGACGGACGATGCATCCTCCGCCCCTTAGTCCGCCACTGCAGCACCACGGACTAAGCACACATTATCCTCCGCGGACTATGGCACGGAGGATGCATCCTCCGGCCTATCCTTCGTACCCCCATGGACGATGCACACGTTTTTTTATTTTATTTTTATTTTTTTTTATTTTCTTCTATATATATCACCATTTTTTACTTCATTTTACACCTTTCACTCCACTCTCTTCTCCATCTCAATTTCTCTCTAAATTCAATAATGAATTCCGAAGATTTTCATATTTGCAAGCATAAAATATAAAAAATAAATAATAAATACTAACAATAGGATATGCCTTTAATTTGTGGTGTTTTATATTTTTATTCTTGCTAATTGATATATTTGCAAATATAAAAAATAGGATTAATGAATTTCCAAATATAAAAAATATATTTTTATTCTTGCTAATTAATTGATATACTGTATTTGAACTTTCAATGAAATGAAGTTGTTTTTTTCAATTTTTGTAGTGTTTAAATATTCAAATAATAAATAAAATGCTTAGGGCGGACTATAGGGCGGGCTATAGTCCGCCCCATTGCAGGTGGAAGGGGCGGAGATAAAATGCTGATGTGGCGGAGCATAGGGCGAGACTTAGGGCGTCGCATCCTCCGCCCCATTGTGGATGCTCTTAGACAACAAGGTTGTGGATGCCCTAAGTCGCATTACTGGCGCCCCACTGCGGTCCGCAATAGAGGTTGTGTTGTGGATGCTCTGAGGATTGTGGATGTGCTCGGGCTCTGCGGTGCAACTTCATTTTTTCCCACGCGTATAGCACATACTCACTTCATTTCAAAACCTCCAAAGTGTAGATGTGGTCATGCCTCATTTGTAGAAAGTGTCTCATGTGCGTGCATAGTTACTGCTGCTAGCCAAACAATATTTGATACTCCCTCTGTTTCAATTTAGTTGAATCGTATTCCATTTTGTATTGTCCAAAATTAGTTGAGTCATTGCTTTTATAGCAAAAACTTTAATCTCTTACCTTAATCCATCCCAATTTAGTTGAATCGTATTCCATTTTGTGATGTCCAAAATTAGTTGAGTCATTTTCTTTTATAGCAGCAATTTTAATCTCTTACCTTAATCCATCTCTACCCAACCTTTAAATATCAGCTTTTTAACATTCACACCTCACCTAATTTGTAATTTGGGACGGAGAGAGTATTTTAATTACTTAAATAAGAGTAAATCACAAATCACAAATTCTACTAACTTATTTCACTAACATTATACTATAAAATTAATATTATAAAATATACTTATTTCACTAACTTTTGTTCAACTAGTTTCGTTTACCTTCCCTAAAATTCAGATCGAATCAAAGTTGGACATTTGATCTGAAAAAGATGTAGCAGTAATAAATTGACATCATATTGCAACAGATTTTGAATTTCTTCAACCGCCACAAGTTACAAATTTGATGCAAATTTAGTACCACCGAATGTCAGTCATACGAAACACATTCCATACACTATATTTCAGTTTTCTTATCTTTGATTACCAATGCTGTTGGATGGGTATGTTAAGGGAAGGGAACGTCGGCGCGACAGTGGGGTGTACCGATGTTGCTATGGGATTTGTGACTTCATCCCACATTGTCATCCTAAACCCCTGCATCTCCACATCCCTTGTCCCCTCTCTCTCTCTCACACACACACACAAACACATTATTAGTTGACATATAGTAGTAGTAATTGATAAATGGTGGTGGTTGGTGGGGTTGAATATGTGCAAAATCTATGTCGATGGTATGAATAAGACAACTAAAATCACATAACACAAACATAATGTTGGAATTTAGACATATGTAGATGTTATTACATCTAAGACTAAGAGGTCATCATTCATCAACCTATATCCTACCATTTGCAGAAACTAAAGTTAAATCAGAGTTTATCAAGCATGGCCTTATCCATATAGGTAACAACACAACAGGCCTTTGAGAGAGACAAATACCATAAAGGAAAGTGCATAAATAGCCTTTCAATTATATAAATAAAGAAAAGATAAGTGGAGTAATACAGCAGTCTGCATCAGATGATCCTACATTTAAATTTAGATAGAATTTAGATGGAATAAGCATAGGAGTCTACCAACAAAATTCATGCCTAGAATTAATGGAATCTACATTCACTAGTCAATAAGCAATCAGGAGGTGGCTTATCTACTGAAAAAAATCATCCCACAATGCGTGAGATTCATCCTCAAACAATACGCAGTCAGTAAATGAATCAGGGATGCTAGTTCTTATCTGTGCTAGCTTAATAGACGACCATCGGTACCAACAACTTGCTCCCACTTGACTCAGCATAAAACGCCTGTAAACAAAAGCCAACGTCGTGGTCAAGTTTAATCAATCACAAGTCTATATAGCCAACAAAGTTTAATGCCGAAACTCACTGCAGGAGCCATTTTGTGGCCTTTTGCTGGATATATCTGAGAATGAGTCGATCAACTGTCCTGCCAAACTACTTGGATCATCAATTAACGTCTGTATAAAGGTGTTCAGCACTCTGCGCTCCTGCTCTGTGGATCTTAGACTGAACCACGTCAGCAGCTTCAATCTAAAATCCTTCTTAATATGCCCCTCGCATTCCAGCCAACGGATGATCTTTACACAGTATTCAAAGTTCTCATCCAAGCATAGGTCGTTCTGAACTTGGAATGGGGATCCATTTGTCAGAGTGCTATCAGAATCCCGGTTCTCCCTATTGCCGTTATGTAGCATATTATGGCAATTAACCAACTTGGAATCAGTGGCTGCTTCTCCACATTTTCTATGTATGCCGTGAGAGATAGCATCATCTGCCTCAACTGCTTGCCCTAAAGTGCACCCGTTTTCTTCTTCCCTAGATGATTCAACAGGAGGTGTGAACTCCTCATTCAGATCAGGCACTGAAGCAACATTCAAGTCAAGTTGACGTGCAACAGATGCCGGCTTGTCTTGCTGAGTTTCTTGCTTAACTATGCCATGATCATTACCACATTTATTGACATGTAAACCATAAAACGACTCCAAATAGCCTTGATGCTGCAGCCAAGCGAGCTTCAAGATTCTTCCAAGATCTCGGACCTTGAATCCTGAGTCTAGTTCTATTTCATCAGTCCTGTGATTTTGTTTGGAACTAGAGCTTCCTGCATGTGATGCATCCACTTCAGGTCTTTCAGCACAAGAATATTGGTGCTTGTGAATAAGTTCTACACTCTTTGTAAAGCACTTCGTTTCAGAGTGCCCAAAGTCACCAGCTTCGGTATAAGATATGATCCGGAAAGAGTACTCCGTGCAAGGCTGCAAATTGGATATCCAGATCCTCCTCTGATCTCTTGGGAAGACAAAAACAGGCTCTTTAGAGTAAACCTCATCTCTTTTCTTGCAATACCAGAGTTTGTAGCCCTTGATATCCTTGATTGTTGCAGTTGATAATTCGATCAACAAAAGTACTACTGAAGAACATGTCACCTCCTCAAATAGGAATTTGCAAGCTGCAGGAAGTGAACCCTCTGCCAAAGTGGGGAAGTAAAAGAATGTAAGCACTTGGCAACAGCATATCATAAAGGAACTACCAAGAGATTAAAGTATTACCCAAGATGGCTGCAGTAGATTTCGAGGCCATCAGTTTGTCAGCTTTTTCAACAGCAAGAGAGCAGAGCCTCTGCACCTCAGTAGCTACAGAGAGTCTACCAACAATACCCCGAGCCATTTTTGCTGAAACTCCATCGACTGGACCAACCTCTGTTTCTAATGTAGATTTTGCATCCCTAACAATATCGTGGAGCTCAGTGAATCTAGAAGTCCCATCCAGGAGCCTAAAACTCAAAAATATCCGATAGCATAGGATGTCAACACGACGAGCATCCTTAGCTATACTCAACTGCTTTTTCCAGCATCTGCCAAAATTAATACACAGTTAGAAAGCATAAGAGGTTCACCAAAAGCTACAAATCTATGCTCACTCTTTTTGGTAGACATGTTCAATCCTTCAAATATAAAATTAGCAGGCAATCATCACATGAACAAGAACATCAAGAACTAAAAATGCAAATTCCAGGTGGAACATCAAGAACTTTCACTTACCCAATAAGTTTATATGTACTCATTTCTGGCTGCATACAAGACCACTCATTAAAGTAAGACAGTAGAATTGGAAAACAGAAAACAAATGGTGCCTGTGGAGGTCTGGTAATGAAAAAATAATGGTGGAACTAGAAGCAAACAACTTACCCAAGTACCCCTGCAACTTTGCCACAGGAAGCACAACAATAGCTTCCATCCAACTGCATCAATGGTCCCAGGTCAACAACCCCGACCTTACCATGTTGGAGGGCACATTCAATGTGGCATGACAAACCACATGAATCTCCTAAACCAGAATCAGATACACACTCCAACCAAAGACTCGGATCCTTGTTGTCATCAAATAAATGGCAAATGCAACAAGAGCACCTCCGGCAAAATGTGTCATCTATTGAAAGTGTGGCTCGACATGCAGAATTTTTGCAGGTCCAAGAGTTAGATGATTTGAAATCGAGGCACTGGTCAGGACTCGGTGGTATTCGAACAGGGTTTTCCCCCTTCCTTGGTCTTTTCGATTGCTGAATATGATCCTTGGGACTAGAAGATACTCTCTTGAAATCATATGGCTTTGATGCTTTTCTACAAGCTTTCATCAGAGGTTCGGCCATGCTGCACTTTCTGAATCTGATAGCTGCTCAATGTAACAAGTTGTTCAGATAAGATAATCAGCAGACCAGATTTCAGGAACCCGCAAGTCTTTCTTCGAATCTTGAAGCATGCCCAAGGTGTCAATTTTCAGCAACTTGCTTGACTGCATGAAGATATTGAATTCCATCAGAATAATCAACTTAGAATGTGACTGAGTAAACGACACTGACACAACTGTAAGATCCATGATTCATACAAAAAGTGAGAAGAAAACAAGAGGTCAACAAACCAGAATAAATAGGGCAAAAAACTTTTCCCAAGCACTTATATATGCATGCATGACTTCATCACTTATATTTCACACTATTTATCAAGATAATGTTAATCATTCGCACGAAATCTAACACAGACTATGGTCGATTTGATTTAGGAGAAGATTTAGATTAAGAGTTAAAACAAGTGCAACAAAACATCCAAAAAACTTGACCCCAGCAGTGTTTGCCCTCTCCAACAAAAATGAAAAAACTCTACCAAATAATCTTTCAGCTATACATACCAGCTGGCTCACGTGTTCTCAAGAGATAAGGCTCACAAACAGTAATTCAAATTTCGAGCACTCTAAAAATTTATTCTTGGAATAAAACCACAGCATTTTCCGGTTGAATTTATGCCCAAACTCTATCTGATTGCATGCCCCAAATCATCTATTTAATTACATAAAAACTTAAATAAAAAATAAAGCAACGGAAATCAGATTAAACCAGCTCAAAATCTGTCTAGAGAGAAGGGGATCGAAAAGAGAAATGCAGCTAAAATTCAACCTCAAGCGGTATAAACATACGAATGAAGGCATAAATAAGCTTAATTTCAGTAATATTAAAAGCAAGAACCCTAAGAAATTGAATGAATTAGAGAGAAATTTGACCTCGAGCAATAATCAGCTCATAATTGGGCGAGGGGATCTCGCCTAAAACAGCCGTGACGCCAAAATACCTCCAAATTACAGGTCAGAAACGACGGCCCTGTTCGATCGAGGACGCGCAAAAGGCTCAATTTTTAGGAGGAATTTTCCAGCATGTGTATTTATGGTCATTGCGTGAAAGATAAAGATGGGCCACAGTTGCTGCAACTTTTCATCGGGTCGGGTTAACATTTGAGTCCATAACTCTTTCCTAAATTTTTTTATGTCCAGCCCATATATTAAAAGTTTTTTTTATCTTAATCAGTGGTGGATTGAGGGGGCGGGAGGGGCCGTGCGACTAATTTCTCCTTATTCGTACGTAAAATTCTCATGTTTGCCTCCTCCATTTGTCTCCGATGATGACTCGAAGACCGAAAAAAAAGTTATGTCAGACTAAAACCAAGCTATTAATATATATTCCGCCTCCTCTGTTTTTGAATCATAATTTCACCATTGATCTTAACGAATGACTCGCGTTATTTTTATAGTTTGGCGAAGCATGTGTTAAAGGCCATGTTTTAGTTTAGAAAATTAACTCTCCATTTTGGTCGACCACACTAACTGTTTTGAGAGTCGAATTACTTACCGGTTGAAATTATTAATTTTTATTTTTCTCACTTTTATTTTATGTAATAGAATTTAACATGGTAATAATTAAAGAAATAGTGACTTTTTAGTTTAACTACCAAACACAACAACGAGATAGATAACTACTAGCACAAACTATGATTTGTATATACTATATTTTGTGGTTATTTTACCAAATGAGTCGTTATATTTCTTAAAGTTTCGGTTGAGTATGGTCGAAAAACTAGCATTGGACATGAGAGAATCATGCAAGTTAATGCCTTGGTTAATGAGCGATTACTAATACATTTTAGTTTTCATCTTATTTTCAGTACAATATACCGAATTAAGTTTTAGGTGCAGTTTGGTTGCAATGACTAATTATTATGAAATAATTCATCTATAAATAAGTTGTAAGATTATCTTAGCTAGAGAAAATGGTCATGTCTATAATCATGATTATCCATCTAAGATAAGATGTGACATTCAATCTCATGAATCACATAATACGTCTTTAATCCCGAGATATAATCTTTCAAACTGAACAGTCCCTTTGTGTGTTGGTTTAGTGTTCTGACACTGAATCTTATGTTCCCGGGTCAAATTTAGAAACTTTAGAATTAGTGGCAGCTCTAATTGACAAATTTAGTTGGCTTTTTTGATTTCATAGGCTGGTGGTGGGGCCCGTTAACCCTCATCCCTACTTGAATTCAGTTGCGGATCCATAATTTTTTGTTTGAGGGTACAATAAATAATTGTATCAACTCAAAGCTTCAAAATCTAATCGATTCCTTTATTTTTTTTAATTTGTTTTCTCAATCATAATTGATTATTTTATTTTTATTGTTAAAAACATCGTAAAGGTGTACATAAGATAAGAAGAGAATTAGAAACATAAAAAATTATTACTATAGATTATGACGAAACGATATGGAACAAAAATACACTAGAATATTTTTAAAAAGCTAAAATGATGAATATATAAAATATCTTTTAAAGATTTGAAAAACAGGAAAAAGAAAAAGTGTGTGAATTGTATAGATTTCAAATGCATTAAAATATTTTTGAAAAGCTTAAATGATGCAGGTATAAAAAATGCTTTTAAAGATTTGAAAAAAAAATTAATTTTGTAGATTTCAAATGCATTAGAATATTAAAAAATATAAAAGAATGAAAAGTATAAAAGTGCATGAGATTTAATAAACAAAAGATATGTGTTCTATTTTGGAGTCCATATAAGAATCTTTAAAAAAAGATAAAAAGATTTGAATAACACAAAATTAAAAAAGATAAAGATATTTGAATAAACAAAAAATGTATGCACTAATAGGAATCGACTTGGGACTTTACCTTAGAAATAAGAGTTGATTAGCACTGGACCAAGGATGTCAAATGCTATTAGACATACCTAAATTCATTACGAGGACAAATTTTGGGGTACAATGCTACCCCTTGTTCCAATGTAGCTCCGCCACTACTTGAATTCACATTAAATGAGTTTTTCTGTACAAACTTATGAATTATAGTTATTCAAAGTCCTATCTTTTTAAATAATTACAACAATATTTTGCTATTAAATCACAATTCACTGGCATATGCAAAATACGAAAACATTCATGAAAAACACACGTATTCAGAGTAATGAAAGGTACTGCACATTTTTGTCTATAGCTTCATTGAGACAAATATTAAAAAACGGTGTGAATTATTTGGATTAGTATAGTGTATATAAGAATAAGATAATGTTATAATCTTTTAAAGTTATTTGGTTTGCAACATTGTATCTCGGAATTAAAACAAATATATTTGGTTCATGAGATTAAATTTCACAACACAACTCAATCCTAATTCTTAGATAGATAGTCTTGTGATAATTAGTCCTAGCTAATAATTTTTAATTAAAATAATTTTATAACTCAATCTTAGATTATAAAATAATACTAGTACTATGTCCTTGATTGAAATGATTTTGATCGTGCCTTATCCTAATAAAACAATAAAACACTTGTGCTTAGGGTACGGCCCATGATTTGTAGCCTTCAGCCTTTGGTTGTTGGGCCATGGCCCAGACTGCAGCACACATATTATATTAATAAACAAATTTATAAATCAGTGAAATATCACTAACAGATAATATAAAAATTTATATGTACATTGTATGACCCAATGTAGTAATAATAATAATAATAATAATAATAATAATAATAATAATAATAATAATAATAATAATAATAATAATAATAATAATAATAATAATAATAATAATAATAATAATAATAATAATAATAATAATAATAATAATAATAATAATAATAATAATAATAATAATAATAATAATAATAATAATAATAATAATAATAATAATAATAATAATAATAATAATAATAATAATAATAATAATAATAATAATAATAATAATAATAATAATAATAATAATAATAATAATAATAATAATAATAATAATAATAATAATAATAATAATAATAATAATAATAATAATAATAATAATAATAATAATAATAATAATAATAATAATAATAATAATAATAATAATAATAATAATAATAATAATAATAATAATAATAATAATAATAATAATAATAATAATAATAATAATAATAATAATAATAATAATAATAATAATAATAATAATAATAATAATAATAATAATAATAATAATAATAATAATAATAATAATAATAATAATAATAATAATAATAATAATAATAATAATAATAATAATAATAATAATAATAATAATAATAATAATAATAATAATAATAATAATAATAATAATAATAATAATAATAATAATAATAATAATAATAATAATAATAATAATAATAATAATAATAATAATAATAATAATAATAATAATAATAATAATAATAATAATAATAATAATAATAATAATAATAATAATAATAATAATAATAATAATAATAATAATAATAATAATAATAATAATAATAATAATAATAATAATAATAATAATAATAATAATAATAATAATAATAATAATAATAATAATAATAATAATAATAATAATAATAATAATAATAATAATAATAATAATAATAATAATAATAATAATAATAATAATAATAATAATAATAATAATAATAATAATAATAATAATAATAATAATAATAATAATAATAATAATAATAATAATAATAATAATAATAATAATAATAATAATAATAATAATAATAATAATAATAATAATAATAATAATAATAATAATAATAATAATAATAATAATAATAATAATAATAATAATAATAATAATAATAATAATAATAATAATAATAATAATAATAATAATAATAATAATAATAATAATAATAATAATAATAATAATAATAATAATAATAATAATAATAATAATAATAATAATAATAATAATAATAATAATAATAATAATAATAATAATAATAATAATAATAATAATAATAATAATAATAATAATAATAATAATAATAATAATAATAATAATAATAATAATAATAATAATAATAATAATAATAATAATAATAATAATAATAATAATAATAATAATAATAATAATAATAATAATAATAATAATAATAATAATAATAATAATAATAATAATAATAATAATAATAATAATAATAATAATAATAATAATAATAATAATAATAATAATAATAATAATAATAATAATAATAATAATAATAATAATAATAATAATAATAATAATAATAATAATAATAATAATAATAATAATAATAATAATAATAATAATAATAATAATAATAATAATAATAATAATAATAATAATAATAATAATAATAATAATAATAATAATAATAATAATAATAATAATAATAATAATAATAATAATAATAATAATAATAATAATAATAATAATAATAATAATAATAATAATAATAATAATAATAATAATAATAATAATAATAATAATAATAATAATAATAATAATAATAATAATAATAATAATAATAATAATAATAATAATAATAATAATAATAATAATAATAATAATAATAATAATAATAATAATAATAATAATAATAATAATAATAATAATAATAATAATAATAATAATAATAATAATAATAATAATAATAATAATAATAATAATAATAATAATAATAATAATAATAATAATAATAATAATAATAATAATAATAATAATAATAATAATAATAATAATAATAATAATAATAATAATAATAATAATAATAATAATAATAATAATAATAATAATAATAATAATAATAATAATAATAATAATAATAATAATAATAATAATAATAATAATAATAATAATAATAATAATAATAATAATAATAATAATAATAATAATAATAATAATAATAATAATAATAATAATAATAATAATAATAATAATAATAATAATAATAATAATAATAATAATAATAATAATAATAATAATAATAATAATAATAATAATAATAATAATAATAATAATAATAATAATAATAATAATAATAATAATAATAATAATAATAATAATAATAATAATAATAATAATAATAATAATAATAATAATAATAATAATAATAATAATAATAATAATAATAATAATAATAATAATAATAATAATAATAATAATAATAATAATAATAATAATAATAATAATAATAATAATAATAATAATAATAATAATAATAATAATAATAATAATAATAATAATAATAATAATAATAATAATAATAATAATAATAATAATAATAATAATAATAATAATAATAATAATAATAATAATAATAATAATAATAATAATAATAATAATAATAATAATAATAATAATAATAATAATAATAATAATAATAATAATAATAATAATAATAATAATAATAATAATAATAATAATAATAATAATAATAATAATAATAATAATAATAATAATAATAATAATAATAATAATAATAATAATAATAATAATAATAATAATAATAATAATAATAATAATAATAATAATAATAATAATAATAATAATAATAATAATAATAATAATAATAATAATAATAATAATAATAATAATAATAATAATAATAATAATAATAATAATAATAATAATAATAATAATAATAATAATAATAATAATAATAATAATAATAATAATAATAATAATAATAATAATAATAATAATAATAATAATAATAATAATAATAATAATAATAATAATAATAATAATAATAATAATAATAATAATAATAATAATAATAATAATAATAATAATAATAATAATAATAATAATAATAATAATAATAATAATAATAATAATAATAATAATAATAATAAAAAAAAAGATATAGTAAACATACCAAAATCACTAACATAGCAAAAGAATAGGCCTTGTTAAACTTCGGTACCTTAGCAAATATTTTTCCATTACAAAAGGTGAAACTATTTACAATTTGAATGTATCGATATATAGAGGAAGCATTTGCTTATTGTGATATGATATGTAGGATTGGTGGAGTGAACAATGCTATCAAATTAATTAATGTAAAAAAAAGTAAATAATTGATTAGATTATATAGGCCCTAGCGCTAATTCCACGAATTTTAATGTAAAAATGATATAAGAGAGAATAATTGGAAATGTTCCAAAAATAAATACGCTAAGCATGATAGGTTGTAAAATTACAATTATATTGTCGGACATTATAGACGAACTTGAATATTCATAGACAAATTAGATCAGCAAACAATAAAGAAATGGAACCGCCCGTTGAATATATAATACTCCTATAGAAGTACATTGTAATAATAATACACATGGCGTAATATATATATTAATTGAATCATTTGTAAATAAGAGTTGTAGGTTATAAACATTGAAAAAGTTGAATTATTTGTAAATAAGAGACGGTGCGGCGATCATTGCTTGCAAGATAGCGAACAAGAAAATAAAGTACTCGTATATCTCAATCCCGAAGGATTAGCGGAGCTATTGCACTGTGAAATCGAGCCAACTCCTCATAGGCGGTGAAAGATCGATCCATTTCCCTAATCCCACCTGGATTCATTATTGATTGCATTTTAAAAAATTTCAAAACCTACATATATAATTTACTTGTGTCTAAAAATCTAGGTGAAGTTGTAGGTTCATTTGACATATTTTGTTTGTTGCAGTGATCTTAAACGAGTGGCGGTCACCCAATTTGCAAAATGTAGCTGTCCACTAATTCAACTTCTATTTTTTTAGATATATAGTTTAATTACTATTGACCTACGAAATTTATATATAGTCCACAAACATGTGCATGCATGTATGATTAATGTGAATGTATATAGCAGTACTTCTCATTTTTTATAATCTAAGGGTAAAGTGGTGGTGGTCTTGTAATAAGACAACCATTTTAGCTGGAATTTTTTTTGGTGTCCCCTAATCACAGGGGTGGTTCTTAGAAAAATAACTAATCATTTATAAAATATTTGTATGACCAAAAAAAATCTACCATCATAAGAAAGATGATTTTGTCCCAAAGTTTGTTTCCATAACAGTATTGGAAATGCTTCATATCATATTTTATTGTATATTACTAGTATAATTCACTATACTGATTCTTGGTAGGATAAAATTATGACATTCTCTCGTATTGATATTTTTGGTATGATATACGATATGATATCGTTGGTACTACAATGTTGTGACTTATCAACCCAAAATATGGTGTTGCTTGAGATGTTGGTTCCTTGAGAATATAGTAAAGAACATAAAATCACCATTTTTAGTTATTAGAGAAAAGTGTGTGTGTGTGTGTGTTTGTGAGAGAGAAAGAGAGGAGAGATATAATATCTATGCATAAAGAAAGACAAGAGATTGTGAAACAAGGGGGCAAGTAAAGAGGGAGTTGAGTTGGATGCACTTTCCACTTCATTGAGAAGGAAGAAGTTTGTAAGGTATCACATGGGATGGGAGGGAAATAATAAACTAAGGTTTTAATTGCTCCCAAATCCAAATCATGGTTGTGCTAATTAATCATTATTAATGTTATGAAACCTAAGCTTGTCCACTCTTCCTTCACACATTTTTCAACATTGTTAGGACAATTTAACAAACCTCTTTAATTCTTTATACTCTCTGTGTCTGTCCCTTTTCATTATTATTTTCATCTCTTCATATTTTATTACTATTTGGAAAAAGTTATCATTCTAAACACCAGCTATAATTATGAACCAATTTCAAATTCTTTCAGACTTTTAAAACGAAGCTAATACTCCGTAAGAAATGAACTTGCTAAAGTTTGTTAATGGGATTCGAAAATTTGAGCTGTTGGTGGTTGATTTTTTCAGAAGAATGAGTTTGATCAAAGTTATAAATTAAGAGTTCGAGATTTAAATTACAATATCAAGTTTTGAAGCACTATAAGTTACATGAAACACATGTTCTAGCTAAAACTACATTGTCATTGACGAGTAAGAGTCCACCTTCTTCAAGTGGCAAGTTCTGATCATACAAGTTCCGTTTTCTACATCTGTAACGAGCTTTAATATAAACTAAGTTATTTAACATACACATGATTTGTTATTTTTTGGTACTATATAGTATTACCTCCGTCCCCCAAATTTTGACACACTTTGACCCGACACGAGTTTTAAGAAATATAATGAAAAGTTAGTTGAAAAAGTTGGTGGGATGTGGGTTCTACTTTTAAAGTAGTATTAGTTTTATAATAAAATATGAGTAGGAATGAGTTAGTGGAATATGAAGTCTACTACTAAAAATAATAAATAGTGAAGTGCGTCAAATTTTCAGGGACGGACTGAAACAATAAACTATGTCAAAATTTGGGAGACGCAGATAGCAGTAAATAAAATTTATCTATACGAAAAAGTACTAGTACAACGGTCTACGAGCTTGTCCCCAGTTATTGTTGCTCTCAATAAATTTTCTCGTTTTTTTCTTTTTACTAGGATAGGTACAGTAACTTTAATTTTAACTATCAAATAAAATTCATATCTACAAAGTGATAAAAGAGTTTAAAATCAAATCTACTTTCTACACTACTGACTGCAATCAAATCTAGACCTATAAAGGCCTAGACAATCCTAGTCAATAGACTCGAACCCAATATTACAGTGCACTTTGCTATACATTATTTTCGATTTTAGCCAAAATAAATTTCATCTTTTCATTTTCTACTTGTTTTAAAATGAACCGGAAAAGTGTGTATAAAGTTTGATCACGTTGCTTCTAATTTTAAATGTTACTCCCTCCGTCCACGAAAATTTGTCCCAGTTTTCCATTTCCGTCCGTCCCCAAAAATTTGTCTCATTTCACTTTTATCATTTTTGACCCATATTCCACTAACTCATTCCTACTCACATTATATTATAAAACTAATACTTTAAAAGTAGGACCCACAATCCACTAACTTTTTCAACTCACTTTCCATTACATTTCTTAAAACTCGTGCCCGGTCAAACCGAGACGAATTTTCGTGGACGGAGGGAGTAGTATTTATTTTCTCCCCTAAACTGTCAATTTTTTTTATCGAGTTACCTATGTAGTATTAAAAGTTTAAAACCATCAAACAATTTTTGGCACATGCAACTTAATAAATAATAAGAATTACAAGTTAAACCTTAAAACCAGTTGTAATGTGATCCGTCTAGTAAATATTTTAACAAAAATATATAGGAATACTAATGTTTTATAGATACAAGCACGTAATTGTAGACGGTGTAATTTTTATTACGCCATTAATTACTCCATTAAACTATTTAATAAGGGGCAGAACGCAGAATGTTCACCAACACATTGACAATAATTTTTCATTATTTTTTGTGGTCATAAAGAAGATGACTCTAGTCCGGAGTCTGCAATTTTTAAAATTTAATTAAGAATTAAATTAAATTTAATTAGAGCAAACGCCTACAAGTGAGGAGGACACGTTCCTAATTTACTAAAGTCGGGGTCGGAAATAGAATAATTTCTTTAGTGTTTAACAAGAAAATAATGTCCTTGAAAAATATTCCTACAAGCACATAATCAAGAAAAATATTACAATTATAAACATAGGCATAATACTGAGAGTAAAATTTTTTATTTAAAGGAGTATTATTATATAAGCACAGAATAATAATAATAATAATAATTATTATTATTATAATACGTAACACAAAGTATGATCTTGATCCATATAGTAGTACATATTGTTTTGCTCAATAAATGAAATTATGAAATATTGAGAAACATTAACAATTATTAAATTAATAAAATAGCAAATGTAATATTATTGAATAACCTAAATATATTAAAATTATAAAGCTATGAATTTATAAATTAGAAATCACATTTTTATTACAAATCCAAGTGCTCTTGTATGGGTCAAGTGTCAGGAGGCAACTACCATAATGCATATAATAGTATTATAATTTGTATTTTCGCCTCCTTACATTCAAGTAAACAAGTCTATATATGGTTACAAAATCATTAAAATCGTATAGTAGTTTTTATTGTGTTGGTCTTTTGCCATAAATATTAGCTAAGGTTAGGGAAATATACATATTTTTTTGCAATTTCTAATTTGTTACAACTACGAGTCTACGCATACATTCAGTTTAGTTATTTTCCGGCTTATAAGTCGTTGACCAAATTTTTTAAATTTTGTTACTAATAAAATTTGGAAGTCGCTCACTAATGTCAACCACGATGCATATGTATTCGGCATTATGCAACATTGTGGTGAGAAGGTCGATGACTTTATAGAGAGAACATATACTATAAGATATAAAAGACATGATATCTAAGAGAGATGAATGAAGGTCAATGAATTATCGACCGACCTATGATTCAAATAATTAAAATCTCGATTCATTTTCTAGATTCATGTATGTTTTATTTTTTACGATATTATATCTTGAGGTTAAATATGTATTATGATAGATTTATGAGATTGAATCACACAACTTAAACTTATATGGATAATCATAAGATAATTAGTTATGTCAACAGTACGACACCGTAATTTACTCAATTATATAAACCGTGTGCATGTAAAACGTAAAGAATAATTATCATTTACTCAAACAATTTATTTAAGGACAAATTCTCGAAAAAAAAACTTGTTTTTGGTTAAATTCTGATTTGTCTCGAAAATGTAAATATCGAACGTACAAATTATAAATTAAAAATATTTTTCTCAATTTTTTTCGAGATTTATCTGGAAAATTGTATTCCCTCTGGTTCATTAGTGATCATATTCCCTTTTAAGTTTTTCCGTTAATGTTGAGTCATTTACTTTTTAGGCCAAATGCAACACACTTATCACTTTTACTTTATATTCTCATTTACTCTATTTTTTCCTAATTTATTCTCTTTTCTACTTTATTTTCAATATACTTAACTTTTTAACTATAATCCATACTCTTGCTATTTCTTAATTTCCGTATCTAAAATAAATACTCAACACTAACGGGATGAAAGCAGTATTTACTTCGGAATCTAAAAAATTTCTAGAGTATGTACACGTCAATGAATTTTATCAATTTTCTGTATATACTTAGCAAATAATTAAATCACATTGTCAATTTAAAAATGCATGTTCCTCAAATCAACATTTTACATATAGAAAACTAAAATATGTTATGAAAAAATATTAAAATTCAATATTTTTATGGATGACTTCCACCTTAATTATTTTTTTTTTTTTAAATTAGAAAGTGAATACTCTTAT
This sequence comes from Salvia hispanica, assembly GCF_029641045.1. Taxonomy (NCBI): domain Eukaryota; kingdom Viridiplantae; phylum Streptophyta; class Magnoliopsida; order Lamiales; family Lamiaceae; genus Salvia; species Salvia hispanica. The sequence continues at coordinate 5,287,625 of NC_142692.1, read as the reverse complement.
GTTACGGATTAAAAAGAAAAGAATACATATTTTTAGGACCAATACGAAGTAAATACAATACTCTACTTTCATATACGAACTGACATTTACATCCTTGAGCATGAAATCATAAGCAACCACAGTGAAATGACCAAAAAAGCCCACAAACACCACAATTCTATTATAAAAGGGGGAAAAAATCACACTTTTACTTTTTACTAGTACTAGTTTTTACAGTAAACTAGTAAATTTTTCTTACTTAGTTACGTCTGTCGTTCGAAAACGACAGTGAATCCTGAAGCAGCCATTGGTTCACAAACTAACCCCTCTTGCCTTTTAACCGCTATTTAATAGCCCACGACCAAACAGGCCCTTACACCAATAGAAGCAAACCGAGATCCTCGTCCCACCCCCCATGCGAGATCTCAACCGTCGATTCGGTCCTCGATATTTTCAAAAACTGAGCTCAGGGAAAAAACAATAGCCTTTTTCATTCATTATCTCGTGTCGTGAGACGCAGTTTCGAAATTCAGGACATGGACAGCAGAAGCTGCTTTAGGTAAAAGACGGGAATGCCCCCGCATTGGCATAGAAGGTGGCGACCGAGGAGGGGCAGTCCCGGGATCAAAAGGGGTTGTCAGAAAACAGCACCTAGCTAGTGGATCTAGTGAGAGAAGTCGGTGAAGGTGGCTTTGTATTACGGCGAGGACACAATTTTGAATAAGGTCTGTGATGGAGGAGAACATGTCAATGTGGGGTGACCGAGGAGGGGTATTTCCGGAATTAAAATGGCGCCAGTTCATCCCTCCACTGCGTTGTTGGTCCCTGTACAAATACTACAGTAGGAGAGCACTAAATCCCTCCCCCACGCTCTAAGCCAGCGCGTCTGCACACACTCCCTCTAAATGAATTGTACTCCTACTAATTTAATTTTGCTTTGCATCTCAGTTAATCTACGACTTTTATCACAATTATAATTTTAATCTGCCGAAACATAAATCATGAAATTATGATTGATTGAGATAATTATTTTGTCTGGTTTTGATGATTTAACTAAAATTATAGTAAATGTTTGGAAAATTGCTACAATCTTATTCATGTATATTGGTTGACTACATTTTATTTAAATTAATGAGAAAAATTAAAGTATAAGCGCTAATTATTAAGTATACTCCCTCCATCTCCCGATAAAAGAGCAAATTTGACTAGATACGAATTTAAAAAATTATAAGTATAAATTAAATTAAAATAGTTTATGGAAGGTAATTCTTAATTGTAAGCTAGTTTTATAATGAAGTTAAAATAGTTGATGTGAATTAAATAAAGTATAAGTATAAGTATAAATTAGATTAAAATAGTTTTATAATGAAGTTAAAAAATTATAAGTATAAATTAGATTAAAATAGTTTAGGTGAGTTAAATAAAGTTAATGAAATATACGATCTGTTATAAAAAATACTTTCTCCGTTCCACATAATTTGACCCATTATTCTATTTTGAGCCGTCCCATATAACTTGTCTCATTTTACTTTTACCATTTTTTTATAGTAGATCCCATATTCGACTAACTTATTTATACTCACATTTTATTATAGAACTAATACTTTAAAAGTAGGATCCACATCCCACCAACTTTTTCAACTTACTTTTGATTAGATCTCTTAAGACTCGTGCCGGATCAAAATATGCCAAATTATGTGGGACGGTGGGAGTAATAAAAAATAAAAATAAAAGTAAACAAAAATAAGAAATAAAAAATTTCTTGGTCGGATCAAAGTACTTTCCGACAGGGTGATTTAAACTTGAGCATGGCGCAAGTGGAGAATGGTCATGGTTTTAGCGCGTGGGAAATGGAGAGGGAGAGAAACCCTAGGAAGAAAGATAACTAGACAAGCCATGGCAGAAAACAGAAGGCAGACAGAGTACTGCTCCTTCATCGACTAGACGATAGCAAATTAAACACCAACAAAAATTCATCCACACCCTCCATTTCTCCAACAATACAAACCCACCATTTTTGCCGAGCATATACATACATACATACATGCATGTATATATTCACGAATTCTCTGCATTTTTGCAAACGTAGACTTTGATTAATTATTGCCTGTGGAATTTGGGGATTCGGTTATCTAGATGAAGGGGATGCCCTTACCCTTTGAATTTGAGGGGAAGGGGGTGTTCGACTTGGATTTCGTGGTAAAGAACAAAGATTTCATCACTGATTTCGTCAAGAAAGGCAGCTTCCTCAGCGAGCCTACATCTGTGCTGGATTCTGCTAGAATTCGGAGCAGGCCTACTTCCTCCTCAACTCTGTCTTCATCTCTCGGCGGAGGTGGTGGTGCTGCTTCTACCGACACGGCCGGCGTGGCGGCTGTTTCGGACGCTAAATGGCAGCAAGACTCCACCACTGCCACCAGCTCCAATGCGACTGACTCCGACCTCCTCCCCGTTCCGCCGTCTCTAGAGATCCGAGGCAACCCGGAGAAATTCGCCATGGAGGATTGGGAGGGCGTGCTGTCGGAGTCTCCCACCCAGGAACAGGCATTCCTCCGCTATGTCATGGCTGATGTGGACGATCCTGCAATGGGGAATCTCAGTAAGTTCGTCCAATTTGGCGGAGGCGGAGGCGCCGCCGGGGATTTCGATTTTAGCGGCGGCGGCGGCGGCTTTGGTGTGGTGGATCAAGGGTTCGGCGGGGAGCAATTTGGGGGAAGCAGCTTCATGCCCTCGATCCCAATTTACCCAACTACCAACAGATCCAGCGTTGAGAAGATTGGTTTGGTTCCCAATCCCATTTCTTCAAACCCTAATTTTAAATTTCCCCCAAATATGATGAATTCATCTTCGGTTTCAAACAATCTCGGTGCAACAACGCTCCATCATCATCCGATTGGAGAAATGAAACCTCCCATTTTCAACCAGCACCAGACCAACTACTTCCCGCTGCCGTTCACTCAACAGCAAGAGCATAGCCTCTTCGGGCCTCCTCAGGCCAAGCGCCACAACCCGGGGTGGCCCGCTGACGAGCCCGGCGCCCAGATCTCGAGAGGGCCGTTTACGGACACCGGGCAGTTTCCTCATTACCTGCAGCAGCAGAAGCCCAAAATGGAGGAATCAGGGCTCCAGCAGCAGCAGCAGCAGCAGGCCGTAGTCGACCAGCTGTTCAAGGCTGCAGAGCTGGTCCAAACTGGAAATCCAGCACTCGCGCAAGGGATATTGGCGCGGCTCAATCACCAGCTCTCCCCCACTGGTAAGCCTTTCAATAGGGCTGCCTTTTATTGCAAGGAGGCTTTGCAAATGCTCCTCCACACTAATGTCAACAACTCTTCTTCCACGCCTTTTAGCCTCGTTTTCAAGATTGGTGCTTACAAATCTTTCTCTGAGATCTCTCCTCTTGTCCAATTTGCCAACTTCACCTGCAATCAAGCCATTCTTGAAGCTCTCCAAGGCTTTGATAGGATTCACATTGTTGATTTTGACATTGGCTATGGCGGCCAGTGGGCGTCTCTTATGCAGGAGCTTGCACTTCGCGGAGGGGGCGCACCCTCCTTCAAAATTACTGCCCTTGCATCTACTTCCACCCATGATCAGCTTGAGCTGAGCCTCACACGAGAGAATCTCATCCAGTTTGCTAGTGAGATTAACATTGCATTCGAGTTTGAGGCTATTAGTATTGATTCCTTGAATTCTGCTTCTTGGTCTCCGCCTTTCCGCGTGCAAGACAACGAGGCGGTTGCAGTGAATCTCCCTGTTGGCTCTCTTGCCATTCATCAGTTCTCTGTGCCTTTGATCATGCGCTTTGTCAAGCAGCTCTCACCGAGGATTGTGGTATCTGTTGACAGGGGGTGTGATAGGACTGATCTTCCGTTTGCACACCACATAATCCATGCTCTCCAGTCTTACTCGAACCTGCTTGAGTCTCTTGATGCTGCCAATGTGAATATGGACGCCCTGCAGAAGATTGAGAGGTTCTTGCTCCAACCGGCCATTGAGAAGATTGTGTTGAGCCGTCTTCGCTCACCTGAGAAGACACAGCATTGGAGGTCTCTCTTTTTGTCTTCAGGGTTCTCCCAAATAACGTTTAGCAACTTCACGGAATCACAAGCTGAGTGTGTGATTAAGAGGACTCCAGTTCGAGGTTTTCTGGTTGAGAAGAGGCAGTCTTCTCTCGTTCTATGCTGGCAAAGGAAGGAACTGATCTCTGCTACGGCTTGGAGATGCTGAAGCATGTGGAATTCTTCTAGAAGGTGCTATGATATTTCACAAACTCAACTACTGCCTTTAAATTTAATGAATATTCATCGTGCCTGAGTTTCTTCTCCTAATTATCTCGCTGACTCGGGCAGATTGTTTCCAGCTTTCGGATGAACTAGCCACATGTTAGTACTGTATGGTCTAATATATTTGATATTATTCAGTGTCGTATGTTAATGGTGGATCTTACTTACTGTTCGCTTGGTGCTGCTTTTCTTTTCTGCTCCAAGGCAGATTTATTGTGTTTGTAACTATGCATTGGCAGTGTTGCAAAACCAGAAATGGGAAGGGAGAACAAAATGAAAATTACAAAAGAATTTAACCCTTTTAACTCAATTCTTTGTTTGAGGGATTATTATGGTGAGCATCGATATTGGGTAGTTTAAAGAGCATGATCATAATCATAATCATCACTTGGTATAATTCCTTCTTGTCCTAAAGAATTCAGGTTGGATTTTATCTATGCTTTTGATCATGGAGTTATTCATATACCTAGATTCTAAATTTTGTTACTTGGTATGATTCCTCTTTGTTGTGCATCAAGATATGGTTGTGACTCGTGAATCAATCTTGCTTGCTGCATCTTAACTACTGGAAAATACGAATTGTTTACTCGTTTATATTTTTGAAGCATCTGATTTTGAGGTGATTTAGATGGATAAACTGCATTTTGGTGATATGAATCTGATCAGTGTTACTCTCTTATATGTAAAACTACCTAGAAACCAGACAACTATTCTTGTCCTAGTTGTGAAAAATCCATTTGGCAATGATTGTTGTTTATTAAGCTTCTTGTTGATGTAAGTTAATGCTGTTTGGTCTGTGCGCATTCTTACTTAATCCAATATTAGAATCAATGGAATGAATCTCTATGATTGAGATGTCCCTTTCAATTACAATGAGTGCATTATTATAGTATAGAGTTTTTGTTGTACTTAATTGTTTCTGTTATGTTTTTTTTGCTCTCTTTGTCCATCTTGTTACGTTGCATGCCAACATTTTCATATTTAATTCCCCATCGAACTTGCTGCTGTTAAGGCTAATCAACTCACATGGGACTTGTATTATTGGACCTTCATCAACATTACTTTAATCCAATGTTACTTTCAATCCCTCTTTCTTTAATTAGACCTAACCATCATTTTTATAAGGTATAGGCCATGGTGCGTCCCCTCTCGTGTGTGTGTGTGAGAGAGAAGAGAGAGTGAGAGATGATCTCATGTTCCATATCAAGAATGGTTGTGCTGTGATGGTAAATGAATTGTTTGAGCTTTTTAGTACAGTTAAGTGGTTGGAGTGGACTTGTGAGTTTTGATTGTGTGTTTTGGATAATCATATAATTTGTGGGAGATCATTAGGTTTTAAATTGCTATCACAAATTGTTTGCTTAAATTGGCATATTTATAATAAAAAAATATTTTTGACACTACGGTAGGGGCTATGAAATAGGAAAAAAAACAACTCAAGGCAGTACGTTGTCTATTCTAAAATAATAGTACTCCCTATACTATAAACATAGGAAAATGATTTTTTTGACACAATGTCCTCCCATTTTATTTTTATTATTTTTGGTAAATATATTTCATATTTTGTTAGCTCATTTCACTAACATTAGATCAAAGACTACTTACTATATAGAAGCAGGATTCATATTTTAATAAAAAAAATTTCATCCATTTCTTTTACATTAATTCGTGCAGAGTGGAGAGATATTTTTTTAAAAAGGAGTAGAAGATATTGTCTCAACAAATTCATATATTAGAGCATTATAAATCTTCACAAGGAGACCACATTTAACTGTTATGAAGTTGGAGGCACCTAATCAATCAAGTGTAGAGGATATGGTATGAAAAACACACACATATTTGATGGGGGTAAATCTATTTATTTAGATATAAAGCTCATACACTTAATTTACTACTATGATATTTTAATGATTGTAGCGTTCATTTACATCTATTTGTTCGTCAACACATAACCCCACTGATGGAAATACACTTATTGCTTTGTTTTTTTTGTTTTTTTGAGTGGTCATTTTAAGTAAGTTAATAGATACATCGCCTCAACATAATATTACAATCCAATGATCCATTACTATCAATCTTCACATGGATAATGTTAATATATTAATCACTCGAAAATGGATAATAAAAAAACTGTCAAGTAGGATAATATATGAACCGGGTCACTATTTCTAGAAACTTTTGTTTAAACAGCAGAAATTAAGTATACCTAGTTGACTAGTATATTTTCGTAGAATTATACTATAAGTCAAATATTTTATTCCAAGCTTATTTTAAGTTGGATTCCTTTTAGAAAATATTAGCAGTGCAAACATAAATCATACTAAATCCCAACCTAACGCTGTATGGGTTCTTCACCCTGATATTAAGTTCATTTTGGAAAACAAAAAGTATAGTTATTATTAACTACCGTAACTACTTAATACTACAAATCTTGATATGGAGAATCTAAAGAGTTCTACAAATCATTGATTTCGATTTAAATACTTAAAAGATGCACTGCACATTGACCTACATTATGATTAATATTTTCCATACATAGTTTAAGTTGCATATTTTTACTAGATACACATTAACTAGTTTCAGATGGTTCGTTATTTTAACCTTTCGAATTATAAAATTAAAATATCAATGCCTGGTTAGGGCCCAAACATTGTAGCCTTTCAATGCCTTTGGTTATTGGGCCGATCGCTCAGATTATAGCTCACATAATACTATATCTATGTGTAATCATAAACTATTTTCAATTACAAAATAAATACAATTAATTTCTATAGAATTAATAATGCAAGATTACAATTTTATTATAATCAGGGGTCGATTCGACAGATGATTTTTTAATCTACCTACTAAAGTAAATAAGTTGAAAGGCTATTGGTATTTGGTACTACTAATATTATCAGTTCTGGGTGAATTTCGGATTATTTCACATACTTCAATGTTAACTTAGTTACAAATGTTATGAATGCTTGATTACATTTAAGACTTTTCACGATTGATGGTTCGAGCGAAATCAATTATATGTGGCTTGTCGAATAATCTAGATGGACTAATAAGACATGAAAAGCAACGATGACATTTCAAAGCAATGAAGAATGGACTAATCACATACTAGTACACGCCAGAAGCAATAAAGAAAAACTAGCTACTCATTCTATTTTAACAATATAATCAAAACCATAGGCTCTCAATCACACCATTCCGTTCCATGTATTATGTACATAATATGTAGTTGACGCCAATGTTTATAACCCAAAAAGACTAAGATATATGGGCTGTGTGCTTCGTTTGCACCTCACAAAGATCGTGTACTTTGTGATTTCTTGCCTTTGGCTCATATATTGTCTATGACTTCATCTCATATTCATTTTCATGTCAAATTGTCATCTATAAAAGGAATTACAACAATTGTGAGTTTAAAAACATACAGTATTAAACGCATAGAGATTGTGTACTTTGTGATTTATTGTTTTTAGCTCATATAATGTCTATGACTTCATCTTATCTCCATTTCTATGTCAAATTATGTTCTATGAAAGGAATTACAACAATCGTGAGTTTATAAACATATTAAACTCATGAAACCATATAGGAAAATCAAACTGCTTGATTAACATCAAATACCTACAAAATTAAGTATTGCCCGCTTCGTGCAAGATAGACACTATGCAAATATGTTAGACAAAAATAAACGTCCCAAAACGACCCTCTACGCAACCTAAAGAGTAGTCTACAAAGCCGTCCATGTTTTCATATCTTAAGCTCAAATATTGTGCATATCATAAAAATTCAAAGCATTATTATCACTCGTGTCTCAAACTATAATCATAAAGTAATAGCCGTCCTTAGGCAAAACAAAATGACTTACATTTCTAGTTATAATGTGGATATGATAAGAAAATATATAAATAATGATCTGAAAAATCATTATAATCAAATGCTATTATTCTACAAAATATATATTTTGATCCACAATCCAAATTACCCTCAATTTGTGTTTGATCTATAGATGTTTTCCGTTAAAAAACAAAAATATGATAAACTAAATTCTCATTTCATTTTGGATTTTGCAATACCGTTATAGATGGTTTAAATAATAAATCATCAATATTAGCTGTCTATTAAATTTAATTTTAAATAAAGATAAGGTAGTAGATAAGGTGATTTAATACTCTTTACGCCTACTTAAAATGACTCGTTTATTTTTTTAGAATGTAGATAAGATGATTTAATACTCTTTACGTCCTACTTAAAATGACTCGTTTATTTTTTTAGAATGTTTTTTTAGAATGTTTTAATCATCTTATCTACTTAAAATGACTCGTTTATACCAGTAGTAAAAAATGCAAACATAAAGTTGAATTTATAGTGAAAATTAAGATGACGCAAGTGGAGAAGAGTCAAGGTGTTGGCGCGTGGGATACTGAAACCCTACCTGTAAAGATAGCAACACAAGCCACATAAATTAACTACAAAAAGGGTGAAGAAACAAATTACAGAAAAGGAAAAAAAAAGAAAGAAATAAGCAATTGAGAAGAGAGAAGATGAATGAAGGGGCAGGGGGGGCACTTGGCTACTTTTTTATGTTGCACGCATCCATGGCAGAACACACAGATTAAATGACTAGACGAGAGAAGATCAAACCATTCATCCGTTTCTCCAACATACAACACCATTTCCCTTCTCTTCCTTTCACCTTTAGCAGGATTGATTGCTCTCTGCTCTCTGCTCTCTACTCTCTCCCAGTATGTACATACATTCACATTCATGCATGTATATATTCTCGATTTCTCTGCACTTCTCCAAGCGTGCTCACACTCACACTGTGTTGGCTGGAATTTGAGGATTCAGTTGTTTAGACTTAGATGAAGGGGATGCCCTTGCCCTTTGATTTTCAGGGGAAGGGGGTCTTCGACTTTGATTTTTTACTCAAAAACACTGATTTCATAAAAAAAGACTGTTTCAGCTTCGGCGAGCCTACATCTGTGCTGGATTCCGCCAGAATTACATCCTCTTCAACTCTGTCTTCATCTCTCGGCGGAGGTGGTGCTGCTTCTACCGACACGGCCGGCGTGGCGACTGTTTCGGACGCCAAATGGCACCAAGACTCCACCACTGCAACAAGCTCCAATGCGAGAGGAGGAGCAACTGACTCCGACCTCCTTCCCGTTCCGCCGTCTCTAGAGATCGGAGGCGCCGGCACCCCGGATAAAGTTTCCATGGAGGATTGGGAGAGCGTGCTGTCGGATTCTGCGGCGGTTTCGCCCAGCCAGGAGCAGGCCTTCCTCCGCTGGGTCATGGGTGATGTGGACGATCCTGCCAAGTCTCTCCAAATTGCCCCCGCGGATTTCGATTTTAGCGGCGGTGGCTTTGGTGTGGTGGATCAAGGGTTCGGCGGGGAGCAATTTGGGGGAAGCAGCAGCTTCATGCCCTCGCTCCCAATTTTCCCAAATACCAACAGATCCAGCGTTGAGAAGATTGGTTTGGTTTCCAATCCCATCTCTTCAAACCCTAATTTCAAATTTCCCCCAAATTTGATTCATTCATCATCAGTTCCTAACAGTCTCGGGGCAGTAACTCTTCATCATCCGGCTGCATTTGATTCCTCTGCAGAAATGAGACCTCCCATTTTCAACCACCACCAGCCCTCCTTCTTCCCGCTGTCGTTCAATCAACAGCAAGAGCAGAGCCTCTTCGGGCCTCCTCAGGCCAAGCGCCACAACCCCGGATGGCCCGCTGACGACTCGAGAGGGACGTTTACGGACACCGGGCAGTTTCCTCATTACCTGCAGCAGCAGAAGCCCAAAATGGAGGAATTAGGGCAGCAGCAGGCCATAGTCGACCAGCTCTTCAAGGCTGCGGAGCTTGTCCAGACAGGTAATCCGGTACTCGCGCAAGGGATATTGGCGCGGCTCAATCACCAGCTCTCCCCCACTGGTAAGCCTTTCAATAGGGCTGCCTTTTATTGCAAGGAGGCTTTGCAAATGATCCTTCAAACTAATGTCAACAACTCTTCTTCAACGCCTTTTAGCCTCGTTTTCAAGATTGGTGCTTATAAATCTTTCTCTGAGATCTCTCCTCTTGTCCAATTTGCCAACTTTACTTGCAATCAAGCAATTCTTGAAGCTCTCCAAGGCTTTGATAGGATTCATATTGTTGATTTCGACATTGGCTATGGCGGCCAGTGGGCGTCTCTTATGCAGGAGCTTGCACTTCGTGGCGGGGGCGCACCCTCCTTCAAAATTACTGCCCTTGCTTCTACTTCTTCCACCTATGATCAGCTTGAGCTCGGTCTCACACGGGAGAATCTCATCCAGTTTGCTAGCGAGATTAACATTGCATTCGAGTTTGAGGCTATTAGTATTGATTCCTTGAATTCTGCTTCATGGTCTTTGCCTTTCCACGTGCAAGAGAACGAGGCGATTGCAGTGAATCTCCCTGTCTGCTCTCTTGCCAATCACCAGTTCTCGGTGCCACTAATCATGCGCTTTGTCAAGCAGCTCTCACCGAGGATTGTGGTTTCTGTCGACAGAGGGTGTGATAGGACTGATCTTCCGTTCGCCAACCATGTAGTCCACGCCCTCCAGTCTTACTCTAACCTGCTCGAGTCTCTTGATGCCGTCAATGTGAATGTGGATGCCCTGCAGAAGATTGAGAGGTTCTTGCTCCAACCGGCCATTGAGAAGATAGTGATGGGCCGTCATCGCTCACCTGAGAAGACGCAGCATTGGAGGTCTCTCTTTTTGTCTTCAGGGTTCTCCCCGATAACATTTAGCAACTTCACAGAATCACAAGCGGAGTGTGTGATAAAGAGGACTCCAGTTCGAGGTTTTCAGGTCGAGAAGAGGCAGTCTTCTCTCGTTCTATGCTGGCAAAGGAAGGAACTGGTCTCTGCTACGGCTTGGAGATGCTGAAGCAAGTGGAATTCTTCTAGAAGGTGCTATGAAATTTCACAAACTCAACTACTGCCTAAAAAAATCTATGAATATTCATCATGCCTGAGTTTCTTCAATGATTCGGGCAGATTTGTTTCCAACTTTCAAATGAATTAGACACATTTTAGCACTGGATTTTCTAGTATAGTTTAATCTTATTCGATGTTGTATGTTCTTACTACTCTCTTGGTGCTGCCTTGCTTTTCTGCTCCAAGGCAGATTTATTGTGTTTGTAACAATACACTGGCAGTATTCCTACACCAGGAATGGGAAGGAAAAAATATGAAAAAAACAAATGAATTTAACCCTTTTATCTCATTCTTTGATTGTGGCTGTGGATTTGTTGTCATTTGATGTCATCTATGCTTTTGATTATGGATATATTCATGTACTTTTATTAATATATTTGTGATTTGTAGAGTGATTTCATCAAGTTGAACATAGAACTTTGTGTTTAATTCCTCTTTTGTTGTGTATCAAGAATTGGGGTGTTGTATGGCTCTCAGCAAAATAGGATGTTGGTCTGAAAATTCTATTTAGGTACATGTCTGTGATTGGGGTGTCCCTTTCAATTACTATAATGATAGTATTGAGTTTTTGTTTTACTTAATTGTTTGTATTATGTTTTTGTTCATCACGTTACTTTGCATGACATATTTTAGTCCTCATCGAACTTGCTGCTGTCAAGGCTAATCCCTGTCTTAATCAACTCACATGGGACTTGTACTATTTAGACCCTCACCAACATTACTTTAATCAGTGCTACTATTTTTTATACCATCATTTCTTTAATTAGACATAACCTAACCCTTATTTTTATAAGACTCCGACCATGTTGAGGCCCCACCTTTATTTACTAAAAATTGATAGAAAATTAAAGGTGGCTTCATAGTGGACTCGAATATGAGATATTTGACTCTGGACGTTAATCCTCATTTTTTAATAGATAAATGAATAGAAATTTAAAGGTTGCATCACAATGTACTCGAACCCGATTGAGATCTTTAGTGTCGAACATTAACCACACTATCATTATATCAACACACGTCCCCCCCTCCCCCCCCCCCCCTCTCTTTTTCGATGGGTAATAAATATAAATTTAAAGATCGCGCTATGGAGGACTTAAATCTCAGACATTCGGCTTCAGACATTACCTCTTTACCGCTTGGCCAACTCACATGCACGCTGTCTTTCATTTAAAGAATGGTCGTAAATTGTAATGATGGTAAAGGGCTGCGTGCTTTACGCGGTTTCAATAATTAGCACCCTTTTATTTTGGATGATTAATATTTGAAAGAGTTCGTTCATTATTTAATTGTGTGGTTTGGGACTGGACTTGTGAGTTTTGATTGCGTCTTTTGGATTAATATACTATTTTTGAGAGGTCATTAGGGGCCAATGATTTGGTTTTTGAGTTTAATAATTTGATTTGTCCCTATTATCTTGCAAGTGACAACATTAAATGATTTTGATGATAACTACTAGCTAGTACTAGTCCCACTCCTTATTTGATCTTAATCTCAAATTATTTCCTTTCCTTTTTTCCAATTTGTTTGTTTATACAATTACATGCAATATTTCAAATTGTTTGTTTAAATTGGCAAATTCAAAAAAAAAAAAAAAACATGTCTTATAGTTTGAACTTTTATACCATGATGTGGTTGTATAGCAATGGAGGAAAAAACAACCTTCAAGCATGTTCATGGATGTCCACTCTATAAAAATGATTCTATTTAAGTTGTGGTAAGAGATCGTAAGGCTATATCAATCTTGTTTATGTAGTATAGTAACTTATAGTAGTATATATTTGTTCATTAACTCATAACCCCACTTATGGAAATAGACATTTAAACATCGCCTCAACAAATTCATATATTTAGACATTCTAAATCTTCACAAGGAGAATATTGGTCAGGATATATAAATGTATATGTTCAATGATTATGAGTCTATGACCACTTAATTAACATTACTAGTTACACTAAAATGTTATTCAAATATTCAATAGTTGTAGGAACAAGGATAATATATAAACCGGGTTACTAGTTCTAGAAACTTTTGTTTAAAAACTGGAATTTAATGAACCTAGTTGACAACATACTATTAGTTTATTCTCGTAGAACTATAGAAGTCAAATATTTTTATATACTAGTATTATTTTTCTTCCCAGGCTTATTTTAAGTTTGATTCCTTTTGAAAAAATAGCAATGCAAATATATATTTATCCTTACCTAACGATTTATTGGTTCTCCCCCTTTATATTAAGTTTATTTTGATAAATAAAGAAAACAATACTTATCATTAACTACCGTATCTATTTCTAACACATCTTGATATGCAGAATCTAAGATTGTTATAATTAAATAATTAATTTTGATTTAAATACTTAACAGATACACTGTACTTTGACTTGCTTAAAGTAACTTGTCTTAAAAAAACCCATATTGTAATAAATATATATTCCATATATATTCTAAGTTGAATATTGTTTTGTAGACATACACGCAGTAATTTGTTAATAGAGTTGAAATAAGGAATATCAGTTGATTAATATACAAAAACTATAAAATAAAAATGAAACAGGTCTTTGATTCAATTCTACTTGTAAAGGTTGGACTAACAAATTTAAAATCCTATCACCTAGTATTAAGTAATGCCACAATTTTTAAATTTTTCTTTACAGTCTCGTTTAGTCAAAATCAAAATTGATGTGCCAACTAAAGATAATGTGTCAAATAAAACAATATTATTTTAAATAAAATGGTGTCATCTTAATTAACATATAGTAAAATAAATAAACACATGAAAAATAAAAATTAAGTGTTAATCATAACGACGTTATTTTGTTTGCCTTCTCATCTTTCTCATTATTATTTGTCATTCAAGATTTCCAAAGGTATAAGAATTTGATCAAATTTCGTGAATTTAGCTACGTTACAGAGTGTGATGGTGTTAAACATTTTGACCACACAAATTTCAGGTTGAGGGTGCGCCGCAAAAAGCAGCTCAAATAGTGGGAATTTATGATTTTTCATATCTATATGCAATCCAAATCGAATTATATGACCATGAAATGATGATGACATCCTTTATCCTTACCAACTTGTGAAACCAACACTACCTCAAATCAATTAATTGGATTACTTGGTGATAAAAATATATAATGAAGGGCGGATCTAGGAATTGATACGACGAGGGCAAAAATATATTTTATAAACAAAATTTTAAGATATTGAGAAGGAGCATTTAAAGATGAATTTTAAATAAATTTATAAATTAAAAGAAAAATAGCATGGATACAAATTTTTGAGGAGGGGCATCTGCCCCACCATTCTTATGTGAATATGGAAAAAAAAACTCATTGGTCTTGATGTATGTGTGTTTTTTAAAAAGAATTGTGAGAAGTTAGTTAAGTCAAAATGTGTTTGATTGAAAAATAAGTTTGATTTACTTGTACCTATTTTGATGTTTATATATTACAAATACGAGCATTTGTGTTTCCACATTAAAGATTAGTAGAATATATAATAAGGTTAAATTAACTTTTAGGTTTTTAAACTATTAAAATTTGTTAGTTATATGTCGGATGATTGTTCATATAGATAATATTATATATAAAAACAAATTCAGATTTACGATGAATGTACTTATCTAAACAATAATAAAAATAGAGTTAACATGGACATTTAGCATTATATATTGATGGCGATTGTAAAGCTTTTCAAAGTCCAAAGTTGGTCCCTCGTGATAATTAAAGAGTGGACCACTATTTAATTTTATAAAAATTCTAATAACTTCCACACCAAAATAAAGAGTGGTGGGGAATGATCTAAAATGCATGCAGCCTATAACTGAAAATGATAGGCATTTCCTCATCACACTAGCTTTAATAAATATCAATAATGGTTAATTTGCTATATACTCTTTGTAATGACTCAAATCTTGAGCTATTAGTGGTTGATGAAATGTCTCACTAATTGAGTTGCGCTTCATTGTTCGATTGACAAAATGCGTTTCAATCTTTCTAAAATGGGATAGAATGAGATGTTTTTTTTTTTTGAAGTCTAAAGTTTATCGTTCATTAATTGTAACATCCGTCCAGAAAGAAGGACCCAACGAGATGAGTTCGCGGGGTAAAGGGCTTTGGCACATAGCCAAAAAAAAACAACATCAAGAAACCGCCCATGCAACATATAGGCAATAAAATTTGAAAGTAGAGATTCTAAAAGGAGACGACAAAAACAGAGAAAAGTCGACAAATATAACCATAATTTAGATGTATAAAATCGCACCAAAAAGCAAAACACTTTTTCTTGCAGATTTTACAGTAAAAAAGAAAGTGGAAAATATACAAAAATAAAACACACTTTGATGAAAAGTAGAATGATATGCTAACTTTTCATTTTGGAATTTGAAGTGCCACTTTTGTCACTCATAAGCCTCTCCTAGGAGTGAGGGATTTGGGCTTTTAATTTTATGAAAAAACATTTTAGACATCATCACATTTTTTCCAGCTTTTGTGTCGTTCATGCATAAATTAGATTGTATAAATGGAGGATCTGTATTGGAATTTTTATATTATTGAATCTCCTTTTCATTTTATTGAATTCAAAAATGAAATTTAACTAGGTTTAAATGCTAGGAAAATTCAATAATTTTATGCGTATAAATGCAATAATTAATAAAAAGGAGAATATTCGCGGATTCACAACAAGAATGTGAAATAATAAACAAACCCTTACTATATGCTTATACATGTGTGTAGATAATTTATTAATTATTACTACATGACTATATATGTTTAATGGGGTCACTAATCGAAACCCTAATTACAAAATTCAGTTTTCTTATATTAGTATGAGTTAAAACCCAAAATCTGATTTTGTGCACATATGAGTCATGATACGCACGCATCATTCAAATTAATAACACTCAATTCAAATCGAAAAAAATCAGTTGTTATCATACCAATAAAAAAATGTAATGTATGGTTCAATTCCTTTGTGATGTGTTGTTTAACTATGTGATAATTTGATTTATTGGTTAAACAAGAACTATAATGTTTCTCTGCTTTAGTGATTCTAGCTCTTTTACTATAATTTATGCTAGTAATATTCTCGATTTGTTTAATCCAGAAATAAATATTATGATTACCTAATTCGGTTTTCAATCATGCGCCATTTTATATATTTAAATTACAATTCAACACGTTTTTGCGAGAAATTCTTATAAAAATTCCAAACCGGTATGTAATAAAAGAATTTACATGGAATTAATATCTTTGATGCGTCAAATTAATTAACTTGAAATGGTAGATTACACTTTGAGGAAAAGTACACGAATAGACTCAATATACAAACTGGAGTAATTTTTATGAAATTCAAACCTGTGAACTTTAAAAAAAAATACTATCACTGAAGATAAAAGTAAAATAAAATAAGGTGAAACTATTCAAACCAAAGGTAAAAAGGAGAGAAAAGTAAGGAAAAAGGTAAAGCGAAAAGAAAAGGATGTGTATGATATATGTATGGTATGGGTCGTATGGTATGGTATGATATGGTATGGTATGTGTGTCAAATTTAGGGTTGTCATCAAGAAAAGATAATCTCTCATTCAATCTTAAATCTCCTCTTTAACTCTTCTCCATTGAATAATGCTTTGACGTGTGCTTCTAACTTCTATTTATTTTCGGATTATGTTCGATTGTAAATACAAACGCTTGATTTATTTACTTTGTATCGTTTTTACTCTCTCCCTCAGCAATCCTTAGGTTTCGTTTCCTTTACTCTTTTGCATCGATTTTACTCTCTCTCCCTTGTCAATCCTTAGGTTTCGTTACCTTTTACTCTTTTGCATCGATTTTACTCTCTCTCCCTTGTCAATCCTTAGGTTTCGTTACCTTTTACTCTTTTGCATCGTTTTTACTCTCTCCCTCGTCAATCCTTAGGTTTCGTTACCTTTTACTCTTTTGCATTGTTTTTACTCTCTCCCTCACCAATCCTTGGTTTTTACACCATAGTATGCTTTAAACCAACGCATTCCTTCCTTCCCACTCATATATTTTGTTTGGTTATATACCAAAACCCAAAAGCAGGCACTACTCATATTTGTCCAAAAGTAGGTTGTGGTAGGGTCCTTGATAACTATGCAACATTTCCATCTTTATCTCTTTTATCTCAAGACTCTATCACTCTCCTTTTTCACCCCACCTTTATTTTCCTACAGCTTCTTTGCATGGATTTCTCCTCCCATTTGCATGGTGCTCTTGCTTTCTCTATTTGCTATCCCCCAACAACTTTGTGATGACTTCTCATGTATTGATTGTATCATCAAGGTCAAACCCAAAAACATGCATTTTGTGACAAACAAACATATTATAGTGGCTGTCTCTGCTTTGCTATAGTAGTTTCTGTCTTCCAATTGAGTAGTTT